>NC_141071.1:47704838-48212338 GCF_041138505.1 Cibotium barometz | reverse complement strand
ATTGTGTCTTCAAAGGTGGTAAGCATGTAGGATGGAAGACACTAGAGCCTATGGTGGTAGTACATATGCCACTATCTAAAGGCCTTGTATTGATGTCAAATATCCTCCCTTCATGGTTGTAACTCTATAGATAATCATCTTGTATATTCATGAGATGTATAATAAGCTTGAAGAATCTTATAATGGCCACGATTACTAGATCTAGAACGGTTGTCCATGCCTACACCATTGTGAGCATAAATTGATGCTATTAATTTAAGGTGTCAAACCCATAATTGTTAGAAGGTTTTACATGATGAGAGACACAAGTCTTGTTCACAATTGGAAAACTCATCACATTTACATATACAAAGGTAACTAATCTTTAAAAATAAACTTGGAAACAGGGAAAACTTATCCCATGAGTTAAGGCATTCTTGCAAATGATTCTAACACAACCATTTGGAGACCGCTTCAATCAGAGCATGCAAGTTTTGTGTGTCGCCATGCATACAATGAACGAGCCTATTATTCTTGGGAGGGGATGGATTGTGTAGTTAGCTAGTAAAAAAGAACCACAACACTTGAGCTTAAGGGCACCTTGAACCTATCAACATCCAAAGCCTTATCCTCCACTTACAAACTATCACCTCAGGTAATCTCTAACACTAAATAATCCCCTCACCTTGCAATATCAACCACCCCCTCAAACCATTATGGAGATCCAAAACCTTGTCGATGAAGACAACAACCACCCCAAACATCAACCTTAATACCCCTTCAGGTCACTAAGAAGGAGTGGATATCCAAGAGTATTGTGGCTAGACAAGGAAAGTTTGATGCCCAAAGACCTTGCAACCATTTATCCAAAAGCCCACCCATGAGTAGAGATCTACCAAGTGGGAGCCCTAAGCAACATAGTTTTATGCACATATTGTGTGTTGTTGGATCTCTTTCAAGATGTTAGAATCTCATGCTTTCTATGACAAAAAATCTTCCATTTGGGTCATCCTAGAAACCTCACAAATTGCACCCCGACCTCCAAATCCAAAGATAGTCAAGCGACATCCTTCAACCTTAGTTCAAGCCCAATAGCCAACATTCTCGTGGTGGCAAGCTATTAGAAGCACAAGGTTTCTACAATGGGAACCCCTACATTTGGGTTTCAAAGTCAAGAACTACACCACAAGCCTCTACAACCACACCATCAAAAGCTAAACCAACGATGGAAGGGAGACCAAAAGCCATTCTTTTGACACTAACCTAAAAACTTAAGCAGGAGTGGAGAGGAGTGGTTTCCACCTCGACTCATGTCTCAACACCACCTCTAGAGAAGTTGGAAGAGTTGATTGGATGAGAGAGAGAGAGAGAGAGAGAGAGAGAGAGAGGGTGAGAGTGTTACATTTATATATATTTTATCATATTTTTTATGCTTAATAATCGTATAAAAATATGCTTGATTTAATGTGTGCAGAAATGGGTTTAATGGAATGTGCAAATGTGCACAAGGTTATTAAATGTGCGTATGTGCACAAGGTTATTGTATGTGCAAGTGTGCACAAAGTTATTTCATGTGTAAAACCCATTAGCATTTATAGTTCGGCAAAGGTTTTGATATGTATAAACCTTAGGAACTTTCATATGGTTACTAATATGTAAAGTAATACCAAAAAGTGGGAAAAGTAAGCTCAAATTGTACGCACATCTATTATTAGCTCCTTGGACTATTTTTATGAATACAATTCTCTGAATACTCATGTCGTGGAAGTGGAGCTACACAGGGGGGGGGAAGGAGTTGCACCCAATCTTGTCTTGATGGTGAAGTTATTCTATTTCTCTTGTCTTATGTTATGCTATGCTCCTTGATATTAAATTGATTCAAGTCTTTGTTTTAATTTTTGATGTATTTTGTGAGTTTTTAATTATTTCTTCAAGAAGTACAAAAGGGTTCCGTGACAGAGAGAGGAAGGGTGAAAGATAAAGATAAAGGGAAAGAGAGAAATAGATAGAGAAAAAGAAAGAGAGAGAGGGCAAGAGAGGGAGCAAGATCCCTCCCCCCTTCCCTTGGGAAGAGAACTAGGAAGCAAAACTCAAGCTTGGTACAGAACAAAGAAATCGTGCTGAGCGAGACATGGGAAAATTGCAAGAAACTAGCAAGGCATCGTAAGCAATAGGTTAGGTAGAAGATTGAGGAGAAGAGCCAATGGCAACACAATCGAAGTGGCCAAAAACCCCCAAAATCAATCGAGCTCTGCATCTCCCTCTAAGGTGCAAAACAAGACTATAACCCCATGATGCTAATCAAGAGAGGTAGAGATCCCCAAGAGGTCCAATGCAAAGCCATTACATGCCAAGGGATGCATATTCTAGTGAGAGAATATGAACTTTTACTAAGATGAGCATTTGAAAAAGAATACTGGAAGACTTAGTAAATGAGAATATGAACTTTTAATAAGATGAGCATCCGAATGAGAATACTAGAAGTCTTAGTAAATGAGAAATTAGAAAATAAAATTTAATATTAATAGCCAAGTTTCCATGTGCATAAATTTATTGGGGATTTTCCATGTGCAAATACGTATATACCCTGCACATATGCACATACGTATATATACCCTACACATTAGGGTTAGAAAGAGAAAGAAATAATAAATTTATTGGGGTTTTTCCCAAGTCCACATATGCACATGTGTATCATCACTGTAAGATTCCTCCCCCAACCCCTTTTTGATGTCTAGTATATTCTCCTGTAATCAATTCCTTTTCTGAAATATAAGAGATCTTGTTTGTGACTGTTTTAACCTAGAGAGAGAAAATATTCTAGAGAGAGAATATTCAGATTCTGAATAATTCTGGATAGAAAAATATCTCTTATAATTCAGATGAGCTCCCCTGAAACAGAAATTTAGAAAGAATTTTCCAATGTGCAATTGGAATTAATTGGAAATAGGTATAAAGAACCTTAGCCTAAGGGTCTAGATTTTCATAAATCTTTAGACTATGGTCCAATTAAGGTTCCTATGGGCCAATAGCATCAATCCATGTGTAGGGAGGAGATAAATCCAATTTGTAAAAGAAGATACCCAAAAATTGAGTAAATGCTCACATAAGATGAAGAGTTGAAAATGTACAAGGTTTATTAGTAAATAAACACATATGTAAGGAAGGGGAGTTCTTTAAAGGAGGTGCATATTTCACATAAGATGAAGAGTTGAAAATGTACAAGGTTTATTAGTAAATAAACACATATGTAAGGAAGGGGAGTTCTTTAAAGGAGGTGCATATTTCACATAAGATGAAGAGTTGAAAATGTACAAGGTTTATTAGTAAAAAAACTATGACACATATGTAAGGAAGAGGAGTTCTTTAAAGGAGGTGCACATTTCACATAAGATGAAGAGTTGAAAATGTACAAGGTTTATTAGTAAAAAACTATGAGCAATAAAATTTTGACACATATGTAAGGAAGGGGAATTCTTTAAAGGAGGTGCATATTTCACATGCTTGAATGAGTTTTAAACTCAAAAATAATGTGATATTTTTATCTCTCATCTCTCTTGAACCAAACCAAATCAAAATGGAACCAAACCGAATCAAAAAGTAACCAAACTAGGTCCAAATCTAGTCCAAATTCAACCAAACTGACTTGGAAAATTCTAGAATCAGTTTGTTTGGTTAGGAGCTCAAATTTTCCTATAAATAGAAGCCTCCCCTTGTTGAAAAAAATATAATGTCTTATGCATTGTTACTCTACTCCACCTAAGCCAAAATATAGAGTCTTATGCTTTGTTACTCTACTCCACCTAAGCCAAAATATAGAATCTTATGCCTTGTTACTCTACTCCACCTAAGCCAAATTAGATAGAGTCTTATGCCTTGTTACTCTACTCCACCTAAGCCAAATTAGATAGAGTCTTATGCCTTGTTACTCTACTCCACCTAAGCCAAATTAGATAGAGTCTTATGCTTTGTTACTCTACTCCATCTAAGCCAAAATATATAGTGTCTTATGCTATGTTACTCCACCTAAGCCAAGAACTGTGAATTCTTTAATAATTCACTAGTTTTTGACACTTCTCTCTTTCTTCAATCCCCATTGGTGGCTCCATCAACATACTAAACCAATTGATTGGTTGGGGGCCTCTACCGTGAATAAAGAATCAAGCAAATCATAAGGTAAGTATATTGAATTTTGATCTTTCTATGATTTCTCAATGATTCTCTCTTCTCAACCCCTCTCAAGCTTGAGAAGTTTAATTGGTATGGTTTTTTTTAAATGCTATTGAAGTTAATTGGTGAATAGTAGTGAAGAGTTACATACTTTAATAAATGCTATAGAAGTTAATTTCCACTTATATTTAAATTCTAATGGTTTTTATAATTTCTCTCTCTCACTCAAGAAATGGTCATACTCATGACCCATTCTCAATCCAAATGAAGCTTTTCATAAAGCTTTTTCTTAATCCAAGATTAAGCTATGCTTGAGGCCAAATTAATGGCTTTTGCTATGCTTTTAGGTTATGCACATTGATGATTCAATCCATTATGGATTGATGACCCAATTAGAGACCATTCTAATTGTTTTCTTAATGATCCAATTAGAGACCATTATGGATTGATGATCCAATTAGAGACCATTCTAATTGTTTTCTTAATGATCCAATTAGAGACCATTATGGATTGATGATCCAATTAGAGACCATTCTAATTATTTTCTTAATGATCCAATTAGAGACCATTATGGATTGATGAGACCATTCTAATTATTTCTTTAATAATGAGCTTTATCCCTTAGAAAAAAATTGAGATTTATCAGTCATAGTAGCGGAGCTATGGCAAAATTTTTATAGAAATTACGCATAAAATAAATTCATTCAAAGTATAAAAAGAGGAATTCCTACCATATTCTAGGAACTATCATCCTAGATTAATTAAAAGAATTTTATTATGCATGGAGATGTGGATGTTGCATGTAGATGTAGATGTATGGATGTGAGTGTGAATGTGGAGGTGGATGTATGCATGGGACGTGGATGTATGCATGTAGAAATAGATGTGTAGATGAGGATGTAAATGGAGATGTGGATGGATGCATGTAGATGTAGAGGTATAGATGTAGATGTGAATGGAGATGTGGATGTATACATGTAGATGTAGATGTATAGATGTAGATGTGGATGTGGAGGTGGATGGATGCATGTAGATGTAGATGTATAGATGTAGATGGGAATGGAGATATGGATGTATGCATGTAGATGTAGTTGTTAATGGAGATGTATATGTATACATGTAGATGTAGATGTATAGATGTAGAGGTGGATGTGGATGGGGATGTATGCATGTAGATGTAGGTGTATAGACGTAGATGTGGATGTAGAGGTGGATGTATGCATGTAGATGTAGGTGTATAGACGTAGATGTGGATGTAGAGGTGGATGTATGCATGTAGATGTAGGTGTATAGACGTAGATGTGGATGTAGAGGTGGATGTATGCATGTAGATGTAGATGTATAGATGTGGATGTGAATGTGGAGTGGATGTATACATGTAGATGTAGGTGTATGGAGGTGAATGTGAATGTGGATGTGAATGTATGCATAGGGATGTAGATGTATGCATGTAGATGTGAATGTACACATATAGTTGTGGATGTATGGATGTGAATATACGATTGTGATGTGAGGGAATCTGAAGTGATGAGATGGAAATGATGTGATGGGATGAGTATACATATAAATGGAATATGGAATAAGTAATGTAGATTGAGGAGGGATAATGTGGAAAAATGAAAGTTAAAATAGAAATTGTATTGTAAACTGTTTGTAAATGCTGTTTGTAAATGCTGTCTGTAAATGATTGTTTTATGTCAAGAATGCTGGGGGGAGCATTTTGACCGTCTTGTGATTAAGGTCGTGATGAGGAAGTTGCAACTGCTGACGGGGAGTCAATGAAGGACGTCTCGCGTAGCAAGGTCGGCCGAGGTCTTGACCAGCCTCGGTGCGATTAAAATGGTGAGCTTCCGGTACGGTGGATGAGGGGCCAAGGAAGCGGCCTATGCGTGAAGCGCTAGGTTACCTGCGAAGGATCCTAGAGGGTGCTGACCATACGGTGCTCGGGCTCTGGGTTGCCTAGGATACCCACGCGTGCGTCGAGGAAGATATTGGAACAGAGTTGGAGTTGTTTTCTGAAATCGAGCATGGATCTGGTTGATTGACCTTGCTGGTCTTCAATGGATGAGTCCATGGCTCCTTATATGGATCTGTTGGTTGATCTTGCTGATCTTCAACGAGAGTCCATCTTGTTAAGTGATTATATTGCCAAGTATTATGGGCTAGGAACTATCGAAACGGCTCCTGAGCGTTCTAGTTGCCAATGATGCCATAGATACTCTGATGAAGGAATGATGGAAAATTAAGAATCAATTGGATAAATTGGAAGATGGTGATCAATGATACTATGGTTTTATTAAAGGATTGTTTTAAACTGGTTGAATCTGGTTGAAAAAGGGCAATTTCATATTGGGTGTGTGAGTGGTGTGACTAGTTTTATTTTGCATGAACATCCGGCTAGGGGGCCTTGGAACTCTTTTCCTTGGTACCCGGGACAAAACCTAACCAAATTTTTAATTGGATCCCATCACTACAGTGGTTGGGCGGTTGGCTAACCCATGGGATCGGATGGGGTTAGGCTGGACTGATGGATCCGTAAATCGAGACTCAAACTTTTGTTTTTATGATAGAAAAAAAAAATAAATCAATCCCGGACAGTAACTGTTCTATGGATAGGAATCAACGGCTGTGCCTCTTGAATGGGGAAAAAAGCGTTGATCCCAATGATCCAAGTGCAAGTTTCTTCCTTGAACTGACTAAGTATCTTATAGATGTAATCGGATCATCTCGATCAGAAATGATCTTGACTATGTTAGAGTAAAAAGTTATCCTGGTGGAATCGCCCGTGCTTTCCGGTTAAGGAAGTTTTTTCGGGTTCGGTTTTGGAACAACCGACGGATTAGTCTCTTATCCGGATATCCGTGGGCGAGGCCCCGAGTGTGGGACCCCTGTCCCGCGCGAGAAGCGCTACTTCCGCTGTCAGTACCCCGAATCCATTGCTCGGTGGGAACAGGGATCTTACAGTTGGTATCAGAGCATTTGGTTAATAAAGATCAACTGAGAAGACAAATATGTCAAAAATTTATCAAGAAACACAAAAAGGTTATAATTGTGTGAGATAATTCATACAATTTGATATTCAAACTGAAATTCATAATTTTGGTAATTGGATCTTCAGATGGAAGTACTACAATTATATAGAATCCCTGACTTGCTTGAGGCCTAGACATGATAGTATTTACCTTATAATTCCAAGGGCCGTGACTACGCGTATATACCGAGAGTATACTGCAGCTCTTTACTGACAGTATATACGAGTAAATCTAAGACTTGAAATTATAAGCGTTAATGCTATCTAGATGATGATTTCGAATGTGATTGATATGATTTTTAATTCTGTTTGAGAATGGATGAATTGATTTGGATTCTGATTGAAAATGCTGATTGAAAAATGTTGATTTTTAAAAAATTAGTTGAAATATAATGAAACCACAATGAGGGAGAATGGGACGAATCCCTGTAATGATATTCATAACTAGAATGATGATAATGAATTCAGCAAATCACTATGAGGTTAATGGGTGTGCTGTTAGATTGCTACTGTTAATATTTGACCGGTAGATCAAGTTAAGGGATGTCAAATTGAGAACTTGCTTGACTGAAATTTCCGTGGAGGAATGTTTCGAAGGAAACTTTTCGGTCTAATGGACCATTATCATGTTAAAGATATGAATGATATGATCTGAATGAATTGTTATTTAATAATGAGTTCTATATAAGGGATATTTATCCCAGTGTTCTGTTGGGTTGACCAGAATATAAGGAACCCCAGAATAAATTGGATCTTAAGAAAAAGAGTTGTCCTCTACTTGGCGAGATGAGGACATCTCGCATTTTTTAAGTGGGGTAGAATGTAAGATTCCTCCCCAGCCTTCGAGGTATACTGGAGTAAGAATCTTCCCTTCTGATCTTATAATTATTCCCTCTCTAAAATTTTAAAAAAAAAATTCTGTTTAAAAAAGGAAGACCCTTTTCCTAGAATACTTCTCAGGAGTCACGCCTGTTTTAAGGATTTAGAACAATGAGTTTAGAAGTGAGAATCGGTGTTTTGGATACCAAGGTTTTGGTTTTCATTCGAGTACGGCCCCAAAAGAAGTTCTTTATCTCTTGGGGAGTATAAGAAGTTATCCCCCAGATATTGTGACCCTTATATCTGAATTCAATGAAAGTAGGTGACTTAGCCTACAAGCTTCTTTTATCTCCTCATCTCAAAATTCTTAATGCCTTCTATAGAAAATTGTGTCAAACCCAAATCATGGAAAGACGGTAAAACTTCAGTGGCAAGTTACCGTTGGCTTCTAGGTTACGCTAGCTCCTTCCTTTATATAAGTCGTAACTTTTACTTGTCGCTCACAGTAATCTTACTCCCATCAATCTCCTTTCTTTCTTAATCTCCTTCATGGCTTGGCAACAAGAACTAGTTTTATCCATGATGATTTCTCACCTTCAAGACGCAAGAGAGTCTGTGAAGAAAGACTTTATAGAACAGTATGAACGCTCACTTTTTCCTCACCTAGGAACTTCTGTAGCGCAGACCAAATGGCGGACCTATCAAAACATAACTAGGGTAACACCCTGGGGTCAGCAGCACTTTCGTAACAATGTCCGCTTGGCCATGGTTATTGAAGCTTTGGGTTTGGGTCCCCGATACTACTGCGTCATGAGATCAAGGCATCTTGGGTTTTCTGAGCGGGTCTTCTTACTGGCGTGTTTTCTTCCTCATGAGAAGATATGCCTTTACCCCGTTTTTGGCTTGCCTCTCAGAGGTCCTTTTGTTAGATCACCTCATACCACTGAGATAGGTGCGGCAATAACCAGCAGAATCATTCCCATAGATGAGTTACCCTATACTTGTGCAGCTTGTGAGGACTGCTTTCGTGACCATATGATGGACGGGCTTATGAAAGTGTAAAGAGTTTCTCTATCTTTACTGTATAAGTTCCGAGAATGAATAAAGTTTAAATCTTGTTATTATTTTGAATCTTGCTCTCTTTAAGACTTTTCTTGGTGGTTAATCGTGATTAAAATTTTTCTCTAAGTCTCATATTCGTGCATCTTGCGAAATTATTCCAAGTTGCGAGATGAGGACATCTCGCGTTTTTTAAGTGGGGTAGAATGTAAGATTCCTCCCCCAACCCCTTTTTGATGTCTAGTATATTCTCCTGTAATCAATTCCTTTTCTGAAATATAAGAGATCTTGTTTGTGACTGTTTTAACCTAGAGAGAGAAAATATTCTAGAGAGAGAATATTCAGATTCTGAATAATTCTGGATAGAAAAATATCTCTTATAATTCAGATGAGCTCCCCTGAAACAGAAATTTAGAAAGAATTTTCCAATGTGCAATTGGAATTAATTGGAAATAGGTATAAAGAACCTTAGCCTAAGGGTCTAGATTTTCATAAATCTTTAGACTATGGTCCAATTAAGGTTCCTATGGGCCAATAGCATCAATCCATGTGTAGGGAGGAGATAAATCCAATTTGTAAAAGAAGATACCCAAAAATTGAGTAAATGCTCACATAAGATGAAGAGTTGAAAATGTACAAGGTTTATTAGTAAATAAACACATATGTAAGGAAGGGGAGTTCTTTAAAGGAGGTGCATATTTCACATAAGATGAAGAGTTGAAAATGTACAAGGTTTATTAGTAAATAAACACATATGTAAGGAAGGGGAGTTCTTTAAAGGAGGTGCATATTTCACATAAGATGAAGAGTTGAAAATGTACAAGGTTTATTAGTAAAAAAACTATGACACATATGTAAGGAAGAGGAGTTCTTTAAAGGAGGTGCACATTTCACATAAGATGAAGAGTTGAAAATGTACAAGGTTTATTAGTAAAAAACTATGAGCAATAAAATTTTGACACATATGTAAGGAAGGGGAATTCTTTAAAGGAGGTGCATATTTCACATGCTTGAATGAGTTTTAAACTCAAAAATAATGTGATATTTTTATCTCTCATCTCTCTTGAACCAAACCAAATCAAAATGGAACCAAACCGAATCAAAAAGTAACCAAACTAGGTCCAAATCTAGTCCAAATTCAACCAAACTGACTTGGAAAATTCTAGAATCAGTTTGTTTGGTTAGGAGCTCAAATTTTCCTATAAATAGAAGCCTCCCCTTGTTGAAAAAAATATAATGTCTTATGCATTGTTACTCTACTCCACCTAAGCCAAAATATAGAGTCTTATGCTTTGTTACTCTACTCCACCTAAGCCAAAATATAGAATCTTATGCCTTGTTACTCTACTCCACCTAAGCCAAATTAGATAGAGTCTTATGCCTTGTTACTCTACTCCACCTAAGCCAAATTAGATAGAGTCTTATGCCTTGTTACTCTACTCCACCTAAGCCAAATTAGATAGAGTCTTATGCTTTGTTACTCTACTCCATCTAAGCCAAAATATATAGTGTCTTATGCTATGTTACTCCACCTAAGCCAAGAACTGTGAATTCTTTAATAATTCACTAGTTTTTGACACTTCTCTCTTTCTTCAATCCCCATTGGTGGCTCCATCAACATACTAAACCAATTGATTGGTTGGGGGCCTCTACCGTGAATAAAGAATCAAGCAAATCATAAGGTAAGTATATTGAATTTTGATCTTTCTATGATTTCTCAATGATTCTCTCTTCTCAACCCCTCTCAAGCTTGAGAAGTTTAATTGGTATGGTTTTTTTTAAATGCTATTGAAGTTAATTGGTGAATAGTAGTGAAGAGTTACATACTTTAATAAATGCTATAGAAGTTAATTTCCACTTATATTTAAATTCTAATGGTTTTTATAATTTCTCTCTCTCACTCAAGAAATGGTCATACTCATGACCCATTCTCAATCCAAATGAAGCTTTTCATAAAGCTTTTTCTTAATCCAAGATTAAGCTATGCTTGAGGCCAAATTAATGGCTTTTGCTATGCTTTTAGGTTATGCACATTGATGATTCAATCCATTATGGATTGATGACCCAATTAGAGACCATTCTAATTGTTTTCTTAATGATCCAATTAGAGACCATTATGGATTGATGATCCAATTAGAGACCATTCTAATTGTTTTCTTAATGATCCAATTAGAGACCATTATGGATTGATGATCCAATTAGAGACCATTCTAATTATTTTCTTAATGATCCAATTAGAGACCATTATGGATTGATGAGACCATTCTAATTATTTCTTTAATAATGAGCTTTATCCCTTAGAAAAAAATTGAGATTTATCAGTCATAGTAGCGGAGCTATGGCAAAATTTTTATAGAAATTACGCATAAAATAAATTCATTCAAAGTATAAAAAGAGGAATTCCTACCATATTCTAGGAACTATCATCCTAGATTAATTAAAAGAATTTTATTATGCATGGAGATGTGGATGTTGCATGTAGATGTAGATGTATGGATGTGAGTGTGAATGTGGAGGTGGATGTATGCATGGGACGTGGATGTATGCATGTAGAAATAGATGTGTAGATGAGGATGTAAATGGAGATGTGGATGGATGCATGTAGATGTAGAGGTATAGATGTAGATGTGAATGGAGATGTGGATGTATACATGTAGATGTAGATGTATAGATGTAGATGTGGATGTGGAGGTGGATGGATGCATGTAGATGTAGATGTATAGATGTAGATGGGAATGGAGATATGGATGTATGCATGTAGATGTAGTTGTTAATGGAGATGTATATGTATACATGTAGATGTAGATGTATAGATGTAGAGGTGGATGTGGATGGGGATGTATGCATGTAGATGTAGGTGTATAGACGTAGATGTGGATGTAGAGGTGGATGTATGCATGTAGATGTAGGTGTATAGACGTAGATGTGGATGTAGAGGTGGATGTATGCATGTAGATGTAGGTGTATAGACGTAGATGTGGATGTAGAGGTGGATGTATGCATGTAGATGTAGATGTATAGATGTGGATGTGAATGTGGAGTGGATGTATACATGTAGATGTAGGTGTATGGAGGTGAATGTGAATGTGGATGTGAATGTATGCATAGGGATGTAGATGTATGCATGTAGATGTGAATGTACACATATAGTTGTGGATGTATGGATGTGAATATACGATTGTGATGTGAGGGAATCTGAAGTGATGAGATGGAAATGATGTGATGGGATGAGTATACATATAAATGGAATATGGAATAAGTAATGTAGATTGAGGAGGGATAATGTGGAAAAATGAAAGTTAAAATAGAAATTGTATTGTAAACTGTTTGTAAATGCTGTTTGTAAATGCTGTCTGTAAATGATTGTTTTATGTCAAGAATGCTGGGGGGAGCATTTTGACCGTCTTGTGATTAAGGTCGTGATGAGGAAGTTGCAACTGCTGACGGGGAGTCAATGAAGGACGTCTCGCGTAGCAAGGTCGGCCGAGGTCTTGACCAGCCTCGGTGCGATTAAAATGGTGAGCTTCCGGTACGGTGGATGAGGGGCCAAGGAAGCGGCCTATGCGTGAAGCGCTAGGTTACCTGTGAAGGATCCTAGAGGGTGCTGACCATACGGTGCTCGGGCTCTGGGTTGCCTAGGATACCCACGCGTGCGTCGAGGAAGATATTGGAACAGAGTTGGAGTTGTTTTCTGAAATCGAGCATGGATCTGGTTGATTGACCTTGCTGGTCTTCAATGGATGAGTCCATGGCTCCTTATATGGATCTGTTGGTTGATCTTGCTGATCTTCAACGAGAGTCCATCTTGTTAAGTGATTATATTGCCAAGTATTATGGGCTAGGAACTATCGAAACGGCTCCTGAGCGTTCTAGTTGCCAATGATGCCATAGATACTCTGATGAAGGAATGATGGGAAATTAAGAATCAATTGGATAAATTGGAAGATGGTGATCAATGATACTATGGTTTTATTAAAGGATTGTTTTAAACTGGTTGAATCTGGTTGAAAAAGGGCAATTTCATATTGGGTGTGTGAGTGGTGTGACTAGTTTTATTTTGCATGAACATCCGGCTAGGGGGCCTTGGAACTCTTTTCCTTGGTACCCGGGACAAAACCTAACCAAATTTTTAATTGGATCCCATCACTACAGTGGTTGGGCGGTTGGCTAACCCATGGGATCGGATGGGGTTAGGCTGGACTGATGGATCCGTAAATCGAGACTCAAACTTTTGTTTTTATGATAGAAAAAAAAAATAAATCAATCCCGGACAGTAACTGTTCTATGGATAGGAATCAACGGCTGTGCCTCTTGAATGGGGAAAAAAGCGTTGATCCCAATGATCCAAGTGCAAGTTTCTTCCTTGAACTGACTAAGTATCTTATAGATGTAATCGGATCATCTCGATCAGAAATGATCTTGACTATGTTAGAGTAAAAAGTTATCCTGGTGGAATCGCCCGTGCTTTCCGGTTAAGGAAGTTTTTTCGGGTTCGGTTTTGGAACAACCGACGGATTAGTCTCTTATCCGGATATCCGTGGGCGAGGCCCCGAGTGTGGGACCCCTGTCCCGCGCGAGAAGCGCTACTTCCGCTGTCAGTACCCCGAATCCATTGCTCGGTGGGAACAGGGATCTTACAGTTGGCTCTGATACCAACTGTAAGATCCCTGTTCCCACCGAGCAATGGATTCGGGGTACTGACAGCGGAAGTAGCGCTTCTCGCGCGGGACAGGGGTCCCACACTCGGGGCCTCGCCCACGGATATCCGGATAAGAGACTAATCCGTCGGTTGTTCCAAAACCGAACCCGAAAAAACTTCCTTAACCGGAAAGCACGGGCGATTCCACCAGGATAACTTTTTACTCTAACATAGTCAAGATCATTTCTGATCGAGATGATCCGATTACATCTATAAGATACTTAGTCAGTTCAAGGAAGAAACTTGCACTTGGATCATTGGGATCAACGCTTTTTTCCCCATTCAAGAGGCACAGCCGTTGATTCCTATCCATAGAACAGTTACTGTCCGGGATTGATTTATTTTTTTTTTCTATCATAAAAACAAAAGTTTGAGTCTCGATTTACGGATCCATCAGTCCAGCCTAACCCCATCCGATCCCATGGGTTAGCCAACCGCCCAACCACTGTAGTGATGGGATCCAATTAAAAATTTGGTTAGGTTTTGTCCCGGGTACCAAGGAAAAGAGTTCCAAGGCCCCCTAGCCGGATGTTCATGCAAAATAAAACTAGTCACACCACTCACACACCCAATATGAAATTGCCCTTTTTCAACCAGATTCAACCAGTTTAAAACAATCCTTTAATAAAACCATAGTATCATTGATCACCATCTTCCAATTTATCCAATTGATTCTTAATTTTCCATCATTCCTTCATCAGAGTATCTATGGCATCATTGGCAACTAGAACGCTCAGGAGCCGTTTCGATAGTTCCTAGCCCATAATACTTGGCAATATAATCACTTAACAAGATGGACTCTCGTTGAAGATCAGCAAGATCAACCAACAGATCCATATAAGGAGCCATGGACTCATCCATTGAAGACCAGCAAGGTCAATCAACCAGATCCATGCTCGATTTCAGAAAACAACTCCAACTCTGTTCCAATATCTTCCTCGACGCACGCGTGGGTATCCTAGGCAACCCAGAGCCCGAGCACCGTATGGTCAGCACCCTCTAGGATCCTTCGCAGGTAACCTAGCGCTTCACGCATAGGCCGCTTCCTTGGCCCCTCATCCACCGTACCGGAAGCTCACCATTTTAATCGCACCGAGGCTGGTCAAGACCTCGGCCGACCTTGCTACGCGAGACGTCCTTCATTGACTCCCCGTCAGCAGTTGCAACTTCCTCATCACGACCTTAATCACAAGACGGTCAAAATGCTCCCCCCAGCATTCTTGACATAAAACAATCATTTACAGACAGCATTTACAAACAGCATTTACAAACAGTTTACAATACAATTTCTATTTTAACTTTCATTTTTCCACATTATCCCTCCTCAATCTACATTACTTATTCCATATTCCATTTATATGTATACTCATCCCATCACATCATTTCCATCTCATCACTTCAGATTCCCTCACATCACAATCGTATATTCACATCCATACATCCACAACTATATGTGTACATTCACATCTACATGCATACATCTACATCCCTATGCATACATTCACATCCACATTCACATTCACCTCCATACACCTACATCTACATGTATACATCCACTCCACATTCACATCCACATCTATACATCTACATCTACATGCATACATCCACCTCTACATCCACATCTACGTCTATACACCTACATCTACATGCATACATCCACCTCTACATCCACATCTACGTCTATACACCTACATCTACATGCATACATCCACCTCTACATCCACATCTACGTCTATACACCTACATCTACATGCATACATCCCCATCCACATCCACCTCTACATCTATACATCTACATCTACATGTATACATATACATCTCCATTAACAACTACATCTACATGCATACATCCATATCTCCATTCCCATCTACATCTATACATCTACATCTACATGCATCCATCCACCTCCACATCCACATCTACATCTATACATCTACATCTACATGTATACATCCACATCTCCATTCACATCTACATCTATACCTCTACATCTACATGCATCCATCCACATCTCCATTTACATCCTCATCTACACATCTATTTCTACATGCATACATCCACGTCCCATGCATACATCCACCTCCACATTCACACTCACATCCATACATCTACATCTACATGCAACATCCACATCTCCATGCATAATAAAATTCTTTTAATTAATCTAGGATGATAGTTCCTAGAATATGGTAGGAATTCCTCTTTTTATACTTTGAATGAATTTATTTTATGCGTAATTTCTATAAAAATTTTGCCATAGCTCCGCTACTATGACTGATAAATCTCAATTTTTTTCTAAGGGATAAAGCTCATTATTAAAGAAATAATTAGAATGGTCTCATCAATCCATAATGGTCTCTAATTGGATCATTAAGAAAATAATTAGAATGGTCTCTAATTGGATCATCAATCCATAATGGTCTCTAATTGGATCATTAAGAAAACAATTAGAATGGTCTCTAATTGGATCATCAATCCATAATGGTCTCTAATTGGATCATTAAGAAAACAATTAGAATGGTCTCTAATTGGGTCATCAATCCATAATGGATTGAATCATCAATGTGCATAACCTAAAAGCATAGCAAAAGCCATTAATTTGGCCTCAAGCATAGCTTAATCTTGGATTAAGAAAAAGCTTTATGAAAAGCTTCATTTGGATTGAGAATGGGTCATGAGTATGACCATTTCTTGAGTGAGAGAGAGAAATTATAAAAACCATTAGAATTTAAATATAAGTGGAAATTAACTTCTATAGCATTTATTAAAGTATGTAACTCTTCACTACTATTCACCAATTAACTTCAATAGCATTTAAAAAAAACCATACCAATTAAACTTCTCAAGCTTGAGAGGGGTTGAGAAGAGAGAATCATTGAGAAATCATAGAAAGATCAAAATTCAATATACTTACCTTATGATTTGCTTGATTCTTTATTCACGGTAGAGGCCCCCAACCAATCAATTGGTTTAGTATGTTGATGGAGCCACCAATGGGGATTGAAGAAAGAGAGAAGTGTCAAAAACTAGTGAATTATTAAAGAATTCACAGTTCTTGGCTTAGGTGGAGTAACATAGCATAAGACACTATATATTTTGGCTTAGATGGAGTAGAGTAACAAAGCATAAGACTCTATCTAATTTGGCTTAGGTGGAGTAGAGTAACAAGGCATAAGACTCTATCTAATTTGGCTTAGGTGGAGTAGAGTAACAAGGCATAAGACTCTATCTAATTTGGCTTAGGTGGAGTAGAGTAACAAGGCATAAGATTCTATATTTTGGCTTAGGTGGAGTAGAGTAACAAAGCATAAGACTCTATATTTTGGCTTAGGTGGAGTAGAGTAACAATGCATAAGACATTATATTTTTTTCAACAAGGGGAGGCTTCTATTTATAGGAAAATTTGAGCTCCTAACCAAACAAACTGATTCTAGAATTTTCCAAGTCAGTTTGGTTGAATTTGGACTAGATTTGGACCTAGTTTGGTTACTTTTTGATTCGGTTTGGTTCCATTTTGATTTGGTTTGGTTCAAGAGAGATGAGAGATAAAAATATCACATTATTTTTGAGTTTAAAACTCATTCAAGCATGTGAAATATGCACCTCCTTTAAAGAATTCCCCTTCCTTACATATGTGTCAAAATTTTATTGCTCATAGTTTTTTACTAATAAACCTTGTACATTTTCAACTCTTCATCTTATGTGAAATGTGCACCTCCTTTAAAGAACTCCTCTTCCTTACATATGTGTCATAGTTTTTTTACTAATAAACCTTGTACATTTTCAACTCTTCATCTTATGTGAAATATGCACCTCCTTTAAAGAACTCCCCTTCCTTACATATGTGTTTATTTACTAATAAACCTTGTACATTTTCAACTCTTCATCTTATGTGAAATATGCACCTCCTTTAAAGAACTCCCCTTCCTTACATATGTGTTTATTTACTAATAAACCTTGTACATTTTCAACTCTTCATCTTATGTGAGCATTTACTCAATTTTTGGGTATCTTCTTTTACAAATTGGATTTATCTCCTCCCTACACATGGATTGATGCTATTGGCCCATAGGAACCTTAATTGGACCATAGTCTAAAGATTTATGAAAATCTAGACCCTTAGGCTAAGGTTCTTTATACCTATTTCCAATTAATTCCAATTGCACATTGGAAAATTCTTTCTAAATTTCTGTTTCAGGGGAGCTCATCTGAATTATAAGAGATATTTTTCTATCCAGAATTATTCAGAATCTGAATATTCTCTCTCTAGAATATTTTCTCTCTCTAGGTTAAAACAGTCACAAACAAGATCTCTTATATTTCAGAAAAGGAATTGATTACAGGAGAATATACTAGACATCAAAAAGGGGTTGGGGGAGGAATCTTACATTCTACCCCACTTAAAAAACGCGAGATGTCCTCATCTCGCAACTTGGAATAATTTCGCAAGATGCACGAATATGAGACTTAGAGAAAAATTTTAATCACGATTAACCACCAAGAAAAGTCTTAAAGAGAGCAAGATTCAAAATAATAACAAGATTTAAACTTTATTCATTCTCGGAACTTATACAGTAAAGATAGAGAAACTCTTTACACTTTCATAAGCCCGTCCATCATATGGTCACGAAAGCAGTCCTCACAAGCTGCACAAGTATAGGGTAACTCATCTATGGGAATGATTCTGCTGGTTATTGCCGCACCTATCTCAGTGGTATGAGGTGATCTAACAAAAGGACCTCTGAGAGGCAAGCCAAAAACGGGGTAAAGGCATATCTTCTCATGAGGAAGAAAACACGCCAGTAAGAAGACCCGCTCAGAAAACCCAAGATGCCTTGATCTCATGACGCAGTAGTATCGGGGACCCAAACCCAAAGCTTCAATAACCATGGCCAAGCGGACATTGTTACGAAAGTGCTGCTGACCCCAGGGTGTTACCCTAGTTATGTTTTGATAGGTCCGCCATTTGGTCTGCGCTACAGAAGTTCCTAGGTGAGGAAAAAGTGAGCGTTCATACTGTTCTATAAAGTCTTTCTTCACAGACTCTCTTGCGTCTTGAAGGTGAGAAATCATCATGGATAAAACTAGTTCTTGTTGCCAAGCCATGAAGGAGATTAAGAAAGAAAGGAGATTGATGGGAGTAAGATTACTGTGAGCGACAAGTAAAAGTTACGACTTATATAAAGGAAGGAGCTAGCGTAACCTAGAAGCCAACGGTAACTTGCCACTGAAGTTTTACCGTCTTTCCATGATTTGGGTTTGACACAATTTTCTATAGAAGGCATTAAGAATTTTGAGATGAGGAGATAAAAGAAGCTTGTAGGCTAAGTCACCTACTTTCATTGAATTCAGATATAAGGGTCACAATATCTGGGGGATAACTTCTTATACTCCCCAAGAGATAAAGAACTTCTTTTGGGGCCGTACTCGAATGAAAACCAAAACCTTGGTATCCAAAACACCGATTCTCACTTCTAAACTCATTGTTCTAAATCCTTAAAACAGGCGTGACTCCTGAGAAGTATTCTAGGAAAAGGGTCTTCCTTTTTTAAACAGAATTTTTTTTTTTAAATTTTAGAGAGGGAATAATTATAAGATCAGAAGGGAAGATTCTTACTCCAGTATACCTCGAAGGCTGGGGAGGAATCTTACAATCACCTTACACATTAGGATTAGAAATAGAAAGAAAATAATAAAAACAAATTTTTAAATAAATAAAATAATTATTTTAGGAAATTAAATAATAAAAATTATTCATAAAAATATGCTAGGGAGTATGTGTGTACATTAGCCTTGGCAGAAACTATAAATAGAGTGCACATTTTAATTAACCCAGGTTGATGGGTGAAAGACTGAGGTTGGATAGTGAGTGCAAAAACCTTATAAATAATATTCTGGAAGGAAAGAAATTTACTAAGGTAGAGATAAGCATGGTGAATTGATACATAACTCTAACTATGCATAATATGGGAGTTAACTAGATGTGTGGCGGGATGCATGTAGAGTGCATGAGTACATGAGAAAATGGGTAGATGCATGAAGTCTATTGTTGAGTTACATGACATATGGTGGGATACCAACTTTAAGTGGACTAATGGTACATGTAGAGTGTGTAGCCATCATTTTCAAATATAAAAAAGGCCCACTCCTCATGGGAAATCCATGGAATTTTTACTAGAGAGAAGAGAGAATTTTCTTCCTTGTTTTCAATGATGTACATGCCCATTGGCCATATGTTAGCGTTATCAAGGCTATAAGAAATCATTTGAGTATAAGAGAGTGATCATTAGGAGTTATACAAGCACCTAGAGATCTACAAAAAAACTCATGGCTTATTGGAGAGGTGGGAAGTTCATTTTTTAACACACAAGGTACAACAAGTCTACAAATCAATTTTCCAAGGTACAATTAACTCCTTGTTTATAATTTACATTTTTCCTGTTCTTTTGTAAATTAATTAGCTATTTTATGGTGAGTATAATTTAAATCAAATTAGGATAAAAACCCTATTCTCTATACAATTCTCAAAGCCAAAGACCCTTTAAGTATAATTTTGACCCTTTACCTTTAGTTTAATGTGTAACCTTACAAAATAATTAACCATCAAAAAGTTAAGATAATTTGGACCCTTTACCTTTAGTTTAATGTATAACCTTACTAAATTAACCATCAAAAAATTAAAGGTTGGGAGATAAGTTATTCTTAAACTTAGGGATTTTTTTTTTTGACTAAGCCTTAGGTCAAATTAAATTTTAGAGAGAGAAAGCTAATCTAGATGCTCTAGTTTGAGAAGAACCCATGGATGGTGGGCTTTAATTAGGAAAATAGCATTGGTTGCATTCATAGTATTGGTTGCATTCATATATGAAAATGGTTGCATTCATATCCTCGCCTTCATAGTATTGGTACTCTCCAAGCTTGTTGATTGGAACTTATGGAGGAATACTCTCGTCGTCACTATCAATTTTAGGATAGCATTTTTCATCATCTAACTTTTCTGACTCTTTATATTTAGCTTTTAGCTTACCTCCTGACTAATCTCATACATTGTTTTTCACATTGTATTTTGCTCTATAAGAGTTATCCCAAGGGAATGGAGAGTAGACATGATAGGTCTGTAACAACTCCACATCCATAGGTTGCTTACTACTTGCTTATCGCTTCCTAATGTTGTTTGGGATCCCTTGGGAAATACTATAGATCTTATTATAAATGGTTAAAGGTTTTCTAGCCTATTATTTTTCTCACTTTCAATTCTTGGATATATCGAGAAAGAGTTCCTAAAGACCCCACTGGGGAATCTAGATCAAATCCATTTTAAAAATATATTGGAAGCGAAGTGTCATCGATGACAGATGGAACTTTAGACCTTTGTAGAGATCGAGGAGTCATATGTTGCCAGAGGTTTTTCAGGTTTTGGATCTTCTAGTTGTTTAAAGAAATTAGAAGGAAGAGATTTGGGCTCCGTAGGAGGATATGTCTCTTTTGGTAAGCACGATCTTAAATTTCCCCTATGGTGAAGAGGCTGGCATTTTTCTTTAAAGGTGGGTTTGGAAAGCCATAAGGAATGGTGAAGAAGGTGGACCTATTACCATATTAGAGAATTTGGGAAAATCTCAAGACTTTGGGAATTTCCTTTGTAATCTACTTTTGGTGTGTGTTAAGCATACACACCTAAAAGTTGTCGAAGAATGTGCATTTAGGAACTACTATTTAAGCTCTTTATAATGATATGTCACATGAGGGGGGTTTTGAAAAAAGCTTACAAAGGTTCACCATGGTCCTTTCTTTATAATCTTGCAAAATGGGACCTGAGATTTTTCCAAATTCTCTAATATGGTGTCAGTGGTTGATTTTTTTGGGTCGGGGGGAGAGAAGGTGCTACCTTTCATGGAGGTGGCTGATCACTAATGTTTTGCTTCTGGACAAACGGGATGGTCTAATTCATCATTGAGACGCTGTGCGTGTGCTTCTTATGAGAGGTGCTACGTTGGTGGTGTGGTGATGATGAATCAGCCCATCCCATTTGTCCAGAAGCAAAACATTAGTGATCAACTGTCTCCATGAAATGTAGCACCTTCTCTCTCTCTCTCTCTCTCTCTCTCTCTCTCTCTCTCTCTCTCTCTCTCTCTCTCTCTCTCTCTCTCTCTCTCTCTCCCCTGACCCAAAAAAATCAACCACTGACACTAAATTCTCTAATATGGTGTCAGTGGATGGTTGTTTTTTTTGGGTGGGAGGGAGAGAAGGAGCTACCTTTCATGGAGGCAGCTGATCGCTAATGTTTTGCCTCTGGACAAATGGGATGGATTGATTCATCATTGAGATGATGTGCGTGTGCTTCCTATGTGAGGTGCTGTGCGGTGGTGGTGGCGATGATGCACAATTGTCTCACAGTGATGATGGGGTCCAAGCTCATGCACAATGGTGCTGATTTTGCCTCGACCGTGCATGTTGTGGAGGGTGTTGTTGTTGCCACCATTGACCTCCACCCCCGAAGCTGACGTGAAGGTAGCTTGTCAAGTCAAATCTACCACTCCATTAATCCAATACTCGCTACTATTTTCAATGGCCGATCCAGTTCGACTTGGTTGGACAGTCCAGTGCAAGATTTCCAAAGTTAACATTTCATATTTTCTTCTAAGTTTAATCACACGAGAATGATAGTTTCCATGTTGTAGTTTTGATTTCTGAAGTAATGAAGAAGAAAAAAAAGTGTCACATTTGCCTAGAGGGGTATCATAAGACTATTGCATGTTCCTATTTGTGTGATCCTTGTCAGAAAGGGGAGAAATGTAGAAGATCATGGATTTAGCAGAGGAATTCTATGGGTAATCAAATATTTTAATAAAGCAATTCATCTAGAAATCTAGATGAGGCTAGAGATAAATTGTTAGAGTTTTCTGATACATAAGATGTAGTGCTTATGATTGGCATCATGAGCATAAGAGGGGTAGGCACAAATCATGTTCTAGCTGCAAGAAGATAGCGTAGCTTTATTACAATAAGCCATATAGGAACTTAAGAAGATCTATGAGATTGACTCAGACCAAGACAATGATAGTGATGATGTTGACCTTTCTTGCCATTGTGTTGGGATGGATATGGTGGGGGTTGTGGATCATGGGAGAACCAGTAGGGCCATAAGTGCCAAAAGGAGTTCTTGTGAATGATCCTAGTCTTGCATCCAATATTTTCCATGGTTTGGCAGATGTGGTCAAGATTCTCATGATATTATGCAGTTTGGGCATGGTCGTGATTATGTGATTCTTAATGTTCATGAGGATGTGTCTCGTGATGAGGCAACATCCACATGGCTTTTGTGGGGGGACCTCTTGCCGGATATTCTTGCAAAGAGATGCAAATTTTGTGGTTCATTTTCAGTGGAGTCTACTTCACCACAAGGTTCAGTTTCCTCTATGGTTGATGGTAGCTAGGTTTCTTCTCAAGTTTATAATGATGTGTTTACATGATGTATGGTGATATGCATCATGAGGATGATGCTATCATGCTTCATGAGGTGCTGATTTTCATGATATTATTCTTGATGATGCCATTGTTGATTTTCATGCTAGTCTTTTATGTGATGATGATTCACATTGCTATTTTTCATGATATTATTCTTGATGATGCCATTGTGGTCCATTGATGATCTTTCTAGTGATGTTTTTATGCATGTTAGGGCTTTGCGTATCTAGGATAGTGACCGTGATGTTGGTCTTTTATGTGATGATGATTCATATGTTGTTGATTTTCATGATATTATTCTTAATGATACAATTGTGGTCCATGATGATCTTCATATTAATGTTTTTATGCATGATCTTCATATTAATGTTTTTATGCATGATAGGGCTTTGCCTATCCATGATATAGTTTCTTATTCTTAGCGTGATGGGATTTCTTTATCTTTCTATGCTCATGCTCATATTGATGGATATTTGGGGGTGTGCTTATGGATGTTCACGTATGTGCTTATGGATATTCAAGTGTATGCTTAATGGATTACATGTTGCAGTGGGATAGCATGGATTTTCCTTTGCTATTGGAGTGGTGAGTTTCTCCATATATGGTTCTATGTTTTTATCTTCTTTGATGAGGATGTTCTCATGCTTCAAGCACATGCATGTGTTGAAGACCTTCTCTATGCTTATTATTATTACGAGTGCATAGGGAGGAAGGAGCAGATTTCTTTGGTTCATATTGATGCTATTACCTTGATTGGTGATACACATGCTCTTGATGGTCATATTTTTACATGATGTTCATATGGTTGAGGAGCATGTTGATACTCTAACACTTAATTATGATGCTCATTTCCTAGTTTGTAAGCAGTTCTCATGGTGTCAGATCATTCTAATCATTCCTTTGATGATGATATCGTTTATGTCCCAGTTAGAGCATGATGATGCTCTAGGTGATGTTTAGTGGAGGTGTTTAGTGGAGGAGCATACTCTTGGTCTAGTACCTAGTGGATCATTCTGATTTGATGGTGTTCTCTTTGGAGGATGATCTGATCATCCATGCTTTCTTGATATAGTTGTTGCTGAGATCCTATTTGGCATAGTTTTATGGTGATGGTGTTTCATATTGAAATATGGTGCTTGTCATGTTATGTATGGGGCACATGTATGTGGGCATAAGGTAGAAGAAGATTAGGATGTTATGAAATTGGAATGGATGCAAGCTAAGGTTATTAGGAGATATGAATGGATGAATGTAAAAGGTGTTCAATGGTCAAAAAGTAGACACATGGAAGGTGCAAGGGTGCACAAGGCATGTGAGCATTTATGAACACATGGATGGCACAAGTGTGCATAGAACATGTGGATGAGAGCTAGATATGGATGTAACAAGCTCACTCTCATGATGAAAAAAGCGTGATGCGTTGATTAGCCTTGACTCATATCTTAATCACTTCTATTAATGTTGACATTATGCTCTAATTATGTCTTTTTCCATCTTCTATCCACTATAGCTCTCACTTCTCGTGGTTATGTACCTCAATACCCTCTTTATATCCACTTCTTTCAACATGGTATCTAGAGCTAGGTCGTCATCCCATCCCAACAATGTAGTATTAGCACTAATTAGGACTTGCATTAGTTGTAATTAGGCTTGTTATGATCTCTAATTAACATTTTCCTCTACACAAATGAGTGGCTGCCATTGGAGGCATTGGCTCTCTTTTTTCTCTCAACCATGTCACAAACCCTTCTAGAACAAGCTAGAGGACCTCAGAGCAACCAAGCACATTCAAGGAATTGAGCAACCTCATCGAGAATCGCACAGATTTGATGTTAGCTGGTGCTATAAATTTTGGGGTAAAACTTGAAATCGACGAGCTCATGCAAAATCAGATAAACTACACTGAGCCTCATGGATTTTCGATGGCTACAAATCGAGCTACAGTCTCAGATTGAGCTAAAAACGCCGCCTTCTACCTCATTCAGACTCAGGCACTCTTCAAAAGTCAAGTTTAGTAATACAATGATTAAGGCTTGATTAAAATGATTAATCATGTGTTTATGGACTTAAATCTCAAGCATACTCACTGCTATTGAAGGCTACAAAGTTTTTCTTGCTCATTTATTGCCAAATCTACTCAGAATTATCACCTAAAGCTATCCAATTTTCACCATAATTAATTAAAAATTAGCATTACTAATACCTTGATTGGTGTTAATTATCAAAGGTATTCTGAGCATCTTATGATTAGATTTACATCTTTGGATGTTGTTAAATCTCAGTAAGACCCTCTTCATTAAGCCATGACTACCTAAAGCCTAGTGGATAAATTTAGCGGTGAAGGATTCCATACATGGCAAGCAAAGGTCATGTAACTACTCATGCAAAAGGAGCTTTGGGGGGGGTAGTAAATGGAGATGAACTCAATGAAAAGAGTGAGGCTGAGGTGAAAGCATGAATAAATAAAGATATAAAAGCCATGGCCACCATCATTGGGTTAAGCCTTGGGGATAATATCATTCATCACATCGGCAACAAAGAACATGCTAAAGAAGCCTGGGATCAATTAGAGAAAGTATTTGGAGCTAGGGTGAAAATTTCAAAATAAATCCGAAAATATAGTTCTATGGGCTTGATATGGAGTTCAAAGACTCATTTGTGGAGCATGTAGGTAAGATGAAGAGCATTATGATGCAACTTGCAGGTATCAAGGCACCTATGAGAAAGATGCAATTACGATCTTAATCAAAAGCATGCCTCAAGAGTTTTCTTCGGTGAAGGTGTTGAATCCTCCTTAAGTAGGTACCATTGCTTAACACATAGGATCTCTCATATGAGATGTATAATGCTAGACACTGAAGAAAAAAAAGGAAAGTGAGAGGTAAAAGGGGAATTCTTTTTTTTTTTTGGGGGGGGGGGATTGCTTTCTTGTTGTCTTGTTTTGCATCATGTTACATGCCAATTGCTTTCACTAGACCCAAAAACCTACAATTCAAACCTTGGCACTAAACCTAGCTTGGAAGGATCATTCTATGTTGGAACTAGGTTGAACAAACCTCTCTTTGATATATTAAATCATGATTTAAAAATGAATTAGAAGACATGAAGTGAGTGCATGATTGAATGGAGATGCACATGAAGCTTGTTAGAAGGTTTGAAACTTTTAAGTAGACATTGAGTCTTACTTTCCTCTAAAATACCTCTAGCTTGAAGTACACACTAACTGAAATAAAAAAGTGGAAGTAGGAAAAGAAGTCAATCTACCACGCACAACAATGCAAGTCAAGCAACAAAAAACAATGCACTAAATTTGTAAAATGTGATGTCTAACAAAACAAAACGTAAATTTACAACATTGACTTGCTAATGAAAAGTGCACTTTTGTTGCAAGTCCCAATAAGGTAAGAAACAAAAGTTTGAATGCAATGGGAGAAAATTGTATATGAAGTTGAATGTTGGTTTTTAGAAATTTTATACAAGGATGGGTTGAGTGGCATAAAATTCATTCTCATCACAAACAAAGAAAAAATCACAAGGATGAGTTGAGTGGCATACAATTTATTCAAAACCAAAAAGAATACATAGTTTATTGGGGTTACATGTCTCATGCTGAATCCCAATTTTTGTTATAGGAGATCTCCCTTGCCCAAGCTCTTGGACAAGGAGTCTCCTCCGTTCATCACCCCGCCCAATAAAATATTTTGTTGAGAGTTTGTAAAATCTATGAGATATGTGTAAAGGCCCTAAAAATGGTCCTAGACAAGCACAATATCACGAGGTGACACTGAGGAACCACCACAT
This sequence comes from Cibotium barometz, assembly GCF_041138505.1. Taxonomy (NCBI): domain Eukaryota; kingdom Viridiplantae; phylum Streptophyta; class Polypodiopsida; order Cyatheales; family Cibotiaceae; genus Cibotium; species Cibotium barometz. The sequence continues at coordinate 48,185,314 of NC_141071.1, read as the reverse complement.
AAAATGTGACACTTACTTGTTTAGTGTTTCAAAGATAGTTAAAGATCTCTCTCTCTCTCTCTCTTCATTAATCCATTATCAATACTAATAATGGATTAGATTAATGTATATTTTGTAAACTTACATCATAAAATGTGACACTTACTTGTTTAGTGTTTCAAAGATAGTTAAAGATCTCTCTCTTTCTCTCTCTCTTCATTATCAATACTAATAATGGATTAGATTAATCTATATTTTGTAAACTTACATCATAAAAACTCAACATATCTAAGTTATATATATTTCAAAGTTAGCACTTATTTTTTTTAAAATATTAACAAGCTTTGGTTGATCTAACATTGATTATTATTGTATTTAAATAATGATACACTCCTTATATAGAGAATTTGAATAACTAACATTAGGAGTTCCCTTAAAGATGGTGGAGTGACAAAAAGGGGGGGGGGGGAGCATAAAAAGTGAAAAAACAAGTGGTTTAAAAAGTGAACACAGGCGCGCATCTCGGGTGTACACAGAGAAGGATCAAGGCGTGAGGAAGAAAACTGTTATTTCCACTCACAGCTGCAACAATTACCTGCTTTGGAGGTGGATGCTGAAGCAGGGTATGGCATGGTGGTGCCTTCTTCTTTACCCCCTCCCTTCTCCTTCATCAAGGGCCATGGCTGTGGTTGGTCTGCAAACAGCCTCGAAACTCAATCCTCTGTGAATGCAGAAACTTCAGATGATGCGCAACCTTCTCACGCGAATGCAGAAACCCTAGAATATTCAGCTGATGTGCAGAATGGGAAGGCTGTGGAAGCCATCAGCATGGACGAAGAAGCGCAGAGAAGGATTTCTGGAGCTGAGTTTTCTGATTCCAACCAAGAAATGCTCAGAAACGGGATGCCTCTTGATCACGACGGTGATGATCAGGACGAGGATGATGATGATGAAGGTGTATCACAGCACAGGGTTGAGAACGGCTGCTCAGAGGCTGAAAGCGAGCTTCTGAAGAGGCGTGTTCAGTGGAATGATAGCCATGGGAAGGAGCTTGTGCATGTCCTCGAGTTTGAAACCAGGTAAGAGAAGACATACTTTTTGATTCGTGCGTCTGTTCTTAGCTGCTCTTTTAAGGGAATCATCTGTGGTATGGCTGCAAATTGATGCTTACAGCTGCCTTTCCTAGGGACTTATCTGTCATTTGGGGGCAAATCAATTTTCTTGGCTGCTCTCAAGGGAATTATCTATAGTTTGGCTGGAAATTGATGTTCATATCTGCTTTATCCTGGAAATTAACTGTCATTTGGCTGCAAATCAATTTTCTTAGCTGCTGTCAATGGAATTATCCGTAGTTTGGCTGCAAATTGATGTTTGTGTCTGCTTTTTTATGGGAATTAACTGTAAATTGTCTGCAAATTGATGTTCTTAGCTGCTTTCTGAGGGAATTTTCTACAATTTGGTGCCAAATTGTTGTGGTATAGCTGGTCTTTCAATCTCTTAGAAAATGCAACTCCAATCTTTCGATTTCATGCCACGGATTTTCCTCAGTTGACATTAGGGCAGTGTTTTTCAATGGAACTAGTGTGTTGCTATGAAATATGAGAGTTGTTCTTGCCTTATCTAAATGTTCCTCTTTCTCCTCGTATGCAAGCACTCGATTCATAGAATGTGATATATACACCAATTGGACTATGGCTATGCATAGTCTTATCTAAGCTCCTACCCCAAACGAGTATTCAGTTGAAGCATGGAGCAATCCAAAGCCTGAAATTAAAAGCAACATTGTTTTTTTTGGTATGCGTGCTACAAGCCATGAACAAAGCTATCTTATACATCACAATGTATTATGCATGAGTTCTATTTTTGAAATCAATAGTTAGTATATTTACAAAGTCCAATGATTGATTAGGGGACATATCTTTGTCAATAGTGCACGGATAGGTGTGGCTGAGGCAATGTAAGCTCACAATGTATGGGGCTTATTTATCTTTGATAAGTAAAAGCTGCCAGGATATTTTGGACATCACTTGTCATGATTGCTTTCAGATAATCTTGGATGTTCAAATACCTCCGTTATGACATCATTCCGAGTATTGGATCCCACTTGCGGTGAATTGTGACCTTGAGCTGCCTACTAGGCACTATTCTTTGACAACACCCATGCTTCACTCATTTATGTATGCCTACTCCTGAGTGTGGGAAATTTGCTCAATGTTTTCTTAAGAAAGTAGGTATTTGGGAAGTAAGAAAAATTTTTACAACAAGGGAGATTCCAGACCAACCAAGGGGGAAATCTCAACCAATCGAGTGCCATGTGCTGCGAGCAACCCCATATGAGAGAGTGAAAAAAATGCCATGATCCCATTCTCATGAATTGGCCATGTTTTCTCTTTGTAGCCCTCGAAGATCCTTGAATCCTAACTGGAGTGGCCATGAGCGTGTGGATAATATCACACCAAATCCTGCGAATGCATTGTGTATCATAAATCAAAGTGCCGTCCATGGCCTCAGTGCATTTAGCCTTCTAGATGTGCCAGGCTATGATGCTAGCAATGATCTCCCATGCAGTGTCCAATCTCTGTGCTGGAGATACATAGCTTGACTCTCGCATGTCTTGAAGACGACACCGCCGACCCACTCCCTTGGTAACTTGTATGATCATATCTCTGTCGTTCCCTTCAAATGTCACCATTTGGTCCCTTCACCAATCTTGACCAGTGTTTCACACACTGAATGGAACCAAGGTGTGAACGGGGATTTTCCACAGAAGAAAGCTGGAGCATTTGTTGGCAAAGTTTGGCCTAAAAGATGGCTATGCAGCATGAGCACCATGGCATTTTTATCAATAAAGTGACTTATAATGTTTAAAAGTCGGTGTTTTCACAAATCATTAATGAAGGGTTGGACATATTATTATTTTGGGCATCCACAGGTGGACAAAAGGAGGCGGCGCCTACATGAAACTTGGGCTACAAGCCAGGAAAAGCATAAAAGTTGATATTTTTGGGCTAAAACTTGGAGTACAAGCCAAGAAAAGCATAAAGTTGATATTTTGGGCCAAAAGGAAAAGCATAGCTATTATTGAGCTAGTCGACTCTACAAAAGCAGGGCTTGGGGCTGTTTTGAGGATGGCATCCCTCCTCAGCATATTGGAGTCTTCTCTTTCTCTCTTCTCTGTTGGCCGACTTGCTACACCTCCTATAGGGCTGGCCGACTTGCTCCATACCTTCTATAGAGCTGGTTGACTCCTTCTTGGACAGGTAGCCATAGAGCTGGTTGACTCCTTTTAGGGCAGCCTCAGAGCTGGTCGACTTCTTCTAGGGCAGCCACATGGCTGGTTGTTTTGTCCCAGAGCCTGACAGGGCTGGTCGACTCACTTCTGGGCTGATTTGTGGACTGTTTATGGAGCTGTTTTTGGGGCTGATTTGAGTCTCTCTTCTAGGGCTGATTTGAGGCTCTGTTTTGGGGCTGATTTGGCGTGGAGTTTGGGGCTGTATTTGGCTCCATACAGGGCTGTTTCATGGACTGATTATGAGCTGATTATGGGACTGTTTTGAGAGAGTTTTTCGGATGGCTTTTGGTGCTATGTTTGTATCTTGGTTGTACATTGAGATCTGGGCAAGAGTTGTGCTGATGCTTTGTGGAAAATCTGGTGCTGATCTTGTTATCTTGTAAAAGCTTCTCTCTCTAAATAAAGAAGTTCCTATGGGGGGCCAACCGTTTCGGCTCAGTGCGGTGTATTTACATCGTTTATGGTTCTTCCGCTGTGTCTTCATACTATCTTTCTGGTATTTGAAGAGTTGGTCTATTGTTGTTCCGGGAGTTCCCCTACTTTGTGACATTGGTATCATAGCAAAGGCTTTCTCGGAAGCAAGAGGCTTCCTTTCAACAAAGAGAAAGAGAGAAGATCAGAAGTGGAGACTACACTGACCAACAATTTTGCTATTGAGCTTGTGGAAGTAGTCATGAGTAGTAGACAGCTTGGTCTAAGGATTTATGGATTCACAGATTTGATGCTCAGAATATGGAGTTGGTTTTATGTGCCTGTGTTGAACACTCTTTCCATATGGATTATTGTGGATTATAAATCAAGTTTACGAGCAAGCTATATGGAGCTATATCTCAAGATACCTTGTGTGTATGCGTAGGAGATATTTCTTTTGGCTTCATGATGAACCTGGCAAGAAAAGCTAAGAATACTTTGAGTTTTGCAAACTTGCTGCTTTTTGCAATTTATTGCAAATGTTTTTGGACACTTAATCCTTGTATGCCCATACAAGGAGAATTGTGTGTTGTTTCTTTGCCTTGAATCGTTTCAGGTAAACATTATGGTTGAAAAGCCTGGTTTACATGGTTTTTCATACGGACATGACCAAGAAGTATGTATTGAGTTTTTGGCTCCTTTTGCTTGGATGGAGTATGTTTTTGGCTCCCTTTATTTGGGATGCAGTGGACTTACGAAACTCATGGATATCTCATGGATCGCGGATTTTTCCATGGATTTCTTTCATCGACCGAAATGCCTGTAAAACTATCTTTCGCAGATGTGTTTATGGACACCAGGATACTACACTTGAGTCCACCTCTTATCATCTTATTATCTCCTACACTTGAGTCCACCTCTCCTTCTAGGTCTGTGATCAGAATACCACCACAAAGGACCACACTCCTAAAATTTAGGAGATTTGCTATTTTTGGCCCAACTCCGATGGAAATTCTGTTCGCATCATTACATCTGGAATTAAGCAGATACCAAGAGTTGGCAAAGTGCCTATGATAGAATGTCTACTAGTTGGGATATTTTTAGAGGTAAAGATTATGGAAGAACCCATCTCTTAGATTGGGACATGTGGCAAGAAAGTAGATCAAAGTGAGACAAGTGGCCTCACACTTGTCACTCCAGTTATTGTGTGGCTTTCCACTTGTCATTGTAGTCTTCTCTTGCTATTTTAGCTCATGGGAGTCCCAAATCTATAAATTGGAGCCCTCTCTCTTCATTAATGAAGGCTCTCTTGCTGCACACTAGCCTCTATCACCGTTACAGGCTGCCCTAATGATGGCTACTCTCTTTCTCTCTCTCTTGAAGCCTGCCCATGAAGTATACCGGCTGTTGCGGATTGTTTTGGTGGCTTCCATCGCGAAGAAATACTGAAGGCAAGGGTATTGAATCATTTATTACGATTTCTAGCCATTGTACTTATACCAGCCCTTGTACCTGCTGTGCCACTGTACCGGCTGTACCAATCCTTGTACTTGTTGTACTTGCTGTACCAGTCATTGTACCAGCTTTTGTACTTGCTGTACCAACCATTATACTTGATGTACCAGCATTTATACTTGTTGTACCTGCTGTACCAACCACTGTACCGGCTGAATGGAGCGTTGTACTTTCTGTACCAGCTCTATTGCATGAAAACCCGTGGTTTTTGGGAAGAATTAGTACCCACACGGAGGTATATGGATTATATTATCGGCTTGGCATTGCTACAGCCTATGTTCTGGCTTGGTTGTCTCGTGTTGGGCTGTGTTATGGCATTTGTATATGGATAATCCGGCATCTCCGGTGGGGAGAGTAAGGCCCTCAAAGCTTGTACATGATATTATTCTCCTTGGGTAATAGAATACTCCAAGGGGGGGGGTCGGCCCATTCCGGCCTCTATGTGGTGTCACATGTGCAAGCTCCATTTTCAGCATTTGTGGATGTTTTGTCCAGTTTTTATGTTTTATGCAAAGTGATGATGGATATGTTAAGGCTGTGGCCATGTTTAAATGTTTTAATATGCATTGATGGTATCCACAAGTGTGTTAAAGGCCCTAGTCCCCCGAGCACTGCCGCGAGTTTCATTGGTATCAGAGCATAGGCTTTCTTGGAAGGGGAGGCTTCCTTCTATCAATAAGGAAGAGAAAAGATCTCAAGTGGGGACCACACTTACCATCATTGCTGTTAAGCATGGTTAGCCGCTTCATAGCTTATGAAGCAAGAGCATGAGTAGTAGACAGCTTGTTGATCTAAGGATTTATGAACTCACAAAATTTTATCTTGGAAGTGTGGAGTTGGCTTTATGTGCACATGTTTAGCACTCTTTCCATATGGATATTGTGGATTATATTATCAAGCTTACAGGCAAGCTATATGGAGATGTATCTCGGGATATCTTAAGAATATGGTGAGGAGATATTTCTTTTGGCTTCATGACCAACCTGGCAAAGAAAAGCTAAGTATACTTTGAGTTTGCAAAGTTGGTGCTTTGGCTATTTACTATGAAGTGTTTTTTGATGTTCACTAACCCTTGTATAGCTATGCAAGGAGAAAGGTGTTGTTGTTTGCCTTGAGATGGTTTCAGGGAAACATTGTTTATGGCTCCCTTTATTCGGATGGATTATATGGACGAATCTGTCCGAGTTTATAGAGAAGAAATCTTTGGATATCTCATGGATATGATGCTTTTATGGATAAAGTCCACCTGTACTCCAAGGTGTGTGGTTAGCACGGAGTATTTGGTAAGAGTTATGGTATACAGGTCTATGGATTCTTGGACTTCTTTTCTAGGGATTTGGATCCATCCTCAGGTTTATGGATTATGTTTATGACTCCCTTTTACTGGGATGGATTATTCTTTTTTGGCTCCCTTTATTTGGGATGCATTGGACTTATGAAACTCATGGTTCACATACCGTGTGTAGTGTTCTCTTGTCCTATGTCTTGAAGATTGTTTCTACCATGTGTGGGTGGAACAATAGAGAGCAGATGGAAGGGAACATGGGCACTTCAGAGGGTAGTGTCAAGCACAACATGCCGTGTGTAGTGTTCTTTTGTCCTACGTGCTCTCTTGAAGATTGTTTCTACCATATCTGGGTGGAACAATAGAGAGCAGATGGAAGGGAACATGGGCACTTGAGAGGGTAGTGTGAGTTGGTAGCCGAAATGCCTATAAACTATTGGTGGCCGAAATGCCTATAAACTATGTGTAGCAGAAATGCTTATGGAACACTAGGTTATCTATGCCTGCGAGTGATTGTTTTATCTTGTTACTTGAGCCCACCTCTCATCCAAGGTGTGTGGTCAGAGTACCAACACGGAGTGCAAGTGGTAAAGTGGACATGATGCCTGGTTGGCACGGGACTTACGTCTATGCCAAGGGTCATGTGGACCGATCCCTTCTTGGCAGGAGACTTATTTTGTCTCGTCTATTTACTTGGGACATGGATTATGATATCTGGACTTATGGAACTGTTTTGTCTCGCCCATTTATTTGGGACATGGATTTATTTATTTTTATGCCATATTAGAATCACTATCTCCCCATACAGAGACCAAGAGGTTCATTGTTCATCTCACCCTGCATGTGGATTCATGTTGGGATTGTGAGAGGGCAATTCAATGAACACTCCACCATACATGTGAATTTGTGTTGCGATTGTGGAGTGAGTGTTTCATTGTTTCCACACCATGCTTGTTGATTAGAGTTGGGATTGTATGGGAGAACATGGGAACTATTGGGATTGGGAGAAAGGATTGCCAGAACTATGGAGAACCAGCTTTTCTGTCACCATGGTTTGTGCTCTTGAATGGCACCAGTTTGTGTGCATAGCACATGTTTCTGTGCGAGGCACTAGTTTCTTGTGCATGGCACTTATTTAAGTGTCTTAGCACTTGGTTGGTGATTTTCATTGGCATATGATTATCTCATTGATATTGGTAATTGAGACAATTGGTTCTTGTGCCTGTGTCTAGCATATCTTCCATGGAATTCTTGCCCATTTATTTTGGGACATGATTTTGATATTGGTATTATGGAGACTTATTTAGTCTCACCCATTTCTTTGAGACATGGATTCTTCAGTTATATTGGATTTTTGAGATTGTCTTGTCTCGCCCACTTGATGGGACACGATTATATCTTGAATATATGGCTTAAAGCTTAAAGTTGCGGACAACTTTTAAGAAGCTGGGGAGGATGTCACCAGCCTGGACATTTCCCAGTATGAAAGGGGTCTGGTGGGCACTCTTGAAATTTAGGAGATTTGCTATTTTTGGCCCAACTCCGATGGAAATTCTGTTTGCGTCATTACATCTGGAATTGAGCAGATACCAAGAGTTGGCAAAGTGCCTATGACAGAATGTCTATGTAATATGCAGCGGAAGTCTTCGTATTGGAGGATCCTGTCACACAAATGCTCACACCGTCTTCTGTATCCTGAGTTTCTTGAGTTTAGCAATCCACTTTAATACTTCAAACTTTAAAGAGATATGAGAACTGTACACTAGATCGGGTCCCAAATTACCCACTGAAGGGCCCTCTATCCCGTTAACGAGATAGTATTTGCTTTATTACTTTAGAGAGAATGATTGTGGACTGCAGATAAGCCAAATGCAAGATCTCGGAGGATTGGAAGCCTGGCTGAACTGTACACGGCTGTAGAAACACCTCAATGAACTGATCTCGAGCCTATGCACTCTTCCCAAGGGCATGAGGAAGGGCTGCACACGTGAGGCTGAGGAAGGACTGTTCTAAGCTATGTAACTATGTTGTAAATGCTTATGAATGATATGTTACCTTCACCAGATGACTTCAGAGTAAGGATTGAGTGCCCCACCCCATTATTCTTGCACAGCTTGGAGTAACCCCCTTGGTAGTTGATGTATGGATGATGCACAGAAGGCGGGTTACTGCTGTAGGACTGAAACGCAATGCTGGAAACTGCTGTAGATCTGCAAACGCAGGACTGGAGTGGACTGAATGGCTGCTGGTGGTGATATGTGCTCAAACGCAGAGGGTAAACTGCTGTCCTGGGGCCTGGCAGGGTACTGTATGCAGGCGCCTAAGGGCTGATGGTCTGAATTGCTGCGTTTAGAGTACAGATGGACTGAACTGCTGCGTTAGAGACTGTGTAACTGCTGGCTACTGAATGGACTGCATGAAGGGGCTGCGTTAAGCTGCAAGGAAGGCTGAAAGCACAAACACAAGCTCCAAAGGAAAGGACCAGTCTAGGTTGAAGGCGGGGAATGCTCCTAGTGCTGAGGATGAAGGCGCCTAGCTCACTGTAGACTGAATGAATGTCTAAGCCCTATGCAAGCCTATTTATACTAACTAGTGGCTGGTCAAGTTGGCTGGTCATTTATTTAATAAAGTTTATGTTTATAAATGACAATAAATGCTAAATAAATACCATAAAATATGGAAAAAATACCAGATAAATCCTAGTAAATTCCCTAAGGCTTTTGGGATGTTCTAAATGATGCACAGGCATATGAATGCATATTATGCAAAATGTAGAGTGCTTTCTGATGCAAACCCTAAGGCTTCTACGGACTCTACATGCATGAATGATTCTCTCCAAGTGGGTTAAGGGACTTGACTGACTGACTGACCCGCTAAGGCTGAGGAATGACCTACGTAGCTCGTGCCTGACTTATCCTGGACTGAGGATGTACAATGGGGTCACAACGCACGACAAATATCATCCTATTGGGTTCTAATAATGTACAAATGTTGCACTGCTGATGATGAGCCAGTTTGTCACCATGCACTGAGTGCAGAGTGCATGTGACATTCCCTCTTGCTTAGCTTGGTGGCAGGTTCATGGCTTCCAAGTAGTGCGCCAACAACTGGGGGTACTCCTAGAAGAACTCCTCGTCTAGCCATACGGCTTCGTGGGTACCTCGATCTCGGAATTTCGTATAGAACTGTCGCATCCGTCGACCGGAACCATGCTTCCAACGATGAAGAACGATTTGCTCGGGCTTGATGATTCCTGCTTCGTCTACCACGTTTGGCTGCTGTTCATCTGAAACATTAAACACTTCTGGACCAACGTATGGTTTTAGCCAAGAAACATGGAAAACATCATGCATCGTCCAACTGGTAGGCAATTTTAACTTCATGGAGACATCACTTAACTTCTTAACTATTGGAAAAGGGCCAAAACTATGGAATGAAAGCTTGGGACAATGTTTGCCCACTTGTTTCAATCTTTGTTTCATGATGCACTGAGAGACCCAATCCCCTTCCTTGAAGTGGATATCTTGTCTAAACTTACATGCCTGTCTGTGAACTGAATAATGGCCAGGCTCAAAATTGAGGGCCAAACTAGGTTGAGTACCAAACTCTGCGGAATCGACAAACTGATCTTCTATGTTATTTAAGTCTTTTCCAGAGATGTTGAGAATGGTAGACTCCTGACTGGTCTGGATGCTGGTCTTTCTACTGAGTTATGCTGACCAGGGATGTACTTGATCATTCCTCCAAACTGGTGGAAGAGTGATCCTGTCTAGTGTGTTGATCACTCCACTGGGCACTTGGCATCGTCGGGACCACTTAAGTGCTTGGTGGTCTGTTGTGACTGTGAAAATGCGTCCATAAGGAACAAGTTTCAAATGTTTGAGAATTGACTATTGTTCTAGCTTGCCCTTGAAAGTCTTGGAAAGACAAGAGGGAAACTTGCTAGGAGGTTCTGCTAACTGTGGGATACTGAGTGGGAGATCATCCTTAAAAATGTTTGAATGAGAAAGGAGATCTGTCAACTGAGGGACTGAAGAAGATGAGACAGCGGTTATTGATGAGATAGAAGCTGTCTGAGCATAAATCAATGCCCCTTCTGCTGCTCCCTTGCACATAGCTCGTCGGACCTGGAGATGAGAAATCATAGGAACGCCAAGAATGCTCCTATCTCCCCGAATCATGACAGGCTCAGGACAACCTTTAGAGATGATAAAGGTGTCCTACCCCCAATTGGGAATAGGCTCATACTTACGAAACCACTAGATTCCTAAGATCATGTCACATCCCAAAAGAGGAGCAACAATGAAATCTCGATGAAATGAGGCCTTTTGAACTTCAAAGGCAAATTGCTGTGCCTTCTGGGAAATGTGGATGCGGAGACCAGGTGTGAACTCGTCTACCTCCAAATGATAGGGCACTAAGGTACAGCTCATGTTGGTAGCCAATTGGGGAGAGAGAGCGTCCTCAGAACTGCCCATGTCAAAAAGGATTATGAACTGTTGGCCCTTGGCAGAGCCATAAGCTCGGATTAGGCTTTTCTGTGTGGTTATTGCCTCACCCTCCTGCTTAACAATTACCACGGATGGCATTTTGAGCGAGAGTCAGAGCCCTGTCATATGTACTAGGTTCAAAGTTACGAACTGTGAACCGAATGTTAGGATCCAATCCACGAATGAATTGCTCCATCTTGGCCTGCGCAGATAACCCTAACTGCTGTGCTAAAGTAATAACCTTTTCGGAAAACTGAAGCACTGGGGATCCGTTCTGTCTGAGTCCATAGAACTCATCTGCTGCCAGACAGGTCATGTACTGGGGCGGGAGAAATCTGGTCTTCAGGTTGTGGACAAAGATGTCCCAATCAAAGGCTGTGATACCTATGGCCTGGTCTATATGAATACTAGACCAATGCAGCCACCAAGTGACTGCCTCACCAGTAAGATGGGGAGCCGCAAGTGGACTTTATCTTGTGGGTCTGTGATCCTACCTAGAGGAAAATGAGCATTAAACTGATGAATAAATTGATTAACTGATGAATGATCACACTTACCATCATACTTACTGAAGTTTGGTTGATTGCGAATGACGGTGGTTGATGCTGCTGTGGATTGCGGGCTGGTGACACCTATGGCTGGGGATACTGAGGAGAGCTGCTGATACCTCAAGTTTATGGCCTCCTTTTCTCGTTGGTGCTCGAGTAACATACGTTCTCGATCCAGCTCACGTTGGTGTTCCCGAGCGGCGAGTTCAGCCTGACGCCAGTCTTTGTCGATCCTGCGTTGGGCTGTTAGAAGTCATCTCCTGTCTAGATTTATACACCAGGGCCTTTGTTGTGGGTGTGCCCGCCCTTATCAGGTGTTTTATCATTTTTCCTCACTCCCCGTATTTTTTCCCTATTTTTCCCATTTTTCTGAGGCTTGGGAGGGCTGCCAGAGGATGCCAGGTGCACTCCAGTGCAGGCCGACTGGATGTTCATCAGTCGTGGGCTACAGGGCTGCTGGCCGACTGCACTCCCAGGGATGTATATATAGGACCCCAGCCCCCATACCTTATTTGTATCATTTCTTGGGATCTTCTTGTGTATATAGAGCAGAGTTACACGCCTACATCTCTCTCTCTCTTGTGCTGTTTTTCTGCCTGCGTTTTTTGCTTTTGTGTTCCCAGATTTGGTCATCATCTCCGCTGCGTATTTTGACATGGTATCAGAGCCTAGGCTCTAGATAGGTCTTGGGACTTGTGTGAGCAAGAGGGGGACTGTTTTGTGGCTGATTGGTGGACTGTTTTGGACTGTTCGGGAAGAGGAGAAGCAAGAGGAAGGCGGGCTGATTTGCTGGACAGCCACTTGCAGGTTTTAGTTCTTCTTTGTTCCCACCCATCCACCCTTTTGAGAGTACATCCCCGCTATGGCAGATCTGTTTGAGATGGCCGAGAGACATGTGAAGATCCCGACACTCCCCACGTTCCCGGTGGACCGTCAGTTGGACGGGAGCAACTACGGCATATGGAAGGTGATGATGGAATCCGTTTTGGAGTCTTACGACCTCGCCGATTTCGTCGTTGTTGGTGTTCCACGGCCGGAAGTAGAGGAAGGGGAGTTACCGTCGATCCGGAAGGACCAGGAGGCCCAGACACAGATGTGGGATCGTGTCAACGCCAGGGTTCGTTCGTTTATTTTCCTCAACTGCACACCACAGGTAATCAATCATGTAAAGCACATGACGCTGGCCAGAGGTATATGGCAGCATTTGGCCTCACTTTACAACAGGGTATCGCCCATGAAGAGGATTTCCTTGGAAGTACAGATGCGGGTTATGAGCCCTGCAAAGTCGTCGACGATGCGGGAGCATATTAACAAGCTGCAGGCTCTTCAGCAGGAAGTTCTTCAGGCTGGGAAGGAGATATCGTCAGAGGACATGGCCATCACGTTGCTGTCACATTTGCCCTCTTCGTACTCAGCATTTTACTCGTCTTTGATTACCAGTGGCAGGCTCAACACCATCACGTGGGAGGAGCTTGTGCCCATGGTTCTGGACCAGGAAGAACGATTCACGAACCCTCCTCAGGGTGGAGGTTCGGATGCCTTAACTGGCCAACGGTCGAAAGGCCGTAACACGGGCAAAGGGAAGGCTTCGTCGGAGAAGTCTTCTGAGAAGATGTCCGTTAGTGACCGCGAGAAACTAAAGGCAGAGAGGACCTGTAATGATTGTGGCGAGAAAGGCCACTACTGGAGGCAGTGTCCCAAGCGGAAGACCGAGAAGGATGAAGACTCCTCAGCAGCAATCATGAAGACTCCGGCTTTTGTGCACCTGGAGGTGATGGACACCGATGCTTCATTTTCTTCAGGCAGGGAGGAGATTGGAGGACTCTCCGCAACGGATACTCGGGAGTGGATTCTCGATAGTAGTGCTTCCAGGCACATGACTCCTTCCCGTTCCGGTTTACAGGATCTCTGCAGGCTTTCTGGTCATATTCTTACTGGGGATACGTCCACTATCCCAGTCACAATGAGGGCAGGATGGAGATAGTTCCCGATGGCAAAGGGGGGAAGCATTCCTCCCAGGTGTTGTATGTTCCGGCTCTTGGTTTTCATCTGTTGTCAGTGCATCAGGTTTGCAAGACTGGCGTACGGGTGGAGTTTGATGAGCATTTTGTTGCTCTCCGGGACAAAGCAACAGGCCAAGTGGTTTGGGAAGGTGGAGTGGAGAATGGAGTTTATAGGCTTTCAGCACTCTCTCTCCCAGGTCCTCAGGATTGTGATGAGTGGCAGTCTGGTGATGGCCACTTGTACATCTTGCTAGAGTTCTGTTCAACGGAGGACAATACAGTGGACCTCTTCACGAAGTCGCTCTCTCAGGACTTGCTCGGGCGGCACCCCAGCTCCCTGTGGTTGGTTTCACAGCCAGGAGCTGAGAGGGGGTGTTAGAAGTCATCTCTTGTCTAGATTTATACACCAGGGCCTTTGTTGTGGGTGTGCCCGCCCTTATCAGGTGTTTTATCATTTTTCCTCACTCCCCGTATTTTCCCCCTATTTTTTCCCATTTTTTTGAGGCTGGGAGGGCTGCCAGAGGATGCCAGGTGCACTCCAGTGCAGGCCGACTGGATGTTCATCAGTCGTGGGCTACAGGGCTGCTGGCCGATTGGATTTCATCAGTCGTGGGCATCTGTCTGCTGGCCGACTGCATTTATGCAGTCGTGGAACCTATTTAGTAGTCGTGGGCACTTTATCTGCTGGCCGACTGCACTCCCAGGGATGTATATATAGGACCCCTGCCCCCATACCTTATTTGTATCATTTCTCGGGATCTTCTTGTGTATATAGAGCAGAGTTACACGCCTACATCTCTCTCTCTCTTGTGCTGTTTTTCTGCCTGCGTTTTTTGCTCGTGTTCCCAGATTTGGTCATCATCTCCGCTGCGTATTCTGACATTCCTCATAGTCCCCTCTTTCTGCTTTTTCTTCTTTCCTTCGGGCCTCATCCTCTCTCCTTTGTTGTTCCATCTGAAAGAAGAGGGAGATGTAGTCGGGTGCTGCTGGAGGCGGAGGAGGACGTGCTGCTGCTGCCTCCAAGAGTTGGATAGGCTCCATGAGCAGCTGGTTCTGAGCTCTAAGAAGAGCTATGGTGTCTGTTGTAGGCGGAAGAACATGGTCTCCTTTGGGGGAGACGTCTTCCGGCTGATGAGTACTCTCTTCTGTAGACTTGATGCTGAAGTCGGTGGTCGTGCCGGAACGCAATCTAACCATCCAAGGATGCCCCCACACTAGGATACGGTGTGTGTGGACAATCTGAATCTGATACCAATGTAATATGCAGCGGAAGTCTTCGTATTGGAGGATCCTGTCACACAAATGCTCACACCGTCTTCTGTATCCTGAGTTTCGTGAGTTTAGCAATCCACTTTAATACTTCAAACTACTCTCTTTCTCTCTCTCTTGAAGGCTGCCCATGAAGTATACCGGTTGGGGATTGTTTTGGAGACTTCCGTTGTGAAGAAATACTGAAGGCAAGGGTATTTAATCATTTATTATGGTTTCTAGCCATTGTACTTGTTGTACCAGCCATTGTACTGGCTGTACCAGCCCTTGTACATACTGTACTAGCCATTGTACTTGTTGTACTAGCCCTTGTACCTACTGTACCAGCCATTATACTGGCTGTACCAGTCCTTGTACTTGTTGTACCTGTTGTACCAGCCATTGTACCGGTTGTACGAGCTTTTGTACTTGCTGTACTAGCCACTATACTTGCTGTACCAACAACTGTACCAGCATTTATACTTGTTGTACCAACCATTGTACCTGCTGTATTGACTGAATGGAGCGTTGTACTTTCTGTACCAGCTCTATTGCATGAAGACCCGTGGTTTTTGGGGAAGAATCAGTATCCACACGGAGGTATATGGATTATATTATTGGCTCAGCATTGCTACAGCCTATGTTCCGGCTTGGTTGCCTCGTGTTGGGCTGTGTTATGGCATTTGTATATAGATAATCCGGCATCTCCCGTGGGGAGAGTAAGGCCCTCAAAGCTTGTACATGATATTATTCTCCTTGGGTAATAGAATACTCCAAGGGGGGGGTCGGCCCATTCCGGCCTCTATGTGGTGTCACATGTGCAAGCTCCATTTTCAGCATTTGTGGATGTTTTGTCCAGTTTTTATGTTTTATGCAAAGTGATGATGGATATGTTAAGGCTGTGGCCATGTTTAAATGTTTTAATATGCATTGATGGTATCCACAAGTGTGTTAAAGGCCCTAGTCCCTCGGCACTGCCACGAGTTTCAGTAACCTTGGTGAGTGTCGCATGAACTCATGGAAGGGTAGTTGCCTTGGTGAGTGAAGCCTCGTGGAAGGGGAAACCTTGGCGAGCATCTATGGTTTCATGGTAAATCATATGGCTTGGGCATGCGTATGGATCATAGGGGTGGTGCCCTTATGCAGTGCAATGGTATGGCAAGAAGTTTTGTGGCTATGTATTCTGTGTACTTTTCTTTTGGAGGTACTTAAAGCTACTAATGGATTTATGGATATTTAAGACACAATTGGCTCTTGTGCCTTTGTCTAGTTACTATTCGGCATATGGATTTATGGATTTTTGGGACACATTTGGCTCTTGTCCCTGTGCCTAGTTATTTTTAGAGTTGTTGACTCAGGATATGGATAAAGTTTCTTTCTTGATACGGTTGGCTCTTCTGCCCGTATCTGACTTCGATCTGGATTTATGGCTTTAATGCCGGAATTATGAAATATCATGGATTGGCAGTGCATCTGCTATACTTGAAGAATATCTCAGTGGTATAACAGGTTTATATATTTGCGGACAATTGCTTTATAAGATGGAGGGGATGTCACTATTTGGTCCCTTCACCAGTCTTGACCAGTGTTTCACACACTGAGCGGAACCAAGGTGTAAAGGGATTTTCCACAGAAGAAAGCTGGAGCATTTGTTGGCAAAATTTGGCATGAAAGATGGCTATGCAGCATGAGCACCATGGGGATTTTATCAATAAAGTGACTTATAATGTTTAAAAGTCAGTGTTTTCACACTGTTAGCAGTCATCTCCTGTCTGTACACTATGTTAGGGCCTTTGTTGTGGGTGTGCCCGCCCAGTTTTGGTGTGTCCCCATTTTTCCTCACTTCCATGTATTTTTCTCTTTTTTTCTCAGTGTAGGAGGGCTGTTGACTACCTCCATTTGCTGGCCGACTGATGGTTTTAGACCCGACCTGCTGTTCTGCCTTGGCCGATTGCAGATATGCTGGCCAACTGCCCATACGTTGGCCGATTAGGCTTGATCAGGTCGTGGGCTGTTGTCGGTTGTTTTAGTGCTGTCCGACCACCAACCTGGGGCCATATAAAATGGCCCCTTGCCCCCCCCACACTTGTCATTTTGTATTTCGGGATTTATTGGTGTATATATAGCAGAGTTACACTAGCTTCTCTCTCTTGCATCTGTGTATTGCTCTCTACAGCAGTTGTCTTCATTTCCGTAATGAAGGGTTGGACATATTATTATTTTGGGCATCCATAGGTGGACAAAAGGAGGCGCCCACATGAAACTTGGGCTACAAGCCAGGAAAAGCATAAAAGTTGATTTTTTTGGGCTAAAACTTGGAGTACAAGCCAAGAAAAGCATAAAGTTGATATTTTGGGCCAAAACTTGGAGTACAAGCCAAGAAAAGCATTTTTGGGCAAGTTTAGCTGTTTTGGGCCAAAAGGAAAAGCATAGCTATTATTGAGCTAGTCGACTCTACAAAAGCAGGGCTTGGGGCTATTTGGAGGTACATTCGACAGAAGCTTCTGCGTTTTTTGCTACAGGAGGATTTTCGGGTGATTTCCAGCCTCTTAGGGCTGCGTTTTGGTGGGAGGAAGGGACCTACATCAGCGTTTTCTGATTTGGACAATTTTTTTATATAAGGGTTGGTCCTATTGATTGGATCAATGATGACAGCTTCAGATTTGGCTCCCGTACCACTTTCTTGTTATTTCCTTGATGAGGCAGACAAGTTGGATGGTGGTAACTTTCAGTCATGGAAGTTGCAGGTTACTTCTATTCTCAGGGAGTATGGTTTGATGGAGTTTCTCTCGTACAAGAATCGGTGCTTGCCGGACCTTGCCTCTGCGGAGGATGTGTGTCGGTGGAGGAAGACTGACGGACAGATCTATGCCTTTCTCCTCCTAAATTGTCAGGATTCGGTTCTTTGACACTTCATCTATGCTCCTGATGATGCTTCTACTTTCTATGTGTGGCAGTTGCTTTGTGACCTGTATGGTGATGCCAGTGATCGGCAGATGGTTTTTGCTTGTGGGTGCTATGCAGCCAGTAATCTTATGGATACTTCTTTTGGAGATGTTCCTGTAGTGAAGGATAGTGGGCCAGTTTTGCTCACTGCATCTGAGAAGTTTGTTTCTCCTGTTGCCTTGCCTTCAGTTTCTGTGCATACTTCTCCTTGCCATGATGATATTGTCATGTGCATGACATGCTCATGTACCTTCTCAGGGCTAATCCAGAAGGGGCAGCCAGAAAAAGGACAAGTAGAGGTAGGATTTTGGAGCACAAGGCCAGTGTGGACTTGGAGCAAGGCTGGAGGGCATGAAGAGGAAGGCCTGTCGGTTGTACCAGAATTAAGCAAGAGGCTATCGGCTGCATACAGGTGTGGTCGACTGAACTGGTGGAGAGCAAGGCGGCTGCAAGCGTTACTATTTATGGGAAAAAGTGCCCAGTCGGCTGGTCCGACAACAGTCAGCCAGCTCAGCTTTGATTCAAGAAGACTATATAAGGGCACATGAGAATCATTCAACTCATTTAGGAGTTGGGACTTTTGGGTCCTTAGGGTCCCATTTAGGGACAAATTTTGGTGATGTTCACCTTTTGTATGAAGGCAGCCTAGGGCTGTAGATTAGGTATCTTTTTGTACCATATGAATATACTGAATTTCCAGCATATCTCTCTCTCTCTCTACTCTCTCTTCATGTCTGCGTTTTGCATCAGCATGTTTCCAATAGTGTTTAGGGTTGAAAGAAGATCCCCAGAGCTTCCGCGTGTTTCCTATCTACTCTCTATCTACTCTCTTGGGCATGGATACCTTAGCATCTGCTTTAGGCCCCAACATTACTCCGGAACAGTTTAGGGGCGAGCCAGTGTACCAAGGAGATAGTGGACACATGGCTACATAAGTAGCAGGTCCATTTCCAGTTTCATCCATATGACGATGGCAAAAAGATTCAGTTAGCAACAGGTTTCCTCTCAAGCAAAGCTTTGCTTTGGTGGAAAGAACTCAAACCTAAACCAACAACTTGGGCACAGTTTGAAGAAGTCTTCAAAAAAGAATTCCTCAAGAAGGAGGATGACTACGATATCGTTGCTCAGTTTGCTAGTTTGACCATGACCTCGCAGAACCTCACTTATGAGGTCTACCTCCAGAAATTTCGAGACTTGCAGATGAAAGCTACGAAGATAGATTCTACTACTCTTTTGGGTTTCTTCGTAGCCGGTTTACCCGACTCATACCGTTTACAGGTTAAAAACAATAAATGCAAAACTTTGGACAAGGCCATTTATTCTACTCGTATTTATGACGATACAATGGTCTCTTCAAAGTCTAAACCCGTGACCGAGCAGGGAAACAAGCACAAAAGGAAGTTCTCTGCACCGATGGCTAGCAGGACTGAAGGAAAGTCTTCGGACCAACCTTCGAAGAATTCTACCTCGACACTAGCAAAGAAAAATCGTCTCCTCAAGGCTTTGAAGCTCAAGAAGGAGGGACGTTGCTTCATCTGCGAAGAAAAAGGACATATGCGCAACAAGTGCCCGAAGAAGAAGGGTACAAAGACCAATGCAGGACCCAAGCTGAAGGCAGCTAACCAATTGACTTTAACAGGTACTTCAGTCACTATACTTTCTCGCCCTAGTTCATGTTCTGATTGTATGTTCAACTCTAAAGTTTTTGGCTTGCATGATCTTCTC
The DNA here is from genome assembly GCF_041138505.1 of Cibotium barometz. NCBI lineage: Eukaryota > Viridiplantae > Streptophyta > Polypodiopsida > Cyatheales > Cibotiaceae > Cibotium > Cibotium barometz. Next base: position 48,165,872 of record NC_141071.1, on the reverse strand, counting down.
CGAGTTTATGGAGAAGTGCATGGCCATAGAATCCACATTCTTCTAGACCCTGGCAGCTCACACAACTTTGTTAATTACAAACTTGTGCAAAAATTGGGTCTTGACACAACACCTAGCGATCATACCTATGAGGTACGCCTACGGCAAGTATGGGATTGAAAGATGGAGAAGTTACTGATCTGGATTCAGGACTACGAAGATACTCTGGAGTGCTATATTATGCATCTAGAGCATGTAGACTTGTTATTAGGGATTGAGTGGTTTAAGACTCTTCAGGTCCAGATAGATTGGTCTAGTCATACTTTTTCTTTTGAACATAGGAACACCCAGTATTGTATCTTAGGTAATTGTATACATCTCTCTCAGGGACCTCTTGTAAATACAGTTGATTTTGGAAATATAATGGATTCTTCTTTGTATAATGCTTTCCATTGTGTCTTGATTCCACTTTCTTCATTTCTCATACCTACTATGGATGTTAATGAATTAAGTGTGTTTGAAAGCAACGAATTAAAGAAGATACTTGATTTGTTTCAAGATGTATTTCCTAAGGAACTGCCATCAGGCTTACCACTTGAAAGGGCAGTAGATCATCGTATTGACCTGGTCCCTGGTGCTCAACTTGTTAGTCTTCCACCTTACAGGATGAGTGTCATGTGCACAGTGTGTATCTACTGTGTGCTACACGTACGCAAGACTAGTTTCGAGGCTTGGGGAAGCTTGGAGCTAGGCAGGTTGATTGACGAGCTGAGTTAGGGATATACTAACGGGCGGGCATCCAAGTATGGACGGGCAGGCGCCCAAGTGTGGATGCCCGATGACCAGCCAAGAGCCTATAAAAGGGTGGCCAAGGTTAGTTATTGGGATATAGAGAGTCTCGCGAGTTTGTGAGAGCTCTATGGTCTTGGAGCCTGGATCTAGTGCAGACGTGCACCTGCTTTACGCAGCCGAGGCCGGCAGCAATCTCGAGGCCCGGGAGGGAAGCTTCGTGGCGGTATGGGACGTCGCGAGGAGGAGATTGTTCGGTACGTCAACCTAGTTAGCTCAGCTCGTGGCTCGGTGGGAACAGCCAAGTCTGTGGGCCTGCCCACGGCTGTCATGGTTGGGAGGTGAGTCAGGCCTGCACCCCCTTGTTTGTTTGTTCGTTTGTTTGCAGGATTTGAGTCTCGTACCAAGAACGATCACGAGGAGATCCGTGGGGATTTGACAGTGGTATCAGAGTATACCTCGTGAACGAGCAAGTCGGTAGGTAGAGAAGATGAGGTTGAAGGAAGGTATGTGTTAAAAAAAAGCTTGCTGTTTTTTCTGTGCATACTGCTGTTTTCAGATTTAGTATGTGTTTTTTCTTCATCAAAGAAACCCATATTGATGGGGATGGTAGATGGTAGGGTCGTTTGCTTGCAAGAAGTAGGGAAGTCGCTTGTGCAGTCGTACGCATGCGCAAGTTGGGAGAGAAAACAGAAAAAAAGCATGGTTTGCTTTTCGTTGAACGATTGAGAGAGAGCGTTTGTGAGAAGGAGGCGCTGGCGGGTTTGTGCGCTGGCGGGTGTTGCAGGCGATGGGCTACCGACGGCTACAGGCGCCTAAGGCTTGCGTAGCCAGGCGGCCAGGCCTGCCAAGCCAGGCGGCCAGGCAGCCAGGCCCACGTAGGCGCCTAGGCCAGGCGGGCAGGTGCCCAGGCCAGGCCAGGCTGGCGCTCAAGCCAGGCAAGGCAGGCGCCCAGGCTCACGCAGGCTGAGGCTGGCGCAGGCGCAGGTTGGCGTAAAAGCACCGGCAGAGGCAGGTGACAGCAGCAGCACGCCGGCGGGCTAATCCAGGAGGAAAGAAAAAAAAAAACAAGGAAAGCACTCGGGCTTTCGTTTTTTTTAGTTTAATTTTTTTTAAAAAAAGTTTAAGTCTCCTCCTCCAAGGTTTCAAGGTATTTTATTTTTTTTAAGAAACTAGAATATATATATCCATATATATATATATATATTAATATATATATATATATAAACACAAAAGCAAAAGCCAAAGATAGCTTTTGGAGGCTTTTCGTTTTTGTGGAAACCTTTATAAACCCCCTTAAGTGGGCTTCTTGCCACACATCTCTCAAGTTTTCAAGCTCTCAAGCTCTCCAGATCACTCGCACTTTTGTGGTGCAAAGATCAAATTTTCTCTCCACTTCCCCTCTTCACGATGTCGACCCAAGAATTAGAGTTGGAGCCCCTTGTGGAACGCGAAGGCTTGCCGGCTACGGAAGGTACCGATGCCGATCTTTTTGACGATATTGTGTCAAAATCAGATTTCCAAGAGTTCAAAGTAGCTCTCGAAGCTTCTTCGTCGGAACGTCAGGCACAAATCGCAGCCCAGATGCAAGCTTTGCAGAACTCCATCGCTCTATTGACCACTACCCTCTCTACTTTATCGGGTATGGATACCTTGCCCTCTGCTTTAGGCCCCAACATTACTCCGGAACCGTTCGGGGGCGAGCAAAAGCAGCGCACCAAGGAGATCGTGGACACGTGGCTACATAAGTGGCAAGTTCACTTTCAGTTTCATCCATATGATGATGGAAAGAAGATCCAGTTAGCAGCAGGTTTCCTGTCCGGCAAAGCTTTGCTTTGGTGGAAGGAACTCAACCCTAAGCCAATGACTTGGGCACAATTCGAAGACGTCTTCAAGAAGGAATTCCTCAAGAAAGAGGATGATTATGATGTTGTTGCCCGGTTTTCAGCTTTGACCATGACCTCGCAGTACCTCACTTATACCTCGTCGCCTAACAGGTACTTACCCTTGGGCTTTAACTTTACTCTTCTCTTGAGTCTTCCTATAAGTTATTTTATAAATGTATAGAGTCTAGACTTGTAGCTTTCTTGGTGCTTCCCCTATTACCTGAATCTTGATCTCTTACGTATGTCACATGTAGAGTTTAAGATATTAAGGAGATTTGGAATCGGCGTTGGGATTGGTTTCATAGGCTAATCCATGCTGTTGCTCACATTTTGCATCTCCTTTGGAGGAATGAGGAGCAATACCTCAATGAGGAGCTAGAGTCAGGATGGACCGAGTACATTACCAAGTTGGTGGCATTGGGAGGTGATATACAGCTTATGAGGAAGCTCGAGGATGAGCTTCTCATTTACCGCAACGGTAGCGATATGTTTGGGCAAGCTCAGGGGGAGATAGTTGGAGCCAGTGTCTTAGTGGGAGAAATATGGTATTGGTACACCCAACTTGGTAAGGTTCTTGAATCTTGTATCTTGTATCTTTGTCTCCCATTCTTTCAAAATCTACATTCAAATGCAACTCTCTTTGACTCTAACTTTACATTCTTTTTTTTACAATGTAGAGATGGATTGCATTGAAAATTCTCTCCCAAGATTGTAGTTCAGGGCCTTGTGAGAGGAACTGGAGTACATGGGCTCTTTTTCACACCAAAAAGAGAAACAGACTCTCCACAACACAATTGGAGAGGCTTGTCTTTGGCCATTGCAATCTCCGATTGCTAGAGAAAAAGGGTCATCCCATTGAGCCTTGCCAACTGAATCCAGATAAGATTGATATCATGAAGTGCAAGGAGATTCTCGACATTCCTTAGGAGGAGAGAGACATCTATTCCATGCTCTATGAGGAGATCATGGCTCCGGCTTGCACTACACGATCTTGTCGAGAGGCTAGTACTAGTGGTGCACCCGCACCTCTGGAGGATGAGGCATTTGAGGACTTAGCTACCGGCAATGACCTGAGAGTGGGGTTGCAGAGGCAGAGGCAGAGGATGAGCATGAGGATGCAGATGAGGATGAGGATGTAGATAGCAGCTAGCAGCTGCCAGCATCATTTTATTTGGACATGTTATTTATTTTGATCTTGGATTTTGAGTCATTGATGGGAGAATTAGGGTTAAGAGTTATGTGGGAGACATACACAGAGAAGCACAAAGGGAGAGAGAGAGAGAGAGTTGTGGGGATAAGTCAACTCATGAGGCATGAGTGTGTGACTCCCCTATCACACATGTATATTGCACTAGTACACATAGTGCACTTAGTACATTAAAAGTACTAAGTGTACTATGTACTATAACTTATGGGCTTGTACACACTATAAGGGTGGGCATAACGCCTTTACCCCAACAACCTCCCACTTAAAGGCAAAGTGCCCTTAAATGAAGGAAAAGAAAAAAAATCAGCATGTACATGATAATATACAAGGCCATATCAAGGCTGAAACTGGCCTCATCCAATGCCCATCAAGTGTCTGCAATGAGCAAACCGCTCCGGAGGCAAACTCTTTGTCAACAGATCAGCCGGGTTGTCATCCGTATGAATCTTAACAAGCTGAATTTGCTTGTTCTCTATCACCTCTCTGATGAAGTGATACTTCACATCCACATGCTTCGTCTTTGCATGAAAGACAGGGTTCTTTGCCAACTGGATGGCACTCTGACTGTCACAATGCAACAATGGAATATCCCCTGTACAGCCCAAATCAACCACTAACCGAGATAGCCATAATGCCTCCTTGCAAGCCTCTGTGGCTGCAATATACTCGGCCTCTGTAGTAGATAAGGCTGTGCACTTCTGCATCCTGGATATCCATGACACAGCACCTCCTGTGAATGTAAATACATAACCGGTAGTAGACTTCCGGTTATCTGGATGACCGGCATAATCCGAATCCGTGTAACCATGCACTAATGCATCCTGTTTGCCAAAACAAATGCACAAATCCTGTGTGCCCTTCAGGTATCTCATGACACCTTTCACTGCTTCCCAATGCTTCTTGCCAGGTTTGGCCATGTATCTAGAAACCACTCCCACTGCAAATGCAATGTCCGGCCTAGTAGCAACCATGGCATACATGAGACTGCCACAAGCTGAAGCATACGGAATCTTGGCCATATCAGCCCTGTCTCTATCTGACTGTGGGCTGTCCATAGCACTGAGTTTCACATATGGAGGCAAAGGAGTACTAGTCTTCTTCCCCCCGTCCATATTGAACCTCTGCAAAACTTTGCCAATATATTCCTTCTGAGACAAATACAACACATGCTGATTTCTGTCCCGAAGTATCCGCATACCCAAGATGTGATTTGCATCACCCAAATCCTTCATATCAAAGGTTTCATGCAGCCTCTTCTTCAAAGCATCCATCTCTTTACGAGATTTCCCGGCAATCAACATATCATCAACATACAAAATGAGAATCAATAGACTGCCATCCAAAGCTTTCTTGGTGTACAAGCAGTGATCTATGTCACTTCTCCTGAATTTCTGTGATTTCATGAATATATCAAATTTATGATACCATTCTCTTGGTGCCTGTTTGAGTCCATAAAGACTCTTTTTCAGCTTGCATACAAGCTTCTCCTTTCCACTCACTGCATAACCCTCTGGCTGCTGCATATATATCTCCTCATGGAGATCACCGTGAAGAAAAGCAGTCTTCACATCCATCTGAATCAAGTCCAGATCATCATGCGCAACCAAAGCCAACACAGCTCTAAGTGTGGTCATTTTGACCACTGGAGAGAAGATCTCCTCAAAGTCCACACCATATTCCTGCTTGAAGCCCTTAGCCACTAACCTGGCTTTGTATCTTGGCTTTGCATCTGGTGCAACTTTGAGCCTGTATACCCATTTGCATGGCAAAACCTTCTTGCCTGCAGGTAAATGCACCAACTTCCAAGTTCCATTTTTATGCAGAGAATCCATCTCTGACTTCATGGCACGCTCCCATAGAGCTTTGTCTGCCCTCTGTAAAGCCTCTTTATAACATGAGGGCTCCCCACAGTCAGTGAGCATCAAGTAGTCAACCCCTGGAACAAACCTGTCAGGGACTCTGGAGGGTCTTGTGGACCTCCGTACCCAATGACCATCATTTGCAGGTTGCTGTCCAGCCTGCATATCACCCATTGGTGGCTCCTGTTCCATGCCATAAGGCTGAAAAATCATGCCCGGTATCTCCTCCAACTGTGGTATATCCATAGGGATATCTTCTGCCATGTCTGGCTGTCCATTTGGACCATTTTCAGCACCATTTAAGGGCTGGTTTTCCTGCTGTAATGGCTGATTTACAGCCCTTGGTTGTTGTCCATGATGTCCATCATCATCAAAGATGACTCTGCCAGGCTCCTGTTGCCTTGCAGGCTCCTTATACATGCATGTTTCATCAAAAATGACATCATTGCTGCGTATGATCTTTCTATTCATGGGATGCCAAAGTCTATACCCCATTTCACCTTTGTCACCATATCCTAGGAATATGCATTTGTGAGACTTAGGATCAAGTTTGGTGCGCATTTCCCTGCGTATGTGCACGTACGCAACGCAACCAAACACTCTCAAGTGCTTGTATGACGGAGGCTTTCCTGTCCATACTTCCTCTGGCACTTTCCCACCAAGCCTCGTGTTAGGTGACCTATTTATAAGGTGAACGGCTGTCATAACAGCTTCAGCCCAAAAACCATGAGGTAATGCAGCATGTGACAACATAGAACGGACCTTCTCCTGAATGGTCCTGTTCATCCTCTCTGCTGTCCCGTTTTGTGGAGGATCATAAGGAGTAGAGAGCTCCCTCTTGATGCCTTTAGCATCACAAAAGTCCTGAAACTGTTTGGACATATACTCTCCACCATTGTCGGAACGCAAAGCCTTCAGTGTTTTGCCAGTTTGATTCTCAACAAGAGCAACAAACTTCTGAAACACTGAGAATGTATCACTCTTCAAACGAAGAGGATAGACCCACACCTTGCGTGTGGCATCATCAATAAAAGACACAAAATATTTTGCCCCTCCCAAAGAAAGCTAAGGCATCTCACATACATCTGTATGCACAAGCTCTAACTGAGCATCTTTCTGTCCAAGAGCTTTCTTGTGGGGGCACTGTAGTTGCCTACCATATATACAATGCTCACAAAACTGAAAACTTGAAAACTTTAGAGAAGGCAAGTAACCCAAACGAGACAATTGCTCCATTCCTTTGACACTCATGTGTCCCAACCGGCTATGCCACATAGAAATTTCCGGCAGCTCGGTTGCATTTACATTAGCATGGTGACAAACACCTGCATGCATGAAATAAAGAGTGTCCACCTTAGAGCCTCTGGCAACAACCAGTGAGCCCTTACTAATTTTCCACTTTCCACTACCAAATGTGGTAACATAATCAGCATCATCAAGCTGTCCAGTAGAAAGCAGGTTCTTCTTGATCTCAGGCACATGCCTGACATCATGGAGCATAAGCTGTGAGCCATCTGAAAACACAAGCCTCACATCACCTCTGCCAAGTATCTTGCATGCATGGTTATCACCCAAATAAACCACTCCTTCATTGCCAGCAGTATACCTGACAAACAAGTCTCTGCAACCTGTGACATGAAAGGAGGCACCTGAATCAATGATCCATGAGTGCATACCATGACCACCTGTAAGAAGTGAATGGGCATCAGGTGAAGACGTAAAGAGGACCTCATCCTCACTGCCACCTGCATGTGACACATTGATTTCTTCAATCTTGACTCCACTTTTGCCCTTTGGCTTTACATCTTTGGCTTCATCTTTCTCTTTGTCTTTGCCTTTTCCCTTTTCCTTTTGATCATTTTTCCATTTGTAGCATTGCTTTTTAATGTGTCCCTTCTTGCCACAATAATGGCATTCCAAATCCTTTTTGGAGCGAGACTTGCTCCTTCCCCTTTCTTGGCTTTTCCCCCTTTGCTGGGATCTCCCACGTGCATTCATTGCATTGGACTTTCCAACAGAGTTGTTTTTCCTGTTCATCTCTTCCTGAAGAAGAGCACCCTCAACATCTGCATATGACAGCATAGCATGCGAATTGCTAGTGGCTGTCCTGAATGTGTCCCAACTCTCTGGCAAAGTGCATAACAAAAAGGTGGCTTTGAACTCATCGTCCATTGCCAACTTTTGATTGATGACCTGGCTGACAATACCATTAAACTCATTTAGATGGGCTGTCATAGAAGCCCCTTCCTTCATCTGAAGGCCTATGAGTTTCTTCAACCAATACACTTTGCTTGAGGCACTTTGTTGGGCATACAAGTCCTGCAATCTCTGCCACATTCCCCAAGCTGTCTTCTCTTCACGAATGCTGAAAAGTAATGAGTCTGACACAGACAACATGATAGTAGATCTTGCCAGCTCATCCATATCTTCCCACTCTTCAGCAGTAAGAGAAGCGGGCATCACACCCCTTTGTTTGATAGGCTTGTGCTGCTTTTTCTGGAGCAACACATTGTAGCACTGGGTTTGCCAAATATCATAATTATGCGAGCCTTCAAGCTTCTTGATGTGAAGCAATGAAGAGCTCTCACCTGTGGTTGCCATAGCAATATGCAACCTGATAATGCCTGACTCCCTGCAAAATGTGCAAACACTGCACCAAAAGCACACAAAGTGCTCACAGTTTTTCTCCCAAGCTTTATCTCCCACTGCGGAAGCAAGAATGCAACTTTTCTCCCACTTTATGTGATGAAATCACCAAAATCTGGTTGCTGCACCGCACCAGCTGCTGTTTTCGCCTAGCGTATGTACGCCCAGCGCTACACTAGAGGGCCCTCGCTTGGCTGATGGGCTGGCTGGGCAGCAGCTGGTTGGCCAGCTCCTTTTGTGCTGCAAGGAGCAGGGCGACCAGGAATCAGCAGGGCGACCAGGAATCAAAAGGCCCAAGAGCAGGCGACCAGCACAAAGGGGGGGGCGGCCAGCAGAGCAGAAGAGGGAGGAGAACCTGGTGACCAAAGCTCTGATACCAGTTGATGGGAGAATTAGGGTTAAGAGTTATGTGGGAGACATACACAGAGAAGCACAAAGGGAGAGAGAGAGAGAGAGTTGTGGGGATAAGTCAACTCATGAGGCATGAGTGTGTGACTCCCCTATCACACATGTATATTGCACTAGTACACATAGTGCACTTAGTACATTAAAAGTACTAAGTGTACTATGTACTATAACTTATGGGCTTGTACACACTATAAGGGTGGGCATAACGCCTTTACCCCAACAGTCATGACTCGCACCCACGTGGTGGTCCTTTTGATTTCTATTTAGTGATCACTATTAATGAAGTACGAAGCGTTTTCTTGGTAGTGGGCAATGGTGCAATTTTTTTTTTCCATGAAAAGATCCTTTCATTAGTTATAAAAAGAAAAAAGCCCAATGGGCTACAAACCCTCTCCTGCTCAAGAGATCCAATCAAGGCAGCTAGGGAGACTCTCCCTAGGTGCAAAAAAGTACAAATAACTAAGAGGCTATATCATACAATAGGAGGGGGGAAAATCCAAACAGGTGGCCTGTAGTGCCAGCGGTGGGGGGTACCCGCGTGTAGAGTATAGAAAGGGCCGTTGCGCCAAGTGGTGTGGAAGGCCTGGCGTCGCAAGATCGCTCGATCCGAGTCGCCCCGGATGCGGTCATACTGGCCTTGCAGGGTGTGAATCAACTCCTGCCAGATAGCCCGAACAGTCTCTGCTGGTGGCTCCAGTCTCCCCTCAAAGGCCCTGAAACAACGGGCTCTCCAGGTGAACCATATGGTGAGGCTGCTGAGGAGCTCCCATCGTAAATCCCTCTCTTGTGTCTAGCCGGCTGTCGAGAAATCCGGTGAAGGAACAAGGCGAGGGTGGCCCCCAATGAATCTGATGGCCTGGCTGGCCTGCTCCGTCTCGTATCGCAAAGCTAGCCCTGACGAAGTCGACCAAGCAGCGGCTCCCCAGGTATACATTCCCTCTGGAGAGAGAGGGGCCAAAATGCGCCTGTGGACAGTCCCATAGGCAATGTCGCTGTGTCTCCAATGGGTGGTCGCATCGGACGCAGGCTACAAAATGGCTCCCAAGCTGCAAGCTCCGTGCCGTGCACTGTAACATGACTGTCTCCCACCCTATCGGCCGGGTCCTCAAGCATGTTGAAGTCTCCCCCAACACACCAATGTGCGGCCTCGGGCAATGCATTTGTAACAAGGGTCCAAAACTTTGCTCTGGCACTAGCATGATTGGGCGCATAGACATTGAGCACACCAATGTGCTCATCGTGCATCCTCAGAATAACATACTGCGCTCTACCAGGCACAGTGACCCCGCGATCCACAATGGCCTGCCGCTATGCATCCGCAATGACCATACATACTCCTCCCTGCCCACCCAAGGGGCCAAAACCTGCAGACCAAAAAGTGTCCCATCTACCAGGCATCACCGAACCATATCTCCGAATCCTGCTCTCACTCAAATGGTGCTCCTGTATCATCAGAATATCAATACTGCCCCCAACCAGGCATCTCTAAAGCTCCTGCCTCAAGCAACCACGATAACGTACATAGTGTGCACTGCCAAGGCCCTGTACATTCCATGAGATGATCCTCATGGATGACCTGCTGAGGTGGAGGCTGTCTCAGCCATACGGTGGGCCTTTGCAAGCGGCTTGGATGGAGAGTAATCCCCATCCGAGCGACTACGAATCTGCCCACCCGGTGTGCTACAAGAGTCTCGGACCAGGCGCGAGTTGTTGTGTCCCATAGCGACTGCCTCCCGCTCGGAGAAAGAATCCTCATGTATGCATACATAGCCAGGGTCTCGCGCTAGGTCTGCCACTATGCGAACCACCAAGTGTCGATTCCCGGAGGCATCCGCACTCTCGGTATCAAAGAAATGTGCCAACTCCCAGAGTCGGCCTACCATGTCTGTAATCTCCAAGTCGCTCACATGGTGAGAAAACTCAACTGCCTGTGTCTGCAAAATACTAAGAGCAAGATCCAGAGTCCACTCCCGGTCGTGAGTGCCGCAAAGAGGGAAGGAGAAGGCCACCGCTGAATCAAGTGCCTCCTCCCCTCGGGCCGGAAGTATCACCACATGAACTCTGATAGGTGCTGGCTCATGGGGGCCCTCCGCTCCAAATAGGCGTGTAAAGGAGTAGTCGAAAGCCTCCGAGCGCTGTCTAGTGTCGAGACTACTCAGTCGACTGCGGATAGAGGATATCCGTCAAGCACGAATCGGCATGGTAGGTCTCCTTTGCGGTACACGAGCAAGGTCGGTGCTCAGTGCCCGCCGGACTGCAGGTGAGCGCCAGGGCACTGCCAGTGCCTCCCGAGGAGCTGAGACGAGCGGAGGGGGTGGGGAAGGAGACGCTGAAAATGCGGGAGCGGGAACGGGAGGAGGTGAGGGTGGAAGCGAGGCGGGAGGGGGGGATGGGGGAGGGGGGGGTGGAGGTGAAGGGGGGGCGCTGGCATCTCCTGATCCTCAGTCTGTGTTGGGTCTTCTCTTGGAGGGGAGCAAAGCTATTCCTCACTGGAACCCAATGATGTTGAGGCTGTGTCTGCTACTGCATCAGTCTCTGGGCATGCTGCTGTGGCTGTCTCCCTCTACGGTGCCCCTGTCCAGGCTGCCAATCAGAGGTCTCTGTGGGCTGAGCAGGTGTCCCGGAGGCTGCCTGCCGAGCCGCATTTGTGGACGGGCCATCGGAGGTCTGCGGATGCGGTGAAGGTCGGGGTCTCCTGCGAGGGCAGGCCTTGGCCAGGTGGCTGACTTGCCTACATATAAAACATTAGTTCGGGAGCCCCGAAAACTCCACTCTCTGATCGATCCACCCCCCCCCCCCCCCCCCCAATCCTAGGTAACTGAATGACCTTCGGAAGGGAGGAGATGTCAGAAACCAAAACTCTGACCGAAGGAAGGCCAGTTGCTCTAGCTACCACTGAAGCTGCTGTGGGGCCAGTCTCAAGCACCGAGCCCACCAATGATCCTATCCTGGAAAGGAGCGGAAGGTACTCGCGGCGAAGTCCAGGAAAGCAAACTGTGACATGGAATAGGCGCTCTCCCTGCTGGGTCGAAACCATGCTGCCAATGTCTGAAGAAGGCCCGAGCGCCCCTGATGTCAAGGGGACTCATGGCTAGGACCTGGGCCACGCTCTGGGCTGTCTCAAACTCAATCTGGTATTGTCCGCGGCCCAGTAACTGAACGTCCAGGATCTTGCCCACATCTGCAAGAAGGCGGGCCTGGAGAAGATCCCGGATCTCCCCTCTGCTGGGGCAGGTGCCAACTATACGGCAGATGGTGGAATGTACCTGGAGGCGTTCCACCTCTACGGTGAGGCTCGCTTCCTCTTCTGGTGAAAGAGAAAGCCTGATGGGGGTATCCTCAGGGGCGGGCAAGGGGGCTGCGGAAGAGTCCCTCTCAGGTGAGGCGGGAGGGGCCTCCATCAGAGTCAGAAGCTGAGTAGAGGGCGAAGCGGAGACGGAGGGTCCTGCAAGAACCAAGCTGCACGAAAACGCGGGGAAGTGCGGAGCAGGGAGGGAAAGACCGAAAGCGAGGGGGGGATGGGCGGATGACAGAGGAGAGAAAAAGGGGGGGGGGGGGGGGGGGGGGGGGGGGAAGGCGAGGGGAAGCGGGGAGGGAGCGGGAAGGGCGCGATAGGGGGCGGGAAGGGCACGAAAGGGGGGGGGGGGGGGGGGGCGAAAAAGGGGGGAGAAGGGCGCGAAAGGGGGGCGGGGGTAGGCGGGCAGGTAGGCGCGAAAGGGGGGCGGGGGCGCGAAAGGAAGAGGGGGCAAGCGGGCAAGAGCGGGACGCGGAGGGGGGGACGCGAGTAGGCGGGGACGAAGGAGAGGGCGAAGGCGCGGGCGAAGGCAGGCAGGCGGGGGGCGAAGGCGAGGGACGAAGGCAGGCAGCAGGCTCGAGCGGGGGGGGGGAGGGGGAGCTTCAGCGAGCGTCAATTTGAATCACGACAGCTCTATCTATAGCACAATGGGCAGTGGTCCAATTGGCAATGATCAATTGTGATTTGTGATATCATCATATCTTACATGTATTTTGTTTTTATTGAAATGAATTCAATGTGTCTCTTATAAGTTATGTCGTAGTAGGGACTTTTTTTTTTGGTATATTTCAAGTTTTTTCTATTTTGTATGAAACCTATTTAGACCCGTTTCTTACCTTTTATGAAACGTTTCAAAACGTATGAAACCCGTTTCATACCTGCCGTTTCAAAAACGCCTGGCAACACTGCTCTCGACTAACGATTGTACTAATCGAAGAACTTGGATCAGAAGAATTAGGGATGACCGCAGGGGTCTGTGTGGGAGCAGGACTCACCTCGGAAGCCATGGAGGCTGGGGTGGTAGTGTGTGGAGTGGTAGTCTCCTTTTGTGTAACAAAAGAAACACCTACCCTCCTTCTTGTACTAAGCTGTCTCTTCTGTACTTAGTTTCCCACCGGTCTTGCGTGCGTGAGCTTTCTGGTATGGAGTAAGCTTGGTCGTGTTAGTCGAGTTCTTGCAGCCAGAGGCTCCTGTGCTTTGTCTTGGGGAAGACCCCGTCTGGTTCTTGCCTTTTTCCCCCGAGGCGGGTGGCTTGGGTATGGAAGGTTGGGAAGTCTTGGGCTTTTTGCCACTGTACTTTATTTCAGCACTTTGCGCAAGCGAGAGTGCATCTTCGAAGGTGGCTAGTTGAAACATACGCACTTCCCACCTGTCGGATTTACGTATCAAGGCTATAAAGGAACTGTCCTTTCTTGTCCTTTTCAGGAATGCCTAATCGCAAACTTAAGTTCGAAATTTTGTTGGCCAACTGCAGGACTAGTTGCACGTTTTGACACGCCCCCTTGATCTTGTCTTTGAGTCATTGAAGGTAATGGGGTGAGAGAAACCACCGCTTTAGATCTAAGACAAACTTGTCCCAGACATAAGTTGCCATACCTAATTGTGTGAGAGAAACAGGAATTAGGGTTAGAGTAATTCGTGTGTGGGAGACATACACAGAGAAGAACAAGGGAGAGAGAGAGAGTTGTGGGGATAAGTCAACTCATGAAGATATGAGTGTGTGACTCCCCTATCACACATGTATATTGCACTAGTACACATAGTGCACTTAGTACATTAAAAGTACTAAGTGTACTATGTACTATAACTTATAGGCTTGTACACACTATAAGGGTGGGCATAACGCCTTTACCCCAACAACCTCCCACTTAAAGGCAAAGTGCCCTTAAATGAAGGAAAAGAAAAATCAGCATGTACATGATAATATACAAGGCCATATCAAGGCTGAAATTGGCCTCATCCAATGCCCATCAAGTGTCTGCAATGAGCAAACCGCTCCGGAGGCAAACTCTTTGTCAACAGATCAGCCGGGTTGTCATCCGTATGAATCTTAACAAGCTGAATTTGCTTGTTCTCTATCACCTCTCTGATGAAGTGATACTTCACATCCACATGCTTCGTCTTTGCATAAAAGACAGGGTTCTTTGCCAACTGGATGGCACTCTGACTGTCACAATGCAACAATGGAATATCCCCTGTATAACCCAAATCAACCACTAACCGAGATAGCCATAATGCCTCCTTGCAAGCCTCTGTGGCTGCAATATACTCGGCCTCTGTAGTAGATAAGGCTGTGCACTTCTGCATCCTGGATATCCATGACACAGCACCTCCTGTGAATGTAAACACATAACCGGTAGTAGACTTCCGGTTATCTGGATGATCGGCATAATCCGAATCCGTGTAACCATGCACTAATGCATCCTGTTTGCCAAAGCAAATGCACATATCCTGTGTGCCCTTCAGGTATCTCATGACACCTTTCATTGCTTCCCAATGCTTCTTGCCAGGGTTGGCCATGTATCTAGAAACCACTCCCACTGCAAATGCAATGTCCGGCCTAGTAGCAACCATGGCATACATGAGACTGCCACAAGCTGAAGCATACGGAATCTTGGCCATATCAGCCCTGTCTCTATCTGACTGTGGGCTGTCCATAGCACTGAGTTTCACATATGGAGGCAAAGGAGTACTAGTCTTCTTCCCCCCGTCCATATTGAACCTCTGCAAAACTTTGCCAATGTATTCCTTCTGAGACAAATACAACACATGCTGATTTCTATCCCGAAGTATCCGCATACCCAAAATGTGATTTGCATCACCCAAATCCTTCATATCAAAGGTTTGATGCAGCCTCTGCTTCAAGGCATCCATCTCTTTACGAGATTTCCCGGCAATCAACATATCATCAACATACAAGATGAGGATCAATAGACTGCCATCCAAAGCTTTCTTGGTGTACAAGCAGTGATCTGTGTCACTTCTCCTGAAGTGCTGTGATTTCATGAATGTATCAAATTTATGATACCATTCCCTTGGTGCCTGTTTGAGCCCATAAAGACTCTTTTTCAGCTTGCATACAAGCTTCTCCTTTCCACTCACTGCATAACCCTCTGGCTGCTGCATATATATCTCCTCATGGAGATCACCGTGAAGAAAAGCAGTCTTCACATCCATCTGAATCAAGTCCAGATCATCATGAGCAACCAAAGCTAACACAGCTCTAAGTGTGGTCATTTTGACCACTGGAGAGAAGATCTCATCAAAGTCCACACCATATTCCTGCTTGAAGCCCTTAGCCACTAACCTGGCTTTGTATCTTGGCTTTGCATCTGGTGCAACTTTGAGCCTGTAAACCCACTTACATGGCAAAACCTTCTTGCCTGCAGGCAAATGCACCAACTTCCAAGTTCCATTTTTATGCAGAGAATCCATATCTGACTTCATGGCACGCTCCCATAGAGCTTTGTCTGCCCTTTGTAAAGCCTCCTTATAACATGAGGGCTCCCCACAGTCAGTAAGCATCAAATAGTCAACCCCTGGAACAAACCTGTCAGGGGCTCTGGAGGGTCTTGTGGACCTCCGTACCCAATGACCATCACTTGCAGGTTGCTGTCCAGCCTGCATATCACCTATTGGTGGCTCCTGTTCCATGCCATAAGGCTGAAAAATCATGCCCGGTATCTCCTCTAACTCTGGTATATCCATAGGGATATCTTCTGCCATCTCTGGCTGTCCATTTGGACCATTTTCAGCACCATTTAAGGGCTGGTTTTCCTGCTGTAATGGCTGATTTACAGCCCTTGGTTGTTGTCCATGATGTCCATCATCATCAAAGATGACTCTGCCAGGCTCCTGTTGCCTTGCAGGCTCCTTATACATGCATGTTTCATCAAAAATGACATCATTGCTGCGTATAATCTTTCTATTCACGGGATCCCAAAGTCTATACCCCATTTCACCTCTGTCACCATATCCTAGGAATATGCATTTGTGAGACTTAGGATCAAGTTTGGTGCGCATTTCCCTGCGTATGTACACGTACGCAACGCAACCAAACACTCTCAAGTGCTTGTATGACGGAGGCTTCCCTGTCCATACTTCCTCTGGCACTTTCCCACCAAGCCTCGTGTTAGGTGACCTGTTTATAAGATGAACGGCTGTCATAACAGCTTCAGCCCAAAAACCATGAGGTAACGCAGCATGTGACAACATAGAACGGACCTTCTCCTGAATGGTCCTGTTCATCCTCTCTGCTGTCCCGTTTTGTGGAGGATCATAAGGAGTAGAGAGCTCCCTCTTGATGCCTTTAGCATCACAAAAGTCCTGAAACTATTTGGACATATACTCTCCACCATTGTCGGAACGCAAAGCCTTCAGTGTTTTGCCAGTTTGATTCTCAACAAGAGCAACAAACTTCTCAAACACTGAGAATGTATCACTCTTCAAACGAAGAGGATAGACCCACACCTTGCGTGTGGCATCATCAATAAAAGACACAAAGTATTTTGCCCCTCCCAAAGAAAGCTGAGGCATCTCACATACATCTGTATGCACAAGCTCTAACTGAGCATCTTTCTGTCCAAGAGCTTTCTTGTGGGGGCACTGTAGTTGCCTACCATATATACAATGCTCATAAAACTGAAAACTTGAAAACTTTAGAGAAGGCAAGTAACCCAAACGAGACAATTGCTCCATTCCTTTGACACTCATGTGTTTCAACCGGCTATGCCACAGAGATTTCCGGCAGCTCGGTTGCATTTACATTAGCATGGTGACAAACACCTGCATGCATGAAATAAAGAGTGTCCACCTTAGAGCCTCTGGCAACAACCAGTGAGCCCTTACTAATCTTCCACTTTCCACGACCAAATGTGGTAACATAATCAGCATCATCAAGCTGTCCAGTAGAAAGCAGATTCTTCTTGATCTCAGGCAAATGCCTGACATCATGGAGCATAAGCAGTGAGCCATCTGTAAACACAAGCCTTACATCACCTCTGCCAAGAATCTTGCATGCATGGTTATCACCCAAATAAACCACTCCTTCATTGCCAGCAGTATACCTGACAAACAAGTCTCTGCAACCTGTGACATGAAAGGAGGCACCTGAATCAATGATCCATGAGTGCATACCATGACCACCTGTAAGAAGTGAATGGGCATCAAGTGAAGACGTAAATAGGACCTCATCCTCACTGCCACCTGCATGTGACACATTGATTTCTTCAATCTTGACTCCACTTTTGCCCTTTGGCTTTACATCTTTGGCTTCATCTTTCTCTTTGTCTTTGCCTTTTCCCTTTTCTTTTTGATCATTTTTCCATTTGTAGCATTGCTTTTTAATGTGTCCCTTCTTGCCACAATAATGGCATTCCAAATCCTTTTTGGAGCGAGACTTGCTCCTTCCCCGTTCTTGGCTTTTTCCCCTTTGCTGGGATCTCCCACGTGCATTCATTGCATTGGACTTTCCAACAGAGTTGTTTTTCCTGTTCATCTCTTCTTGAAGAAGAGCACCCTCAACATCTGCATATGACAGCATAGCATTCGAATTGCTAGTGGCTGTCCTGAATGTGTCCCAACTCTCTGGCAAAGTGCATAACAGAAAAGTGGCTTTGAACTCATCGTCCATTGCCAACTTTTGATTAATGACCTGGCTGACAATACCATTAAACTCATTTAGATGGGCTGTCATAGACGCCCCTTCCTTCATCTGAAGACCTATGAGTTTCTTCAGCCAATACACTTTGCTTGAGGCACTTTGTTGGGCATACAAGTCCTGCAATCTCTGCCACATTCCCCAAGCTGTCTTCTGTTCACGAATGCTGAAAAGTAATGAGTCTGACACAGACAACATGATAGTAGATCTTGCCAGCTCATCCATATCTTCCCACTCTTCAGCAGTAAGAGAAGCGGGCATTACACCCCTTTCTTTGATAGGCTTGTGCTGCTTTTTCTGGAGCAACACATTGTAGCACTGGGTTTGCCAAATATCATAATTATGCGAGCCTTCAAGCTTCTTGATGTGAAGCAATGAAGAGCTCTCACCTGTGGTTGCCATAGCAATATGCAACCTGTCAATGCCTGACTCCCTGCAAAATGTGCAAACACTGCACCAAAAGCACACAAAGTGCTCACAGTTTTTCTCCCAAGCTTTATCTCCCACTGCGGAAGCACAAATGCAACTTTTCTCCCACTTTATGTGATGAAAGCATCAAAATCTGGTTGCTGCAGATTTTGGACAGCACCTTAAATGTGCTCTATTGCCCTTCCAAAGTACTGTACAACAGTACCAATTGCTCATAAATGATGTACCAAACCTGTACCGGCAAATACAGCAGCTGAAATTGAACCTTTTGCTCACTCAAATCAGTGTACAGCCATGCCAAAACTTGCACAAAGCTGTGCCAAATCTGTACCAGCAGGTACAGTAGCAATAAATGCTCTCCTGGCTGTCCAAATGAGTGAAAATCAGACTTTTACAGTCCCGAACACTGCATACAACAGTCCCGAACAGAAATTGGGCAAAAGCCCCTTGACTGCAAGCTGATTTTTGAGGATTCAAGGCATAAATGTCTTGCCTGCTGCTTTGCCAAGCTCAACAAGCATACAAACTTGAAAAGCCCCTTGATTTAAGATCAATTTTTGATCATACATGGTACATTGACGCACATGAAGGCATCCAGAGTGTTCACGATGCTTCCCCCTGGCCACATATACATCCAGTACATAGAAGCCCCTTGATTTACAGGCACATTAAGTGCTTGTAAGGCATCAACACATTATCCACAGCATCAACTGCGAGTGCCTGCATGCAAATCAACTCAATCGGCACAAAAGCCCCTTGATTTGCACTGCAATTTGCTGCAATTTTGCCCAAATGTGCGATTTCCCACATCATACAGCATGTATGAGTGCTTAATTGCACAATTACATCAAAAGCCCCAAATTTCGACATCCAATTTCTTGCAAATTGATCCTGATTGTGACCAATTTCCTGCAAATTGATCCTGATTGTGACCAATGTCACCCAATTTTGCCAATTTTGCTCAAAATTGAGCAATTCGACACCTGTATCTGCTCAATTGTTGATTGTACTTGCTCAATTGCAAATCCCAAAAAAAAATTGAGGAAAATACCTTGTAATTTTTTGATTTTTCTCTGATTTGCAGGCGGGTTTTGTTGTTGCAGGAAAAGGGATGATGATGCTTCTACCTGTTCTTTTAGTGTTGTTCCTGCTTTGCACTGGTAGTAGCCATGGCTGGCCGCGGCAAAGCTCCTGGCAAGAAGAGCGTCTCTCGCAGCTCGAAAGCTGGCCTCCAGTTCCCTGTTGGCCGGATTGCCCGTTTTCTGAAGTCTGGCAAGTACGCCGAGCGTGTCGGTGCTGGAGCTCCTGTCTACCTCGCTGCTGTTCTTGAATACCTTGCGGCGGAGGTTCTTGAGCTCGCCGGAAATGCTTCTCAGGACAACAAGAAGACGAGGATTGTGCCTCGTCACATCGAGCTTGCCTTCGCTCCACGTCACCCAACTTGAGCGCCGCCCGCCTAATAGCCAGCCGACGACTAACGCCCAGCCGCTCGCCTTCGCTCACTTCAGTGGCTCGCTTGTTCGCCAACGCCTTTGCCAACGCTTCTTCGCTCCACGCTCAGCTGCCTAGTATTCGATGGACGCCCGCCTGTGCGCTTGACTCATAGACCCATTCGCACGTAGACGCCGCCGCTGGCAGAGGCCTCATGGTGGCCCTTCAGACGAAATGCCCGACTGCTGTGCGCTTCAAAGTTGCCGCCACCTTCGCCTATTCACAAGCATCTCCGCCATCACTGCCGGTGTGGGGTGCTACGCGTAGCTCTGCCACGTCAACACTTGGTCGACTGTCTTCAGCTGCAGCCTGCGTAAGTTGCAGAGAGAGAGAGCCACGCTTGTGGAGGTCCCTTGCAGTTGGCGTCAAAATCTATGGCACAACTGCTGCTGCCCCTAGCTTCAACCGGCACGGAACCAACCTATGGTAGTACCCAATCAGCACCAAGCTCTGATACCAGTTGTGTGAGAGAAATAGGAATTAGGGTTAGAGTAATTCGTGTGTGGGAGACATACACAGAGAAGAACAAGGGAGAGAGAGAGAGTTGTGGGGATAAGTCAACTCATGAAGATATGAGTGTGTGACTCCCCTATCACACATGTATATTGCACTAGTACACATAGTGCACTTAGTACATTAAAAGTACTAAGTGTACTATGTACTATAACTTATGGGCTTGTACACACTATAAGGGTGGGCATAACGCCTTTACCCCAACACTAATCTGGTGTGGGCATGAGCCCACTGGATCCACCATGGAATGGCCTCACCTTCTAAATACCAACTAGCCAAGATCACTCTGATAGTATCATTTTTTCTTACATAAGTTAAATAAGCTTCAAATTGATGCAACCAAGATTAAAGGGTTGTGGGGTCGAGTTTACCATACCATTATACTTACTGAAGTTCATCCTTTAGGGAGGATGACTCAAGGAAGAAGCTGGTGCCACTCTTGCATCTAACGCCATAAGAAATCTTTCGTGCTCCACACGTCACTTGGCGTCGTCGTGTGAAGTAGCATGGGATGTTGCCGCATGGTCTTCCGTCAATCATCTGCAACTCGAGTGTCGAACTTGGCTGTGGTGGTAACACTGCAGAAGGGTTGGGATCTACTATTGGGATTTGGGAAAGACAAGGAGAGAGGAGGAGACGGAGAAAAAGGGGCTGGAATGCGGGTTCTTTCTTCCAAGTCCAAGAGCTGTGCCTTTTGCTCTTCCAACTTGGTGCTCTAGTCTGCGATTGCTTGCATTATCATCTGGAACATGTCGTGCACACTCATGTCTGCTGCCCTCGAAGGATTGCCTGGTGCTTCTTGTTCCAAAGTTCTTTGTTCTCTCTCTTCGTCGAAGCTTGCCATATTGGGAATATGCACTTCCTTTCCGGAACCCAACAAAACCATCCACCATGCGTGTGGGAGACTTTCCGTAGGCTTCCGGAGACTAAAAACCAACCGCCCTTCTAGGAACAGGAGTCGCACCGAAAGGGGTGGTCATCAGAGTCTAGAAACCAACCACACAAGACAAAAAGAAAAATCTTTCTTTTTTTCTGGTTGTCTGGCTGAATGTACACACTTGAAGAAGGCTCTGATACCAATGTCACATGCGGAAGCTTGGTGGATAGAATCGGTAACTTCAATGTTCAGAATTCAGCAATCTTTTGCGACGAAGATAACACACAACATAGAGAGAGGTGTAGGAATAGAGAGAGAGAAGAGAAGAGAAGAAGAAGCCCTTTTTAATGTTGTAGGAACAATCCCAAGAGACCAAATAAGAGAGAGAGAGAGAGAGAGAGAGAGAGAGAGGGAGTTGGACACAGTATTGGGTCCTGAATACCCTCTGTAGGGCCCCCACCACGAATGGTGTATTTGCTTTATTAGAATGATGCAAATCTGCAAATAAAATCTGGTTCTTGACCTTTCACCTTCACCTTGGTCGAGAGCTCCCCTTGGCTGTTCTGGCCCTTGGAATTCAGCAACCTAAAGATGTTTCTATGCTTGGCTATTTATAGGCTGCTGTACTCAAATGGTTGTTTTTAGAGATACAGATTTTCAACGATTACAAAAAAAATTAAGCTAGCTGAATAGAGTAGGTATTCAGGTAGGCAAGGGTTTAGTACGTCTCTCCATTCAACTGAAAAGGAGACAGTTAAAAAGGAGAGAAGTTTAAACATGTTCTGTATGATCCTGGCTGTCTCTTTTCTATGGGATGTTTGCACTATCTACGTTTGCATAACTTATATCTCTTTTCTATGGGCTACACTTACTATCTACTTTAGCATAACTTGATCCAAGCTCTCAGTTGTTTGTAGTCTGTTTATTGTATGTAGGATGCCCATACACTTGGGACTTCTGTGGTGACTCATACGGGTTGTGTCGTAAATAAAAAGTTTTACCTGCAATGTGTCTGTTTTAATGACTTCTGTGGTTGTGTTGATGCAATGTCTCTTTTTCCTTCATTCTCAAGAGGTTATCGTATCAAAATGTAGCTTGAATTGAGGTCATTACAGTATCAAACCCTTCTTACTTTGGGCTTTTGGGATTATTCTGGATGTTTTGGGAACAGTGACACGTGTGATTCTGATGACAATGATGATGATGAATCACGGAGTTGCACCTGCACCATTCAGTAGTGGTATGGCAACTGTGTTATTTATGTTGAAATGTAACATTGTAGGCAGTCCATTACAGCTCATCTTTTGAGCTGAACAGATTAAAATAAATTGCAGAGTAGTCAATCATTCTGGTGAATTTCTGGAGAAAGAGAGAAGAGATGACTGTCTGCTGCTTGATTTGTTTGTACTACCTTCAGGAAGAAGTCATGCTTGCCGGCCTTGCTGTGAGTGAACAAACAGGGGTGATTGCTTTGAGTGTTTCATCTGCAAAGCATCAACCAGCACATCTGTGCTGCTTAATACAGCTGTGTGCAGTTGAAACCCATTGATTTGCACAGTTTGTTACCATAGCAGATACCGAAAGTGTTTTACTGTTTTTTCGACAGGAGTAAAAAGGTGTGTATCTGTGTACTAGTGTCATCAGCTTAGGGCCAAATACGTTTGTGCTATTAGCAGCATGGCTTTAACAGGCATGCTGTGTAAATGTATGCCAATCCTTTTTCCCATTTTACAGGATTCAAAGCAGCTTCTAAAATTAGAAATTCGAGTGTCAGCCAAATCACTTAATTTTTGTATGCAAAGTTGTGCTTTTCAATCACCAAGAGAACCCACTTGTGGACTTTACTCACAATCTTCATAGCAGAAGGGATGCTTTGGAAGATGACTGTTCAATCATTGATTTTGCCTAAATTTAGAAGGGACAGTTCAAAGAAAAGCATTTATAGACAAAGCTGGGAGGTAAAAACTTTTGAGATTTAAGTGGTGAGTTTGTGTCTTTTTAAAACCTCTGTTTGTTTGTGTTTTGAATCCTCCAAAGCTAGTGCAATGTGGCCACCTGGATCATTGATAGATGAGAGCAAGAACTTCAGCTAAAGAAGATATAAACGTAAATAGAGCAGCATAATAATAGTCCAACTTTCATAGGTGTCCTTAGCTAATTATAAGTAGGGAGGATTTATAGAAACCCCCCTTTTAATGAGTAACAAAATTGTACTTGATCTTTAGTTCTCCAATTCCAGTACTTTGTCTATGGGAGATAAAATCTGCCTATTGTCTTGCATGCGGAACAATTGAAGAATGTTTTAGGTGTACTTTTCTGACTGAAAAAGGTTCCAGACGGTGGTTGTAGAACTTAAATGCCCATAAAGTATGTAAGTGGACCAAGTCAATCATCACGAATTGATCGCATACAGCTTACTTTTGGCTGCAATTTGTCCTTGACCATTCATTGTTACGAGTTTATCATCCACAAAGAGTGCTATGATCACAGTACTCTCATTCGCATGTATATCATAAAGGTTCATATGCATTACACACAGTTCTTTGATATCTCCATTCAAGGATGTAGGTTTGACATCCATCAGTCAAATCGGTCATTGACACTGTGCGGTAAGAGCAGTAATCATGCTTTGTGTTTGTGCCATCGAAACAAGAACACCCCTTCGTACTGGGAGCATATTCCTTGGACGAAGTAGGCTTTGTATTTGTCCATGCAGCCATTTGCTTTAATCCCTCTTGCATCCCACTATAAAATGTATGCATGCAAATCACTAGTTCCCAAGTGCCATTTTGGCATATTGAGCCTGTCTTGTTGCCATGTTATGTATCAACTACATAGTCATAAGTGTGGACCATGCTGATCCATAACAAGTGTGATGAGTGTTACATTTGTACTCTTAATCAAGACGAAGCCTCGTACCTTGTCTAGTTTGGAAAATGCTTCTACTTAGATTACCTGTTATTCCCAAGTCACACAAAGTAGTAAGGTACCAGGAATAGTGGTATGTTCCGCATGGCCATGGGTTGATTTGAACCATAGGAGTCTTTGTGGGACTCTCATGAGTTTCATAGTCACTGCCTTGTTCATCGACATCAAGAGAGGGATTACACTATGCTTCTTGCCATTCCAACCTTACACCTTAGATTTGGCTACTCTTATTTCTCTCAAGAAATAAGACTTACATTTACAAAAATAGTCATCAATAAAAGGTGACTGCATCACCCTTTCTTAGTACGTCGATTTGACACCAACACAAGTTTGTGATTTTTCGACGCATATAAACCATTCGGACTGTCTACGCCATGATAAAATTGTTGCTTCCTTTCGCTAGTTGTCACACGACAACTTATATACATATGCCACCTCATGTGCTAACTAGTTTACCCTTGACATCTTCAATAAAATATGATCAAAACTACTCTATGGTAGTGACCGTAGGCAACCAAATAGCATTCTAACAATTCATGTATAATGCCATTTATAGCCCGTCTCATTGAGAGAAACAACTTAGAACAAGGCCACATATGCACAACTTAATCACCAAAGCTTGTGGTGGCATTGTTGCTAGAAGATATATCTTCACCTAGATTTTAATGTTGCTTATGATCCTTGATGGATTTTTCTCGCAGCATTCATTGGCATAATGATCATATTTTTTATAATAATGTCAATCTCCACGCTTACATTCACCTCTTTCTAACATTGTAACCACCTTGAGATTGTTGTCTGTATTTATCACACTACAAGAAATAGGGAGAATAGTCGCGTTTCCATCCCCGATGAAATCAAAGGATCTAGAGAGTGAAAAATCAAGTTTTATGGTTATAAATGTGACTACAGGCTCGCATCTGGGTTGCATTATAATTGCGTTTATAATATCCAAAATAACCAAGAGTACATTTATAATTGCCCTATGCATGCAGAGAAAGCTATATCTATAAGTTCTATGCATATGCATAGAGATCAATGTATTTACATTGATCTCTATGCATATGCATAGAGATCAATGTATTTGCATAAGGATTCTTACCTTATGCATAGAGCTCTCTTTTTTGCATAAGGTGTCTACCTTATACATAGAGCTCAAAGAGAGTTGTGTGCATAAGATAAGAGCTCTATGCATAGAGCTCAATGCATTTGCATTAGAGTTCTCATGCATGTGAAAAACAAAGTACTCCCATTGCACGGGGTGTGATATTTAAAAAAAGAGTGTTGGGGGTGAAGAGCTTGCAGAATGGAGAGCTAGCAAGTGAAAATAGAACATAACAAGAGAATATTATTTACATACTCTTATTTTAATACTCTTCAAAGAGAGGTCTATGCATAAGATAGAGCCCGTACACAAATATAGAGAGCTAATTCCATGCATAGAGCACTCTATGCATGTGTAAAGATCATAGAGAAATGTAGAGAGCTATATATAGAGCACTCTATGCATGTATCAAGCTCATAGAGAGCCCTATGTATGCATAGAGAGCTATGTCCTATGTATAGAAAGAAGTATAATGGAATTTTTTTTATTATAAAAGTGTTATTCTTATTAAATTTGATTTTTATGCATAGAAAGATGCATAAAGAAAATTTTTTTATTACAAAAGTGTTATTCCTATTAAAATTGATTTTTATGCATAGAAAGATGCATAAAGGAATTTTTTTATTATAAAAGTGTTATTGTTATAAAAATTGATTTTTATGCATAAATAGATGCATAAAGAAATGTTTTTTTATTTTAAAAGTGTTATTCCTATTAAATTTGATTTTATGCATAAATGGATGCATAAAAAGATTTTTTTATTGAAGTGTTTTTCCTATTGAAATTGATTTTTATGCATAAATAGATGCATAAAGAATTTTTATATCAAATTTAGAATTCTCTTAAATTCTATGAGTATTTGATAAATGAATAATTAAATAATCTAAGAGAAAAATTTCTATTGTTTTATATTGCATAAAGCTCATAGAGAGTCTTATGCATGCATAGAGAGCTATATCCATGCATGTCTAGAGAGATCCATGAAGTAGCGTCCGTTGTGCATGCAAAGATTTTGACTATATATGCCCAATTTCTATTTCAATACAAAGTTGTAGCAAAAAATTGGTTGTACGACAGTCTGTGAAGAGAATCTAAGTGTTACAGGTGTTGGTGGATATATGTTTATGTGACTGGTTCAGATACAGTGGCATTATAATAAGTTTACAGTATTGCTATAGAATGTTACAAATGAAGTCTTTTTGCAAGCACTGTTTGGTAAGTTGCTCTGCCAAGTAAAGATGTCTGACAGTCTATCATAGATTATGAGTGAGAAGCTAGACAAGAATAGAATCAAGCATGGTAGTTCAAGATAATGAATTTCCTTATGGGTGGAAAAAGGATATTGGGAGTTCATCATAGGTGATGAAAAGGATCTAGAGATTGTTGAAGAAAATTTGACCCCTCAGCAAGTGAAAGCATATAAAGTATGGCATGAAAAGGCCAAAAAGGTGATGTATAAGTTGTTTGTTAGTGTGACAAATTCTATGATTATGCGTATACAAGATGCACAAATTCCTAAGGACAGTTGGGACACCTTGGTAAAGATGTACAATTCAAACACCCAAGATTGGAAGATGTAGTGCTCAAGGAGGAGCTACATAATGTGACCAGAGGAAAGCTGAGTATAAATGATTATTCAGTAAAGGGTTTCTTAGATTACCAATAGATGATGATGATATGGTGTCTTCCGTGACCTTGAATGGTCTTGGCAAATAATACAACAAGTTTCATGCCTCCATTAGAGTTCAAGAGAACTTTCCTAGTTTTAAAGAATGAATTGCTTTTCTCATCCAGGAGATGAATATTGGGGGAGGTTCATCCTATGGAAATTCAAATAAGCTAGCTTTATACTCACATACAGATAGAGGTAGAGGGAGATCATCATCTAAAGGCTAAGGTGGAGGCCATTACAGAAATCATGGGTAGCAACAACAACAGGATTCAAATGTACAAACAAGTGGAAGAGGCCACTCTGAAGGCAGGGGAGCCAGAGGGGCTGAGATGGTTGGCAAAGAAATCAAGGTGCAAATAACATAGAGTGTTATTACTATGGCAAACTAGGGCACAAAGAAAAGGACTACTATAAAAAGAAAAATTATACTAAAAGTGACAAGTTACAACAAGGCAACTATGCATCAAGTAAATAGGGTGGTGATGACATAAGTAAGCAGTTGTTTATGATGCAGCATATGCTCAGTTCCTTAACAAGAGAAGTGTCAGGATCTAGAGATGTTTGACATGTGAATTCTGGCACCTCATGAACAGTCATGGTGGTGAGTGGTTTAGAGACATGTAAGAAATGGAAAAACCAAGTTATGTAGAAACATGTGATGTTATTGTGCATCCCATTGTGCATGTTGGTAAAGTATCATTGTTTATGCAGGATGGAAAAATGAAGTACTTGGCACAGATGTACTTAATGTTCGAATTATTACAAAAGAACCTGGTTTCTATTAGATAAATGGTTGAACAGGGTCTATAAGTGAGGAGGATGTTTTGTGGAAGACTTCAAAATCAATGTCGCTTAGTTGCATAGGGTAACAAAAATGACATGATATTTACTTTGGATATGAACATGCCTGAGGAGGTGAAAGCAACCATGTTTGCGCGCATGAGATAGGTGTCATTGTAGATATTGATATATGGCACAAGGGCATTGGTCATGTGAATGTACACCGGCGACAGTTGGTCTATGCACGCCAAAAATATTGTTACAAGTTTGCCAAATTTTAAGGTTAATGATGCGCGTAAAGTATGTGAAGCATGCCAGCTTGGTAAGCAAGCCAAACATGCTTTCTCACATGAAACGCATGTCAATGCAAGGCCATTGGATGTTATATATTCAGTTGTATTGGGATCAACCAAGAGTGCAACAATTATAAGTTGCAAGTATTTACATTCATTGATCACACAAGGAAAGTGGGGGTTTGTTTTATGAAAGAGAAAAGTGAGGTGTTTTCTCACTTTGAGAGATTTAAAGCCTTGGTCAAGAAGGAAAAAGGTATGCAGATTAAATGTCTAAGATTAGATAGTGGGGGAGAGTAATTCTCCAATGAGTTCAGTGATTTCTTGAGAGAAAGCAAGGAATCAAAAGAGTTTACATGTAGGTACACTCTGCAACAACAAAATGGTGTTGCGGAAAGAAAAAATAGGCACATTGTAGAAGTGGCACGTGCCTTGATGTATGAAAAGAATATTGTATATTATTTTTAATCTAAAGCAATAGAAACTACTACGTGCATTATGAAGAGGACCCCCCACTTCTTAGCTTCTCATGGTATGATGCCTAAATAGAAGTTTACATGTATAAAACCAAGTGTGTCTCACTTGAAAGTGTTTGGGTATATTGCATATGTCCACGTTTCCAATGAAGTGAGAACAAAGTTGGATCCAAAGGCAAAAAAATACATCTTCATTGATTATGCTTTGGAGCAAAAAGGTTACAAATGTTATAACCCTACCATTCATGAGATATAAGTAAGTAGACATGTTGTCTTTGATGATACGAGTAGCTGGTATACATAAGTGAAGGAAACAGAAGATGCAAATGTAAGAAGTAATGATGTTGCCCCACATGTAGAGTAGCAATCATAGGTTTTTAACGGACCTGGAAAGTCCTCTAGCAGTAGATCTAATGTTAGTCCATGGTCAGTAGTCCATGGTCAGGTAGGTTGAGGACAAATGTAGGTACACACAGGGAAGGAAAAGATAGATCAACCTTTTGTGCATTATCTATCAGCAATAGGTCACTCACATGTGAATGGTGACTGTAGTGGCTTTGAGCACAGTCTTCATAAGGATCTTGGCATTCCATCAGTGGTGGTTACTCCTAGTGCAAGGAGAACCAAAGCTATTTTGAGAACACCTAGTAGTGATCCACGTGTACGCAAGTCTACAAGGGTTAAATAACCTGACAGGAGTTGAGATATAATGATTATACATCCCATCATTATACTTACATGGTTAAAGCAATACAGGAATTGGAGTCCACTTGTTTTGAGCAGACACTTGGAAATAAAAAATGAGAAAATGCCATGAATGAGGAGATGGTAGCATTGGATACAAATACAACATAGAAGCTAGTACCTTTGCCTAAGAAAAAGAAGACAATTGGATGTAAGTGAGTGCATAAGGTCAAGCATAATACAAATGGATGAGCAGGTATAAGGAAAGATTGGTTGTTTGCCAAGGGTTATAAGCATACCTATGGCATTGACTATGAGGAGACATTCAATCCAATTATGAGAATGGCAACCGTGAGAGCTATTATTACTATGGTTAACATCAGATGGATGTAAAGGATACTTTCTTATATGGTGATTTGTAAGAAAAAGTATACATGATGCAGCCACCAAGTTATGAGAGTGATATTGCACACCCAAACTTTGTGTTCAGGTTATGAAAGCCTTCTATAGATTAAAGCAGGCACCCAGAGCATGGTCAAACAATATCAGAGAGTATCTTGTTACTATTGGATTTTAGATATCTAATATGCATATTTCTCACTCTGTGTGAAAAAGACAGATATAGAGGGATCATGCTATTAGTCACTAGTGATAGTAATGCTGACATACATGATGTTAGGAGGCTTTTAAAGCAGAAGTTTGAGATGAAGAATCTAGGTGAGCTACGATATTTCTTGGGCATGGAGGGGGTGAGATCACCTCATGGAATTTTTCTATTATAGAGATAGTATGGCTCAGACATGTTGTCCAAGTATGGTATAATAGGCTATAAGTATTTTAGTGCCATCATTGGAGTAGAACATAAAGCTTTCCACATATACAAGTGAGTTTTTTGGATGATCCCCCTATGTATAGACGCATAGTGGGTAGCTTGATGTACACGACCATTACTAGGCTAAACTTGAGCTATGTTATTGGACTTGTGAGTCAATTTATGCAGGCCCCTAGGAAGCCACACTTGGATGTGGCTAGACAGATTCTTAGGTACATAGAGTAGTCTACAGTTGATTATGGACTTTTCTATGAGGCTGGCACAAAGACACTGATTGGGTTGGTAGTGTCACAGACCGAAGATATACCAGGGGCTTTATTTATTTATTTTTGGAGTTCTCTTGTCAGTTGGAGTAGCAAGAAATAACCTCAATAGTTTCCTTTTTGAGAATAGAGGTAGAGTACAGGGGCATTGCTATGGCAGCTTGTGAGGTAGCTTGGTGTTTCAAAAGCTACTTCGTGATATGGGTCCATCGACGTTGTCATTTATTATTATAAGTAGCATACAGCTAACTAGTAATCCAATATACCATGCTAGAATGAAGCACATTGAGCAGCGTTATCACTTTGTGAGGGAGAAGATTATAGCAGCAGGTGATGTAGATTCGGTATATATCAACATAGAGAATTAGGTTTCTGACATCTTTCATGAAGGCATTGGGCATAGAAAATCTCCACAGATTTAGGAGCTTACTTGGAGTGCAATGTGTGGAGTTGAATGTATATCCGCATGTATTGTTGTGAAAATAACCCGCTAATATTGTCATGTTGACTGAGAAAACCTTGTGGATTCTCCCACCCGGGCCACAACGCATTGCAATACCTCTTGTCGCATAATCTACCTACCTTTATCTCATTCATCTTCAAAATGCATAGTGCTCTTCCTTTATCACATTCATCTTCTTCCTTCCTTACTCTTCCACAAAGCATAGTGCTCTCTTCCACAATCATAGTGCTCTCAATCACAATGTATGTGTCACCTCCCTTCTATGTTTTTCAATCAAAATGTTTGTATTTTTTATGTTCTCCATTCCTCCTCTCTCCAATCCCTCTCTCTTTATTGATTTAGTATTCCTTTTTTGTGTGTTTGGTTTTGTGTTAGTGTAAAT
Source organism: Cibotium barometz (assembly GCF_041138505.1). NCBI lineage: Eukaryota > Viridiplantae > Streptophyta > Polypodiopsida > Cyatheales > Cibotiaceae > Cibotium > Cibotium barometz. The sequence continues at coordinate 48,134,956 of NC_141071.1, read as the reverse complement.
ACTATTTAGGGCATGCTCTCTTTAGCTAGCTCTTAAGATAATGTCAAACCAATGCTTTTGTTTTATAACTTTATGCCTTTTTTGTTCTATGTTCAGGATTTAGGTATGGACACATGTTTTCCCTTGCTTTCTACTTTATACTCTATGTATAGAGTATAAAGTAGAGAGTATAATGTATAGGGTTTAGGTATGCATACTTTATATTCTATGTATAGAGTATAAAGTAGAAAGTATAATGTATAGGGTATACATGTTTTCCAAATGCTTTTTTTTCCTATGCATGGGGTTTAGGTATGCACACATGTTTGCCAGATGTGTACTCTCTACATTATATTCTATACATAGAGTGAATGCTATATAAAGAGAGCTATTTTATGCATGAACTATGCATAAACAAGAGATCTTATGAGATCTATTATATGCATCATGAGAGCTATGCATGAGCTATCATCAGCTATGAATAAAGAGAGCTCTCTATGTGCGTAACCTCTCATGAGTTATGCATAAGCTCTCTCATACATGTTTTTTCATATCATGTTTCTTTGATGTGTAGGTCTTCCATCTACCTTGCAAGGTCTCTATTCTCCCTCATCATACACTCTTAAGTTAAGCTCTTGTTGTCCCTACTTGTGTTGCATAGAGTATTATGCTCTTTGCCTTTGGTTGGGCATGCATAGAATACATAGGGCTCTCTATGCATGCATAGAGATCTATATCCTTGCATAGAGCTCATAGATAAGAGCCCTATGCATGCATAGAGATCTATATCCTTGCATAGAGCTCATAGATAAGAGCCCTATGCACGCATAGAGATCTATATTCTTGCATAGATCTCTATGCATGCATAGGGTTCTTCTCTATGAGCTCTATGCAAGGATATAGATCTCTATGCATGCATAGGGCTTTTTATGAGCTCTATGCATGCACAGATGTACCTTATAGATAGAGCTATATGCATGCATAGAGATACATAGAGCTCTATCTTATAGATAGAGCTATATGTATACATAGAGCTCTCTATCTACATGTTGTGGTCCTTTTCTTATAGTGACCATGAAGTCAAACTCTGAGAGTAGCAGCAACTATCTTGTAATCCTTCGGCTCTCTAAGAGTTCTATGTATACATAGAGTGCCCCATGCATGGATATATCTCTTTATGCATGCATAGGGCTCTATTCGAGCTCTATGCATGCACAATGGGCTCTACCTTATAGATAGAACTCTCTATGCATGCATGGAGTGCTCAATGCATGGATATAGCTTTCTATGCATACGTAGGGCTCTCTCTATAAGCTCTATGTATGCATACAGTACTCTATGCATAGACATAGCTCTCTATGCATACGTAGGGCTCTCTATGAGCTTTATGCATGGATATAGCTCTTTGCATTTATCTATGATCTTTACGCATGCATAGAGTCCTCTATGCATGGAATTAGCTCTATACATTTGTGTAAGGGCTCTATATTATACATAGACCTCTCTTGTTATATTATACATAGACCTCTCTTTGAAGGGTATTAAAATAAGAGTGTGTAGATAATATTCTCTTGTTAAGTTTAGTTTTCACTCTACTTTGGTTAGTTCTTCACTTGTTGGCTCTCCATTCTCTTAGGGTATGCATAGAGTACATAGGGCTCTCTATGCATGCATAGAGACCTATATCCTTGCATAGAGCTCATAGAGAATTGAAAAGATGCAGGGGGGAAGAGAGCTTGAGCTCTTGCAAGCACACACACACACTCACAAAACCCTAATAGAGAACACACAAGGTGAGAGGCTGAAAATCTTCTTCTTCTCTACTCAACACTCAACACACCATATACAAGAATAAGAGTACACACAATATGAAAGGTACTCAACCAAATACATACACGGGTTCTCTATAGTGTGAACCCGACTAAATGAGCTGGCGCTATAACTATGCCAGTCTCTAGAGTGGCTGTCACACAGCCTGTCATCCCACTGGCCGCATATCACCCAAGATCTCACCAACCATGCCAGTGGTGTAAGTGCGGGGCCTATCCCCCAGGCGGGTCATCAGTGTCCACCGCCTCACTAGAGCTCGATATCTCAACACTCCCCCTCGAGCTCAACTCCATCTCATGCACACCAAGCGAAGCCCTGAATCTGCGGAGCTTCTCTGTACCCAATGCTTTGGTGAAGATGTCAGCTACCTGATCCTCTGTGCTGACATAAACAAGGTCAAGGTCTCCTGCCAAGACCTTCTCTCTGACGAAGTGGTAGTGGACCTCTATGTGCTTCGTACGAGCATGAAAGACTGGGTTCCTAGCCAACTGTATACTGCTAATGTTGTCACAGAAAATGACAACTTGTCTATCCACTGATAGACCCAAATCTGCAAGTAGCTTTCTCAACCAAGCTACCTCACATGCTGCCATAGCAGCTCCTCTATACTCGGCCTCTGTACTGGATAGAGCAACCGTAGGCTGCTTCTTGCTGCTCCAAGTCACAGCAGCACTCCCCAAAGAAAACATGAATCCACTGGTAGATCTTCTGTCTGAGATACTACCAGCCCAATCAGCATCTGTGTACCCATGTACACATATCTCTGTCCCAGTCTCATAGAATAGTCCACAATGTAAAGTAGACTTCACATACCTCAGTATGCGTCTCACAGCATCCAAATGCGGTTTCCGTGGAACCTGCATAAACTGACTCACCAACCCAACAGCATAGCTCAAATCTGGTCTGGTGATCGTCATGTAGATCAAACTTCCTACTATGCTCCTGTACATAGTAGGATCCTCCAAGATCTCTCCTGAATCTGCACTCAACTTGCCATTCTGATCCAATGGCACAGAAATAGGCTTACAGCCTGTCATACCATACTTGGACAACATGTCCAAGCCATACTGTCTCTGCAGTAATCCAATACCATGTGGTGACCTAATCACCTCAATGCCCAAGAAATATCTGAGCTCCCCCAGATCCTTCATCTCAAACTTCTGTCTAAGCAAGATCTTTACATCAAAGATCTCTGCATCATGGTCCCCCGTAATGATCAAGTCATCTACATAGATGACAACAAGCACAACCCCTCTATCACCATGTCTCACATACAATGAGAAATCTGCATTGGCTACATGAAAGCCAATAGTGACAAGATATTCAGAAATCTTGTCAGACCATGCTCTTGGTGCTTGCTTTAAGCCATACAAGGCTTTCTTCAACCTGCAAACATGCTCGGGGTGACCCTCATCCTCATAACCAGGTGGCTGCAACATATACACCTCTTCTTGCAAATCCCCATGCAAGAATGCATTCTTTACATCCATCTGATGTAAAGACCATTGCTTTGACGCAGCCACTGCTATCACAACTCTCACTGTTGCCATCTTGGCAACTGGGCTGAAAGTTTCCTCATAATCAATCCCATATGTCTGCGCATATCCTTTGGCTACCAATCTAGCCTTGTACCTGTTTATGCTTCCATCACTGTTATGTTTAACTTTGTACACCCACTTGCATCCAATGGCTTTCTTGCTTTCAGGCAATTGCACTAAGTCCCAAGTTTCATTTCCATATAGTGCATCCATCTCCTCATCCATAGCTTTCTCCCAACACACATTTCCAACAGCCTCATCAATGCATGTGGGCTCAACAACCTGCACAACCTTTGCCATATATGCATAGTGATGTGCCACATAACCATCATAAGTAAACCTCTGCACAGGATTCTTCACTCTCCCAGATCTTCGCAGCTTTTCATTCATGGCTTCCATAGCCTTCTTTACACCAGGTGTTCTCATAGCTGGGATCCCAAGCTCCTCATCAAGGCTCATATCTGAGCCACTAGACTCTCCATCAACATGAGAATGCCCTGCAGAAATGTCAGGCATACCAAGGGGCTCAACCACTTTCTCTTTTCCTTTACGTGATGTACTAATCACATTTGCAGGGCTGGTATTATGACGCAGTCTGCCACTCCATGGTCTATCAACAGACCCACTAGATGAGGACTCTCCTGGTCCACTCAAAGACTGTGATTGCTGACCTGCATTCTGTGCAACCACACTTCCACTCAAATCAGCCCCAACAGCTTCTTTTTCAGCAGCATACCAGCTGCTCATCTCATCAAAGACAACATCCCTGCTTACCCTCAACTCACGTGTAGCAGGGTTATAACACCTGTATCCCTTTTGCTCAAGGGAATATCCAATAAACACACATTTTTCAGCTTTCGGATCCAGCTTGGTTCTCAGCTCATCTGGCACATGCACATATGCAATGCATCCAAAAACTTCCAGATGAGATAAATCTGGTTTTCTGCCAGTAAACCTCTCCTCTGGAGTTACATCATGTATGGCTGCAGTTGGAGTCCTGTTCATGATGTATACTGCTGTAGAAACAGCCTCAGCCCAATAGCAATGCGGCATATTCTTCTCTTCCATCAATGCTCGCGCAATCTCAGCAATGTGCCTGTTTTTCCGCTCAGCAACTCCATTTTGCTGCGGAGTATATCTGCATGTGAATTGTCTCCGAATACCATTCTTCTTCAAGAATTCAGAGAACTCATTGGAGAAGTACTCTCCCCCTCCATCTGACCTTAGGCACTTGACATATTTTCCTGTTTGCTTTTCAACCAAAACTCTGAAATTCTGAAAGTGAGTGAAAACCTCACTCTTCTCCTTCATGAAATATACCCACACTTTCCTTGTGTGGTCATCAATGGAAGTGACATAGTACCTGCAGCCTCCCATAGACACGGTCTTTGTAGGACCCCATACATCTGAATGCACAAGATCTAGTGCATTTCTGCTCACATATCTGTTACGTGGAAACACATGCTTTGTTTGCTTCCCAAATTGGCATGCTTCACAGATTTTCTGCATTCCTTCCACTTTAAATTTTGGCAGCCCTGTCACAATTCCTTTTGTCTGCATAGACTTCAATCTCTGCACATTTACATGTCCAATTCTTTTATGCCATATGTCTGTGTCTGCAACAACTCCTGAACCATTTGCAAACATCGCAGCACTCATCTCAGGCATGTCTACATCCAACGTAAACATTCTGCCCACTCTGTTGCCTTTTGCAACCAACCTGCACTTGTCTTTGAAATCTTCAACATAACACCCATCAGGGTTAAACCGAACCTGCAACCACTGCTCAATCATCCGGCCAACTGAAACCAGATTCTTTGTTATGTTCGGTACATGAAGTACATCTGCAAGGTACTTCACTTTGCCATCCTGCATAGATAATGGCACATCTCCAACGTGGGCAATTGGATGAGCAGTGTCATCCCCTGTTTCCACAAAACCTGGCCTTTCCGGGTTTTTCATCTCCTTGAACCACTCCCCATGACTCGTCATGTGGTTCGAAGCACCTGAATCCACATACCATACATTATCTTTTTGTGCTGCATCAACATTTTCAGACATGGCATTCACAACATGCTGCATAACAAACAACCTTTCATTGTCCTCATTATTTCTGCTTGAGGATGCATAGTTGTTTTGCTGCACTTTTCCATTTTGCATGTCAGCCTGCTTCTTATAACATTCTGACTGCACATGTCCAGGCTTACCACAATAATAGCATTCACGTGTATCATTATATTGCCTTTGCCAATTTCCACGGCCTCTTTGACTCCCCCTGCCTCTGAATTTGCCTCTTCCACCTGCGTGTTGTTGTTGTTGTTGATTCTGGAACTGTTGTTGTTGCTGCTGCTGCTGGCCATAATTCTGATTACCTGTTCGGCCACCTCCTTGATCGCGTCCACGGCCTCCTCTACCTCGTCCTCTTCCTGAACTCGTGTAGAAGGCCTGTTGCTCTGAACTGTTTTTGCTTTGTGAAGACTGTTGGTCTTCACCCAAGTTCTTCTCTTCGATAATCAGCATAGACACCAAATCTGTAAAGTTGGGAATGTTTTCCCGAGTCTGAATAGACGTCTTAAACGCCTTGTATTGTGGCCCGAGACCACGTAGACAGACTTCCACCTTGTCATCATCATCTACTGACACACCAATAGATGCAAGGGATTCCACAATACCCTTTATCTTCAGCGCATAGTCATTCACAGACATGCTCTTTTTCTCCACAGTATGAAGTTCATTCTTCAACTGTATCTTACGTGCCTTGGTGTTTGTTTCATAACGCTTTACCAAGGTGTCCCACGCCTCCTTGGGGGACTTGGCATCCTGAATGTGCCCACCAATCATGGTGTCCTGTATACTAATGGAAAGCCAATACATAACCTTCCTGGCTCCTTGGTTCCAGTCTTTAAACTCTTTCACATCTGCAGCAGTCGGATTTATATCCGGTATCTCCGGTGCCTCTTCATGCTCACCTTCTATGTAGTCCCAATAACCTTTTCCCATCAGGAAATTTGTCAACCTGAACCTCCAGGCATGGAAGTTATTCTTATCCAGCTTCTCAGCCACAATCTGTGTTATGCCATCATTAGACATCTTGCCAAACACACAATTTTACCAGAACCTGCACTCTGGTTTTTCTGCACAAATGCTGTATTTTCTGCACAGCGGTACTGCAGTACTCTCAAATGTCACAACCAGTGACTTCAATGCACATACATACACCCAATGGCAACTGTGCAGCACCCACAGTGTCTGCACAGTCAATCTGTCTTCCTGCAGTTCTTAAAACAGAGTTCTGCAGTGAATCGATGACTTACCCGCAGTGCTCGAAATCGCCTGCTTTCTGAAAAACGGAGGTCCAGACGCGCCCGAAACGCGTTTTCGGCCCGAAAATTTTAGTCCGTAGGATTGTATAGTTGCCCTATAGCTTCACTCCCGCGAAGAAAGCTCCTCAATCGAAGATCGTTTGCCGGTGCCTCCCGTAGAGCTCCCGACAAGGGTTTAGTCACCAACACAATAGGGAAGAGTAGTTGAAGCTCTTACCCTCGTACCGCTTCCTGTGGTTCTCTTGCTTGCAGCTCAGCCCTTAGCACGAACCAGGCTCTGATACCATGAAAAGATGCAGGGGGGAAGAGAGCTTGAGCTCTTGCAAGCACACACACACACTCACAAAACCCTAATAGAGAACACACAAGGTGAGAGGCTGAAAATCTTCTTCTTCTCTACTCAACACTCAACACACCATATACAAGAATAAGAGTACACACAATATGAAAGGTACTCAACCAAATACATACACGGGTTCTCTATAGTGTGAACCCGACTAAATGAGCTGGCGCTATAACTATGCCAGTCTCTAGAGTGGCTGTCACACAGCCTGTCATCCCACTGGCCGCATATCACCCAAGATCTCACCAACCATGCCAGTGGTGTAAGTGCGGGGCCTATCCCCCAGGCGGGTCATCAGTGTCCACCGCCTCACTAGAGCTCGATATCTCAACAAGAATAGCCTTATGCATCTTCGCTATGAGCCCTATGCCATGCTCTTCTCTATGAGCTCTATGCAAGGATATAGATCTCTAAGAGCCCTATGCATGTATAGGGCTCTTTGCTATGAGCTCTATGCAAGGATATAGATTACTATGCATGCACAGCTCTACCTTATAGTAGATAGAGCTCTCTATGTACATGTGTTTCTTTTCGTACAATGATCATGACGTCAAACTCAAAGAGTAGGAGCAACCATCTTATAATCCTTTGGCTCTCTACGAGCTCTATACATGCATAGAGGGCCCCATGCATGGATATATCTCTCTATCCATGCATAGGTGTTGCGCCCAACAGCTTAGTAGCTGCAGAGCACTCAGTTTGACCACCTTCCACGTTGTGAGCACCACCTCGGTACTACACGTGTGAAGATAGCGGGCTGTAACCACCAGAGTATCCATTGCCAAGATCAAGAAGACTGAGCTTAAAAGAATGGTGCAAGGAGAGCAGGGGGCGCTAGCTGAAGGTTGCAGAAGTGCATGTTGCTGATAGTCACAACTAGTGGTGGACAGCTAGTGATGTGAAACATGCTATAGTCATAGTTCTTAGGAGGTTTTAGTCTTGTGTCGAGGAGTTGCTCTGTAGTGAAATTCTATTGATTTTGGAAGTAATACATTTATCAAAGAGCAATGTTGCTACTCACTTTATCTCTATGTACTCTCCACAATGTGTTGAATCGGAATGTTGTACCTCTGCTTTAAGAAACACGTTGTGTGCCCGAGAGAGAGAGAGAGAGAGAGAGAGAGAGAGAGAGAGCTGAGTGAGAGCAGAGTGTGAGTGTGTAAAGTTCTAAAGTTGAGTTATGTTATCTAAGTGTCCCCATGATCACTCTAGAGTTGGTGTTTGAATCCAAAAGCTCTAGCGGGTAGCTACATATCTCCCACGGCATTGCTTGAATGATCTGATACCCTAGACTATTGTCTTATCATTCCGCCCACCGAGAGGAAAATCAACAAGAAACACTGGTGATCCTGTTGGGAAGCTTCCACAGCAACTCTGCTGGAAAACTCCCTACTACTGAGGGAAACCTCTGCCACAACTAGGCTGAGAATCTTTCCTGTTTCGAAAATCTCAGCGAAGCAGGAAAATCTCCACTGAGTAGCATTATGTACCTTCAAGGCAAAGGAAATCCTGAAAAATAAAGTTCTGGTTCCACACAAACTAATCTTGCTAGAAGTAAATTCCCAAAACAAATCTGCATAGGAAGCCATAACATGGAGGGAATTTTCTATAAAAGTCAGTGCGGAGAACTTTTCACCACACAATCCAACCAGCAAAAATGGTTTCATGCATGCCTTCCACATGATTGTGAACCTAGGAATGGAGAAAAGTAATACCTTCCAAGAAACCCTCTAGGAAGCCTGCCGCCGATGGGAGTGTCTCGCACCGTTCCAACCAAGAAGATAGTGCGAAAAATTTTACAACACCACACGAGCAAGAGGGAGTGTCAGGTTTCAAGCATAATTTGGACCAAGAAACGGAGTGCCAAGAGCTAGAAGATGTGCACAGTCCAAGTCCAAGAAGATGTGCATAGTCCAAGTCCAAGAAGCTCAAGAATGGTGGCGCAAACGGAGTGCCAAGAGCTAGAAGATGTGCACAATCCAAGTCCAAGAAGCCCAAGAATGGTGGCGCAACAAAATCTGGAAGAACAACCACAACAACAAAACCCCCGAAAAAGGTTCGAGGGAGCCATGTCATTATTAGCCAAAAATTTCCCGGTGTTCTTAGGGTAGAAAGAGAAAGATATTTGCATGTAAGGAGGTTTGAGCAATACCGTAAAGTGGCCACACCTCGGGATGTGGAAGAGCCAGAGCTAAGTGAAATCCGTAGAGATGCTTTCATGAAAACCTTCAAAGACACAGCCATGGAGTGGGTATCAAGATACCAAGACCACCATTTCAGACTTATGAAGAGGCGATTACTGCTTTTTTGGGGAGATTTTGCAAGATAAAGTCTACAACTCAACTCTGTGATCAAATGAGAGAACTCTGACAAGAGGACATGGATGTAGAAGCCTAAGCAACAAAACTGCTAAGCTCAAGGCAAAGAGTGAAAAGATGCAGGGGGGAAGAGAGCTTAAGCTCTTGCAAGCACACACACACACTCACAAAACCCTAATAGAGAACACACAAGGTGAGAGGCTGAAAATCTTCTACTTTTCTTCACTCAACACTCAACACACCATATACAAAGATAAGAGTACACATAATATGAAAGGTACTCAACGAATACATACGAGGGTTCTCTATAGTGTGAACCCAACTAAATGAGCTGGCGCTATAACTATGCCAGTCTCTAGAATGGCTATCACATAGCCTGTCATCCCACTGGCCGAATATCACCCAAGATCTCACCAACCATGCCAGTGGTGTAAGTGTGGGACCTATCCCCCAGGCGGTTCGTCAGGATCCACCGCCTTACTAGATGAGCTCAATATCTCAACAATCCCCCTCGAGCTCAACTCCATCTCATGTACACCAAGCGAAGACCTGAATCTGCGGAGCTTCTGTGTACACAATGCTTTGGTGAAGATGTCAGCTACCTGATCCTCTGTGCTGACATAAACAAGGTCAAGGTCTCCTGCCAAGATCTTCTCTCTGACGAAATGGTAGTGGACCTCTATATGCTTCATGCGAGCATGAAAAATTGGGTTCCTGGCCAACTGTATACTGCTAATGTTGTCACAGAAAATGACAACTTGTCTATCCACTGAAAGACCCAAATCTGCAAGTAGCTTTCTCAACCAAGCTACCTCACATGCTCCCATAGCAGCTCCTCTGTACTCGGCCTCTGTACTGGATAGAGTAACCGTAGGCTACTTCTTGCTGCTCCAAGTCACAGCAGCACTCCCCAAAGAAAACATGAAGCCACTGGTAGATCTTCTATCTGAGATATTACCAGCCCAATCAGCATCTGTGTACCCATGTACACATATCTCTGTCCTAGTCTCATAGAATAGTCCACAATGCAAAGTAGACCTCACATACCTCAGTATGCGCCTCAATGCATCCAAATGCGGTTTCCATGGAACTTGCATAAACTGACTCACCAACCCAACAGCATAGCTCAAATCTGGTCTGGTGATCATCATGTAGATCAAGCTTCCTACTATGCGCCTATACATAGTAGGATCCTCCAAAATCTCTCCTGAATCTGCACTCAACTTGCCATTCTGATCCGATGGCACTGAGATAGGCTTACAGCCTTTCATACCATACTTGGACAACATGTCCAAGCCATACTGTCTCTGCAGTAATCCAATACCATGTGGTGACCTAATCACCTCAATGCCCAAGAAATATCTGAGCTCTCCCAGATCCTTCATCTCAAACTTCTGTCTAAGCAAGATCTTTACATCAAAGATCTCTGCATCATGGTCCCCCGTAATGATCAAGTCATCTACATAGATGACAACAAGCACAACCCCTCTATCACCGTGTCTCACATACAACGAGAAATCTGCATTGGCTACATGAAAGCCCCCATGAAAGCCAATAGTGACAAGATATTCAGAAATCTTGTCAGACCATGCTCTTGGTGCTTGCTTTAAGCCATACAAGGCTTTCATGCTCGGGGTGACTCACATCCTCATAACCAGGTGGCTGCAACATATTCTTTACATCCATCTGATGTAAAGACCATTGCTTTGACGCAGCCACTGCTATCACAACTCTCACTGTTGCCATCTTGGCAACTGGGCTGAAAGTTTCCTCATAATCAATGCCATATGTCTGCGCATGTCCTTTGGCTACCAATCTAGCCTTGTACCTGTTTATGCTTCCATCACTGTTATGTTTAACTTTGTACACCCACTTGCATCCAATGGCTTTCTTGCCTTCAGGCAATTGCACTAAGTCCCAAGTTTCATTTCCATATAGTGCATCCATCTCCTCATCCATAGCTTTCTCCCAACACACATTTCCAACAGCCTCATCAATGCATGTGGGCTCAACAACCTGCACAACTTTTGCCATATATGCATAGTGATGTGCCACATAACCATCATAGGTAAACCTCTGCACAGGGTTTTTCACTCTCCCAGATCTTCGCAGAGCTTTTCATTCATGGCTTCCATAGCCTTCTTTACACCAGGTGTTCTCATAGCTGGGATCCCAAGCTCCTCATCAAGGCTCATCTCTAGGCCACTAGACTCTCCATCAACATGAGAATGCCCTGCAGAAATGTCAGGCATACCAAGGGGCTCAACCACTTTCTCTTTTTCTTTACATGATGTACTAATCACATTTGCAGGGCTGGTATTATGACGCAGCCTGCCACTCCATGGTCTATCAACGGACCCACTAGATGAGGACTCTCATAGTCCACTCAAAGACAGATTGCTGACCTGCATTCTATGCAACCACACTTCCACTCACATCAGCCCCAACAGCTTCTTTTTCAGTAGCATACCAGCTGCTCATCTCATCAAAGACAACATCCCTGCGTACCCTCAACTCACGTGTAGTAGGATTATAACACCTGTATCCCTTTTGCTCAAGGAAATATCCAATAAACACACATTTTTCAGCTTTTGGATCCAGCTTAGTTCTTAGCTCATCTGGCACATGCACATATGCAATGCATCCAAAGACTTTCAGATGAGATAAATCAGGTTTTCTGCCAGTAAACCTCTCCTCTGGAGTTACATCATGTATGGCTGCAGTTGGAGTCCTGTTCATGATGTAAACTGCTGTAGAAACAGCCTCAGCCCAATAGCTATGCGGCATATTCTTCTCTTCCATCAATGCTCGCGCAATCTCAGCAATGTGCCTGTTTTTTCGCTCAGCAACTCCATTTTGTTGCGGAGTGTATCTGCATGTAAACTGTCTCCGAATACCATTCTTCTTAAAAAATTCAGAGAACTCATTAGAGAAGTACTCTCCCCCTCCATCTAACCTTAGGCACTTTACATATTTCCCTGTTTGCTTTTCAACCATAACTCTGAAATTCTGAAAGTGAGTGAACACCTCACTCTTCTCCTTCATGAAATATACCCACACTTTCCTTGTGTGGTCATCAAAATGAATGTCACATAGTACCTGTAGCCTCCCATAGAAATGGTTTTTGTAGGACCCCATACATCTGAATGCACATCTAGTGCATTTCTGCTCACATATCTGTTACGTGGAAATACATGCTTTGTTTGCTTTTCAAATTGGCATGCTTCACATATTCTCTGCATACCTTCCACTTTAAATTTCGGCAGCCCTGTCACAATTCCTTTAGTCTGCATAGACTTCATTCTCTGCACATTCACATGTCCAATTCTTTTATGCCAAATGTTGTGTCTGCAACAATTCCTGAACCATTTGCAAACATCACAGCACTCATTTCAGGCATGTCTACATTCAACGTAAACATTCTGCCCACTCTGTTGCCTTTTGCAACCAACCTGCACTTGTCTTTAAAGTCTTCAACATAACAACCATCAGGGTTAAACCGAACCTGCAAACCCTGCTCAATCATCTGGCCAACTGAAACCAGATTCTTTGTTATGTTCGAAACGTGAAGTACATCTACAAGGTACTTCACTTTGCCATCCTACATAGACAATGGCACATCTCCAACACGGGCAATTGGATGAGCAGTGTCATCCCTTGTTTCCACAAAACCTGGTCTTTCAAGGTTTTTCATCTCCTTGAACCACTCCCCATGACTTGTCATGTGGTTCAAAGCACCTGAATCCACATACCATACATCATCTTTTTGTGCTGCTTCAACATTTTCAGACATGGCATTCACAACACGCTGCATAACAAACAACCTTTCATTATCCTCATTGTTTCTGCTTGAGGATGCATAGTTGTTCTGCTGCACTTTCCCATTTCGCATGTCAGCCCCTACTTCTTATAACATTCTGCCTGCACATGTCTAGGTTTACCACAATAAAAGCATTCACGTGCATCATTATACTGCCTTTGCCAATTTCCACGGCCTCTTTGACTCCCCCTGCCCCTCTGAATTTGCCTCTTCCACCTGTGTGTTGTTGATGTTGTTGTTATGTATTCTGGGACTGTTGTTGTTGCTGCTGCTGGCCATAATTCTGATTACCTGTTCGGCCACCTCCTTGACCGCATCCACGGCCTCCTCTACCTCGTCCTCTTCTTGAACTTGTGTAGAAGGCCTGTTGCTCTGAACTGTTTTTGTTTTGTGAAGACTGTTGGTCTTCACCCAAGCTCTTCTCTTCTATAATCAGCATAGACACCAAATCTGTAAAATTGGAAATGTTTTTCCGAGTCTGAATAGATGTCTTGAACGCCTTGTATTGTGGCCCGAGACCACGTAGACAGACTTCCACCTTATCATCATCATCTACTGACACACCAATAGATGCAAGGGATTCCACAATACCCTTTATCTTCAATGCATAGTCATTCACAGACATGCTCTCTTTCTCCACAATATGAAGTTCGTTCTTCAACTGTATCTTGCGTACCTTGGTATTTGTTTCATAGAGTTTTACCAAGGTATCCCACGCCTCCTTGGGGGACTTGGCATCCTGAATGTGCCCAATCATGGTGTCCTGTATACTAATGGAGAGCCAATACATAACTTTCCTGGCTCCTTGGTTCTAGTCTTTAAACTCTTTCACATATGCAGCAGTCCGGTATCTCTGGTGCCTCTTCATGCTCACCTTCTATGTAGTCCCAATAGCTCTTTCCCATTAGGAAATTTATCAACCTGAACCTCCAAGCATGGAAGTTATTCTTATCAAGCTTCTCAGCCACAATCTGGGTTATGCCATCATTTGACATCTTGTCAGACACATAATTTTACCAGAAACAACACTCTGGTTTGTCCTGCACAAACTGCTATATTTCTGCAGACAGCGGTACTGTAGTACTCTCAAATGTCACAACCAGTGACCTCAATGTGCATACATACACCCAATGGCAACTATTGACCTCTTTGCAGCATCCACAGTGTCTGCACAGCCAATCTGTCTTCCTGCAGTTCTTAAACCAGAAATCTACAGAAAATCGATGGCTTACCCGCAGTGCTCGAAATCGCCTGCTTTCTGAAAAACGGAGGTCTAGACGTGCCCGAAACGCGTTTTAGGCCCGAAAAATAATGTAGCTTTACTCTCGCGAAGAAAGCTCGTCAATCAGAGATTGTTTGCCGGTGCCTCCCGACAAGGGTGTAGTCACCAACACAAATAGGGAAGAGTAGTTGAAGCTCTTACCCTCGTACCGCTTCCTGTGGTTCTCTTGCTTGCAGCTCAGCCCTTAGTATAAACTTGGCTCTGATACCATGAAAAGATACAGGGGGGAAGAGAGCTTAAGCTCTTGCAAGCACACACACACACTCACAAAACCCTAATAGAGAACACACAAGGTGAGAGGCTGAAAATCTTCTACTTCTTCACTCAACACTCAAACACACCATATACAAAGATAAGAGTACACATAATATGAAAGGTACTCAACCAATACATACGAGGGTTCTCTATAGTGTGAACCCAACTAAATGAGCTGGCGCTATAACTATGCCAATCTCTAGAATGGCTGTCACACAGCCTGTCATCCCACTGGCCGAATATCACCCAAGATCTCACCAACCATGCTAGTGGTGTGTGGGACCTCCCCCAGGCGGGTCGTCAGTGTCCACCGCCTCACTAGATGAGCTCGATATCTCAACAAAGAGTGGCGGAAAAAACCCGACCCTCAATGCAAATAGTTGCAGATTAGTTTGTCCAAGGGCTTAAGCTAGACATCCACGCAGCGGTCAACACAACGCAAGCCGAAACTGAAGAGGAGTTTGAGGAACTGGTCGAGCTGGCCAAAATGGCAAAAAAAAGAAGCCAAGAAAGAAGACAAAACAAGAAGCCCAGGAAAAGTGTCACAACTGAGAAGGAGGATTCAAGCAACACCTCATAGGACACCCCAGTAGTAGTGAAGAAAAGGAAAGACAAAAAGAAGAAAACCGTGAAGGCAAAAATGAGCCTCGGAGAATTTGTGCTGCAGGTGAAGCAGCTGATGCAAGAGATGAAAAAGAGAAAAAGCTCAGAATTTTACAAAAATGTGTTCTTCTCTCAATGCAAACAAGAAGGCCACCTTAAGGAGGAATGCAGAGTGCCACCAACGTGTACCATTTGTAACATGTACAATCATACTACATGGAACTACAAGTACAACATGAAAAATAGAGCTCCCATGGTAAGGAGCGAAAAGAAGACCCCCAGGAATGGGAAGGTATGGGAAAAGAGGTTGCAAAAATTACTCAAGAAGAAGAAGCCAAGGACATGCCGATGGATCTACCACCTTCACGTGCTACTATTGCCAAACAGCCTAGGCACACCAAGGCAGAATGTGCCATGAAAAAAAAGCATGATGAAGAAAGACAAGCGAAATTGATGCAACTCAAAGAAAATCTACCAAGTGCCAACATGATGCAGTCGGATGACATATAGACGAAGGTTCAATGCTTGGTAGTCACAAGGGTTAAAGCTAATGAATCTAGTGAAGTAATAACTCCGCTAGATAATCCAAACTCACCCAAAGCCTGCAAGAAGACAGTTGTGGAATTGGACTAGCAAGAGAAGGTAAGGATTCAAACCAATAAGGAAATAGAAAGAAGGCAAGGCAAGCAAAAGGAGGAGGGCTCATGTGATGCCATCACATGTCTTTCGCAAGCAAGTGGAAATCTACACAAGATGCGCGCAGAGCATAACAATGAAAGATGCTCGGTAAAAAGCAAGAAGGATGCTAATTGGTTGCAAACCAATGTAGTATCAATGCTACTGGTGGGACAGACAGGTTCTATTGAGACAAGTGCTGGATTTATGTCCAAGATTCAAGGCTAAAATATTGATGGCATGCATTGAAGGAATGAGCAAAGAATTGAAACACTCAGAAGAAGAAGAAACTCCGGAATGCAGCAAAATGCAAGCTGAGGAACGCTGCTTGGATATCCCCAATTGTGGTAGTCCCCAAAAAGAACATGAAGATCAAAATCTGTGTGGACTACCTCTCAAGCTAAATGCCGCAACTACCTTAGATCCCTTTCAACTTCTGTTTACAAACTCCTTGCAAAATGAGGTGGCTGGGAAGGAAATGTACTCATTTATGGATGGATTCAATGGGTACAAGCAAGTAAAAATGGCGCCAGAAGATAGGGAGACAACAACCTTCATCACTAAATGGGACATCTTCATGGCGACCGTCATGATATTCGTCCTGAAAAATGCACCGACTACTTTTCAAAGAATGGTGCAAGAGATTTTCTTTGATTACGTGACAGACTTCATGAAAGCTTTTGTGGATGACTTCAATGTATCGGGAGATAAAGGCAAAGCACATCTATCATTTAAGGCTGTGTTTGCAAAGATGCAGAGATATAAGGCTCAAGCTAAGTCCAGCCAAGTGTGCATTTGCAAATAAAATCAGGAACACTGTTAGGACACATAGTATCAGCCCAAGGATTAGCCATAGATCCTACTAAAGTGGAGGCCATATCCAGAATGTCTACTCCAGAGAACATCAAGCAACTAGTCTAAGAGTGGCCATCCCAGAAAAGCTACCAATGGAAGAATCCCGGGAGCACATAATATAGGAGCTCCTAGATTTAGAGGAAGAAAGGCAACACAGCTCTCTATAGGCGGAGATAATGGAGTGGAGAAGGAAATCCTTGATTGACATGCATCTCAAGCACAAAACTTTCAAGCAAGAAGACCTAGTATTGGTCTACAACTCCAAGTTGGGATCGCACCCCAGAAAATTCAAGATCCGGTGGATAGGGCCATTCATGGTGGTGAAAAAGCCGGTCAATCAAAATGCCTTTACATTAGAAAGCTTGGATTGCATACCTTTTCCCAAAATAGTGAATGGCTTCAAGATGAGAAAGTACATGGACCAACCGGTGGTAGACACACTAGAAGAAGAACAAGCAGAGGACAAGGAGCTCGTCCAAAGCATATGATGTGGCATGATCTCACCAACGGAGATTGACACAGAAAATCCAAAAAGCAACAAAGCCACAGAAAAATTCCGCAAGGGTGGCCAGTCCATGAAAGATCACAATTATGCAACCAAACAAGACCAGGTCAGCAAAGAAGCAAGCAACCAAGTGTACGCCAACCAATTCCACGTCAGTAATGCAAGTGGCCACAATGTTGGCATAAGTGACTGCATAGAGGACAGTTGTCACAACATCATTAAAACTCCACATGCAATGATAAGGCGGGGAGGTAGCGAGCAAAGTTTAATGCCTTTAAGCTAAACTGCGGGAATGATACGAATCAAGGGTCAAATCACATCGAAAAGCGGGAAGCCGAAAATGACAACGCCCCAAGAAAGGAAGGAAAGAGGAAAAAGCATCGCAAAAAGAGCACAAGGAGCCAAACCGCACACACTCTCAACCCGCTTTCTTGCTCATTGCCTTCTCACCAATTCACAGCTTTCTCTCTAAAGACAGAGCCATGCCAAAAATCAGCAAGACTCTAAGGCCAGAGAAAATCCTCTGCATGCATGCCGATGATGGTCCCTAACATGAGAAAGAAGAAACATCGAGAGTGGGCGAGGAAGTGTGGCTTCGAAAAGCTGCTGAATCACCAGTGGGAGGACCTGTAGGACCCCGAGGATGGAGGCAAGCTGATCAACAAGTTTCTTAAGACAAACATTGTGCATGTGAAGGGGAAGGAGCCCATAAAAATATCAGAGCTTGCAACACATCACGCACTAGGGTTGCCAATGGACGGTGCGCTAAGACACTAACATGAAGCCCAAGGTGGAGGAAGAGATCCCAAAGACAAGCAACATGCACCAGGTGAAGGATGTGGCGGCAGATAAGACCCGGAGAGAACAATTTATCTTCTTCTTACAGAATGTGATGCTCATGGGAAAGGTAGAGGACATGTCGAACAAAAACTACAAGTTGCTTAGAGCAGCAGAAGCAGGAGAAAATATAAATTGGGTTGCCATCTACAAGGAAATTTTGGCAAAACGGGTAGCCACATGGGCCACAAAAAAACAACCGACGGTGGTGCATGCACACTTAAGGGCAATTGCATAGGCTGCCAAGTCCGTGGATCTCAAGTCCGAAGAATCCAATGCGGAACGCCCACACCACGAAGCCACAGGGTCCTCATCACATGAGAGTGACTTTTAGTTCGTTTGAGGATGATGTGGATGATGAAGAAGAATGACAGAAAATAGCCCACAAGGCCAGCAAAAAGAGAAGCATAGAGTGAATGAAGACCTGCTGCTGCCAAACTTGGAAGAAGTAAAGAAACAGAAAGCGGAGGAAGAAAGGAAAAGGCAATTGGAATAGAGACAGAAGCAAGAAGCTGTGTAGAAGCAAAAAAGAAAAACAAGGTGGAAGAGGAGAAAAGGAAAAAGAAGGAAGAAGAAAAGAGAAGAAAAGAGGAGGAAGAGAAAAAGAAAAGAGAAGGAGAACATCAGAAAAAGAGAGAAGAGGAAGCACAGAACAGTAAGATGTCTACAGAGGCAGAACTTTTTGTACCACCAGAACTTCGGCCTTGGGTGGCAACTCTAGTACAAAAAATGCAAGAAGGTTTGAACCACAGCCCAAAGCTACCTGAAGAACTGGAGGCGCAACTCCCCACTCAGCAGCATGAAGAAAGGGCTGATGACCATGGCCCAGAACATTCTTTCTCAAGCCATCACTACAGTGGAGGAATATGAGTCAAAGGCCCGGAACACTATTGACTAGATGTGCACCATGAATCATCAACAACACGGGCTGCTCACAAAAGCTTCAACCAAAGCCAAGGATTTCGAGAACAAAGCACAAATCATAGCTCAGCATAATGTGGAGATGCGGAACAAGCTTACCATGGCGGAAAAGGCCTTGGTCCAACAAAAAGAGCTGAGTGAAGGGAAGATTAGAACCCTCACCAAAACGAGAAAAACATGCTCCAGGCTCAAGTAGAAAGACTTAGGACAGAATTAGTAGAAGCCCAAAAGCCAACCAAGGTCTCGGGTGACACCATAAAACAGACAAACAAAAAGTGAGGAGCAGAACTTGGTGCAAGCCTTGAAGACCATAGCTTGGAAAGCAGCTCATTGGGAGGAGGAGGAGGCTGGCAAAGAAAAATAAGGAATTACAACAAGAATTGCAGGATGCTACACCCTCCTAGGAATATGCAAAAATTTTGAGAGAAGCCTATGAAGTAAAAGACAAAGCAAAAACACAGGCAGAAGAATACAAGGAAAAGTTAGAGAAAAGCACAAAATTTAAAATGAACATAATTAGTGAGCTGAATGCCCTTGAATTAGAAATGCAACACTGTCTGGAAAACGAAGACTAACTTAGAAGAGAAAGACCCGAAGCCTCTAGAGCCAAATAGAAGAGGCACAACCAATGGCGGAAGAGGTGCAGCAGACCCAAAAAAATGAGATTGCAGGGGAAACTAGAGCTACTGGAAGCAAAAGAGGACGTCACCAGGCTACAAGCAAAAATCGCCAAGGTGAAGGCTGATGTGGAACTAGCCTCAGAAAAAGCACAAAGATGCTGTCGGCCAGTAACACAGTGCGGAGAGCTACTGGTTGAGGTTCGGAAGTTGCAGGACGCCAACCAAGCCCTGGAATAAAGAAAATGAGCGCCTTAAAGACAGATTAGCCAACAGCTCAACTGCTCCATGGGCCAGCACGGATAACCCATTTTTTGAAGCTTCTCATGTGATGTTCTGAGAGCTATTGAAGGCCAACAAGGAGCTACCACAATACTTTAAAAATGCAGATAAAATAAGGTTCATACTGACCAAGAAACCCCTCCCTCCGAAACATCCATGCTCTCAATTCTTGTTCTCTCAGACTCCGAAGGGGAGGAAATTTCTCCCACCAAGGATGCAATTACCAAGTAGCACCGATGTCTAGAAGTGGAACACCGGAGATCCCGATACAGAAAAAACACAAAGCCCCCTTCCAGAACATCCGGCAGAGTACGAAGAAGCTCCACAAGTCGAGTGGAAGCCAATACCAATGGCAGAAAAGAAAATCCTAGGGAAAACCCCACACACCGACCAGTGGTAAGAGTGTTCAACCTACAGACTCCTCAAACCGACAATAGGGGTCTTAGGTGTTCAAAAGAGTAGGCGACAAAACTAAAGAAAATGCAAAAGCACGTAACTTACTCCGATAATGTGTACATTCTAAACTACACTCCTCCTCGGAGATGTTTATGAAGTTCAAATAAAATTTTGTCAAGGGAACGGGTTCCGAAGCAGAAGCTCCAGCACCGGGCATGCCAAGTATTACGTGTAGCTCAATGGCAGCAAAGCGCTCAGTCTGACCACCTTCCACGTCGTGAGCACCACCTCGGTACTGCACATGTGAAGATGGTGAGCTGTAACCACACTCACACTTTGCTCTCACTGAGCTAAGTCTCTCTCTCTCTCTCTCTCTCTCTCTCTCTCTCTCTCGGGCACACAACATGCTTCTTAAACAGAGATACATCATTCCGATTCAACACATTGCAGAGAGTACACAGAGATAAAGTGAGTAGCAACATTGCTCTTTGATAAATGTATTACTTCTAGAATCAATACAAGTTCACTACAGAGCAACTGCTCGACGCAAGACTAAAACCTCCTTAGAACTATGACCATAGCATGTTTGACATCATTGGTTGTCCACTAGTTGTGACTATCAGTAGCATGCACTTTGGCAACCTTCAGCCAGCGCCTCTGTTGCTCGCCTTGCACCATCCTTTTAAGCTCGGTCTTCTTGATCTTAGCAATGACTACTCTATAGCCAAAAATGGGGACCAAAATGTGCACGAATTGTGCCGAAACATGCAAAAACTCACTTAACTATACACAGTATGGTCTTCTTCCTTCACCCAAGGGGGTTTCTCCGTTTGAGACAATGAATTCCATGTCTGTCTGTAGCTCTCGTTAGCTACTACTGAAGGTGTTGCTTTAAAATCAAAGAGGGAAAGAGATGGAAATACCCTTACGCATGTACCACTTCCTTGCTTGCCTTGTTCTTACCTCTTGCTTGCCTCCTTAGCTCTCACGCAAATTGGAGCCTTGATACCATAGAGGGAATGCATGGGAGACGAAGAGCTTGGGTACCTTACAATCAAACACACACACACACACACACACACATACACATGAGAGAGCAAGACATAAGAGAAAGATGGATGGCTGAATTTTCTTCTATATTCTCTTCTCTACAATCAAACACACACACACACACACACACACACACACACACACGAGAGAGCACGACATAAGAGAGATGGATGGCTAAATTTTCTTCTATATTCTCTTCTCTACAATAATTAACACATAAAGAGATAAGAGTACATACTATAAGGGAAAGTACTCTCCTACTATAACATACAATGATCGGTCCATAGTGCTCACCCAAACCTCCCTTGAAACACATCCAACAAGAGATTACCTGGTGAACTGCAACTGTCATGAGGATATTTCCAATGGCCGAGCTCATAACCCTTGAGGTCTCCAAGCTCCACAACTCCTTGAGAAGAAGTTCCACTAAGCCTCCCAACGAGCGTTGTCACACTACCACATTGCACTACGTGTATTCGTCCCTCCTCTCACCTCACATCACTCACACACACTCACTAGCATGCAATAAATTGGTGGTTGATGCTTTTGGTGTTGAGGTTTCTTTCTTTGGGCAGGCTTAGGGGACTTTTTTATGCGCTTAGGAATTCAAGCTTTGGTATTACCTTTATAGTACCCTTGAGCTTGCAGTAATATTTTTGGTACCCACATTTTTTGAGATGTTGGAGTTCTTTTTGAGGAACTCACATAGGCTTTTGTGGATGACGTTGTGGAGTACTTTTAGTTTTCCTTGGCGATTGAGTTTTGCATTGAAAAAGAGGATTTGATTATCAAGGCACCCAAATTGGATTGGCGCCTTCATAGTAGGCCTGGGCTACAAGTAGCTGCTTCTCCACCCACATTTTGATACCATTAAGATATCTTGATGTTGGTTGTCTTGGTGGAGTTTTCTTTTTGGTTGAAGTGGAAGGGCCCTCATTCACATTGGTTGGCATTGAGGTTGCGGTTTTGAGACTCATGGGTGTTGTTGGTGTGATGAGGCTTGAGTCTCTTGTGTAGTGGTGTGGCTGATGATGAGGCTTTTGAGTAGGCAGTCTTCTTCTATGGTGAGGATTGTGGATGAAGAGGTGTTGGCGGAGGTGAAGGGGCAGATGCATTGTCCGAGTTGGTCATAGTGACATAGATGGGAGGTCGTTATGTAGAGGGGCTTCCGAGGAAGAGGCTTGTAGCTTTTTGCGTTCATCATCATAGAAAGCCATTAGGGTTGGATCCTCTTTTGTGCAATATGGTATTGTCAACGTTATGTTGTTGACCATCATGATGATCCTATCACTGGCAAAGCATAGTGGTGCTTGGGCAGCAATAGTCCATTTATGCCCAAAGATTAAATTTTCTTCCAACACATACTCAACCACAAAAAAACTTACACATAAGGGAGTTAGATTCTATATATATTGTATGTTCAAATTACCTCAAACATGGCATGTTCAAATCTTATGTGAATGGAATTCTAATAGAATGAGCCGTGAGTGTTGGTTGACCTAACAAATCCCATAACTTGAGGGTCATGAGATTGTGCTCTCGTTTTTGTGGATCAAGTTTTGCTTGGATTGTGGTTATTTTATTGGAAAGTTCCAATCCAACCATAACTCTTGGGATATTCCGAGTTAGATATATTTGGAGGTCCAGCTCCTTCAAGGTTTCTTCCTCCTATAAATAGCAATTTCACAATGCGTGCAGGAGTGAGTGTTTGCATGGATTCATCAATTGAATACAACGAGTCGCGTACCCAAGTTCCACCAAGGATGACATCATACTCAAGGGAATCTGAAGTAGCATAGAATCTAAATTTCACATTTCCACCGATTGCTTGAGTAGCATAGCTGAAGTATCTTGATCTTCGATGTTTTGTCCATTAGCATCGCTTGTAAGACCATTGTCTTTAGGGATGATTTTAGGTTGTCCCAATGACACTTGTGTCTATTGTCATGATGTTATGAACTAGCTCGAGGGCTAATCAATGCACGTTTGCGTTTAACACCATTTCTTTCTACCATGATAGAATCTTCAAGTGGAACCATGGATGTTTTAGATCACGTTTCAGTTTCATATTTCCATTCACTTTCATTCTCTTCATGGCTCTCAGCTTTTTCAAGACTTCCCAATGTGTATAATGGCACACTTGGTCCTTTGATAACTTTAACTGAGGTTTGTTTGGAAACTTGCGAATCTTGATAGTCCTATTCTATGTAGCTCTTGATGTCTTGGTATAACTCATGTTTATCCTTTAAAGGTGCAAGTGATGATGCTCTGATGGCTTCACCATGAGAGAAAAGCATTCCTCTAAATGAGGATTTGAGAGGTTGCTTTAATTTCGTAAGGGATTCATCGAATTCCTCATGTGTTTTTTCCACTCGCATCATTCGTGAAATCTTCTCTTGATGACTCTTCTTGCTTTGATTGGGTCATATCTGTAGGAGAGTACGTCTTCCTCTTGAAAGGGGAAGCGATACTCCTCTTGTTTTTGTATTTTGGTTATTTTTTTAGGATTGACATTATGAGGTTCAATCACAACCAGTGATCCTATATGACACTCAACAATGCAAAGCATGCTCTCTTGAGCTTGCTTTTTTTAGGATTGACATTATGAGGTTCAATCACAACCAGTGATCCTATATGACACTCAACAATGCAAAGCATGCTCTCTTGAGCTTGCTTTTTGCGTTTCGCATGTATCATGTGATCATGATTTTCAGTTTGGGGTGGTTGGGCGGATTCTAGTTTCTTGATTTGTTTGTGAGGTGCACTGAGTGATGAATCATAACTTGTTTCATCCTCACTAAGTGATGTACTAGAACTTGTATCATTTTCAGACTTTCCTTGGATCGTCAAGTGTTCTTTATGTTTGCCATGCGACGAGAAGGAACTTTCTTTTGGGCTTTTGTATCCTGTGTCGCACATGTGGGTGTTGTGGTAGCCTTTGAGGTGGATGCTTCTGCATCATGTGTTCCTTTTGGCTCTTTTGTGGTTAGGACTGCCACAGGCTCTTGCTCGTCTTTTATTTCAACCTTGGTTTTGATAGTTGGGTTGCCATTATTTTTCTTGGGTATAGAAGGTTTTATTTCTTCTTTTGGTTTTTTATTTAAAACATACTCTTGTACCCATTTTGAAGTGTTTTCTTTTACATTCCTTTTGACTGTTTCTCATGCCTTGCCTTGTAAGCATGTAAGCACATTCAAGGGCATCGTAGACAATTGTCCATTTTGTACATTCAAGATGTTAAGTTATATTCTGTAAAATAGGTTGCAGGTAAGCAACTCGTCTTTGGTAATCTTGGAATATGTGATCGATGCCACATCGTTCACATATGGGTTTCAAGGTGTCAATGATAGTAGACATGGAAGTATTCCAAACTATGCATTCTGCCACCTTGTGCAGTCCACAATAATAGAAACATTGAAGTGTTTGCTATAATAGTTTCTGAGTAATTTTTACCCTTTGGACTATTTCTTCTTAGAGCAAGGGAGATGGAGGTTTTGAGTTAATTGTAGTTGAATTAGGACATTGAGGTTTTGAGTTAATTGTAGTTGAATTAGGACATTGGGGTGTGTCATGACTAAAGGTTTTGCAGTATATGCAGTACAGAAAAATAGGCACCTTGTACGCATAATGGGGATTGGGATGGACGTGGTGATTGCAATGAACACAAGGCATTTCGCCCATCACTTGGAGAAGCATTAAGAATGTTTGGTTTTGAGGTGGTTTGTTCTCTCTTGGAGATCCTGGTTCAAGCCTTTTAAGCAAGGTTGCATAGAATTCAGGGAATGATAATTCCGAGATCAAATTTTCTTTAGCCATTGCTTCACTTGGTTTAGATGAGGAACATCTCGTATCATGATCATCTTCCATCATGTTGTCATCTAAACGTATTGCTTCTTTACAACATTGATCAAACGTTTCTGGATTGGATACAATGAGCAAGTTGTGTAAGCTCTTATTCTTTAAGCCCATCATGAAACCTCTCTTCAATTGAGAATCATTTAGTTTCTCCCATGGCTCACATCATGAGTCCAAGAGTTTTATCCGAAGGATAAAGTCTCTAGTGGTTTCGTTTTGTTTACACTCAATCAAATAGAGTTCACTTGTTACACTCAATCAAATAGAGTTCGTTTGTTGCACTCCACCGATTAACTTGTCTTGAAAAGCCGTGGGATGAAAGCTGTTTTTAAGGTTTTGAAGTTTATCTTTATCACTGGCATCAATGTGATGAACCGACTAGCCTTTCCCACTAAAGCATAGGTTCAATGCATGTACCTTGGTGGGGCAGTTTGGATTTCCAAAGGCTTCGCATATCGTTGTTCAAATATTTATTAATGAATTGAACAGGATCAGTCGTTCCATCGTATTTGCGTCCATGATTTTGGAAATTTGTACGGCGGTGTTTTGTATGAGTCGTTGAGGCCATGTGTGAGTGCTAATGTGGGTATTGGGCAACCCCCCTTCCTAGATTAGTCAATATATCCAAGGTGTGGGAATCTAGGGGTTGTAAAAGGTTGATACCTAGCCCTCCTAAAAGTTTAGGACTTGTGGTAGTGCTAGGCAAGGGACCACATCCTAGAGAGATTGATGTGACAGGGGGTGTAAAACCCGATGACATGCTTGTTGTAGGCATGGCAAATGGTATTGGGAGATGCATTTGGGGTATGGATCTCAATGACTCGAAGATATCAGCCCCATTGGGTTCAGTCTTAGTGTGAGCCCATGTAATCTCTCTATTATTGTCATATCTTAATGTTGTCAATTGCTCCTTTAATGAGTAAGCACAGTTTTTTTTTTACTTTTTAGGTTTTCTTATAGCCCGTTACAACCTCAGGAGGCTTGAAATACTCTTCATTGGGTCAAACGAGTGTCTGTTTTTCCTAATTAGCTTAGGTGCTGCATGCACGCAAATGACCTCTTAGAGATATTTTTTACAGAAAAAGTGCATGCTAATAGCATTCCAGATGGAAGAGGAGGTCTCAAAATCTATTTTCCATCACTGTCTCGATTTTTTTAAAAAATCCGGAAAGATAGATTTTTCCTATTTCGTAGCCCATTTTTTAATGTGTTCCAAAAGGAATTTGGAAAAACAAAGTATGAGAGAGTTGTAGCATTTTGGAGTACTACAACTTTGTCTCTCTGAGTTTTTCAATGATTTAGTTGTTTAGACATTTAAAAAGTAGCCCGAATATAGTTCGCAATCTTTTTTGGACTGTTTTGGATGATTTTTAGTGCTTTACGGGCCATTTTTACCTCGATTTTTGAACTGAATTTTGAGGCTGCTAGTCAGAGAAAAAACGATGGATTTTACCCTGTGACACTCAAGACCAATTTCGAAAACCGCGATGTCGACTTTCCGATGAGCACTAGAACACGTTCATCAGACTTATGGTTTAGGAGATACGGGCCTCCAAAAGGGCTGTTACATTTTTTTTGGTGAGCCTATTTCATGTCATGAAACAGGTACAGTTCACGGTGTGAACTGGGTGATTCACGGAATGTTTTTTTAAAAAAAGGCATGAGATGCGTGAGACATCGCTTTTTTTTTTGGGCGAGCTTGTTTCACATCGTGAAATAGGTACGGTGCATGGCGTGAATTGGGTGGTTCACAAATTTTTTTTTGGGCGAGCCCGTTTCACGTCGTGAAATAGGTACAGTTCATAGTGTGAACTGAGTGGTTTACAGATTTTTTTTAAGTCTAGAGAGAGAAATTTGAATTTCCTTGTTTGGGAAAAATTTTAAATTGGGGAGATATGGGCATTTTTCCAAACAAGCAAGTGGGAATAAAAAAAATCAGCACTTTTATGACACCCCCTTACACCCTTCATAAATGATCCCAAAATGGAAAATTTGACAACTCATTGGCATCTTTTCATTCAATGCTTATTAGCCTTAATGAGTTATTATGTAAAAAAGTGCTTAAGAATTAATCAAAGATTAATCCTTTCACTAATCTTTCTCTCTTTTAGATTAATCAAGGGCTCTAATTAATCACGAATTAATTCACACCATTGAGCACATCATTGGATAGAGCATGAAATTGCTATGCTATGTGCATCAACTAATGTGTAAATTAATCTATAATTTGAGATTGATTAAACTCTTAATTTTAGTCTCTTCTCTTTATGCAAAATTAAGTAAAAGAGAAGAAATTCATTCAATTGACGTAATTAGGTGTTTTGATGCATCTAGATGCTCTCAAAACACCCAAAAACACTAATTTCGACCTCTTACATGATCAATTTTGACCCAAAAAACATATTTTCTAATCTTTTTGCCTCTTGAACTGGATTAGTCACCCTTAATGACAAAAACTAGTCAATTAAGAAAGATTAGTCAATTTCAAGGATTTTTAAGAGTTTTTGCAAAAAACATTACAGGATTAAGCTACTCCTAATTCTTGCTAATACTCTAAAGCATACAAATCCAACAAAAAACATACAATTAAAGAAAAATTAATGATTTTAGCTCTATGTTTAACTCTAAAAAAGAGAGCTAAAATCATAAAAAGTTACATTCTATTGCATTTTTTAATGCAATGGAAGCAAACAAAGCCTAATACACTCTATGTGCAAGCCCTAGGAGCATTAAAAACCACATTAACAACAATAAAAACCAATAATTTAAGCTAAAAAGTAAGCAAAAAGCATTCGTATAAAACAAAAAAGAGAGCTATTTTACACCAAATCACACACAAATCTCCATCAAAACCACATCTTTTGTGGGAACCCACTAATAAAGACAGTGGGCAATGAGTAATGTGTAGATTAGAGGAAAACAATGCAAAAAGCCAAGGGATGATTCCCCAGCAGTGGTGCAAAAATTTTTATGGCTCACCCAAACTCCCCTTGAAACATATCCAACAAAAGATTACCTGGTGAACCGCAAGTGTCATGAGCATCTTTCCAATGGCCGAGCTTGTAACCCTTGAGGTCTTCAAGCTAACTCCTTGAGAAGCAATTCCACCGTACCTCCTGCGAGCTTTGTCACACCGTCACGTTGCACTATGAGCACTCCTCCCTCCTCTCACCTCACTTCACTCACACACATCACTAGTATGCATTAGAGAGAGAGATTAGCAAGAGTAAGACTCTATTGCACAATGGGAGAGTCCTTGTATTATGAGAGATTTTCACTTATATACATGGCCATAAGCGTTCACACTCACTTAAACTGTGGCCGACCAGGCACTTTAGGCTCATAACAGGCCTAATGCTATTACAATGACTACTCTCATAATATATCCATGAAGTACATCACTTGGGACTTCATCCTAACTTACTACCACACACTCTTGAAGCGGGAATTGCCATAAGTATTTCATCGAACCATTACGGGCGCACGTCCAAGTTGTAGGTTTGGACACCATTACTTCATATTTTGAATGTATGACCTTTTGGTGTATCTACCTTAACTCCTTGATGTAAGATAATGCCGGTAGCTCTTGTTAATCCTAGGAATGGGTTAACAATGAACTCGACTAAATGAGCTGGCGCTATAACCATGCCATAACTCTAGTACTCCAAAGTGGCTTTGTCACAGTCTATCGTTCACTAGTGGCATATCAACCATAAGCGCACCATCTGTGCGAGCAGCATAAGTGCGGAAGTTATCACCCAGGTGGATCATTAATGTTGATAGTACTAGTTGAGCTCGATATCTCAATAAGTGATCCATTTTCTCTCGCATCTTAATGGATATTAAACCTGAGACCAGCTCGAGACTTCTTTGGTTTCTAGCTTTTAACTTCTTGTTGAGCTCATTGTAATGACACTATTTATTCACCTTATTACATCTAATTGCTCAGCTTAATGTTCACTTGCAAATGAGAATGATTTTGGAAAGTAAGAAAGCATGTTTATCCCCTTAGCATTAATTTTTCCATTTAAAAGTATATACCTATGCGTATTGTTTTTCCACTCTTGGAAGGAAAAAAGAAACCCTAAAAAATAACATGACAATGCTCATAATTCTAGTGTAAAAAATATTTTGACTTGGGAAACCTATAAGAACATTAAACCACTTGTCATCATGTGATCGACACAACATTATCTACTAAAAGAAACTTGAAAGAACAAAGTTTATATTCTAAATCTGCAAATTCATGATATTTTACATTTTTGAACTAACTTATTAACATCTTGATCTCAGTGTTGCAATTTATTTTATAGAAACAAAGTGAATCTTATATTTATTCAATTGAATTCGGGTGTTACTCATTGGTCTCTAAGTCTGTCTGAGGTATACCACTTTTAGTGTGCTGGTCAACAACCAACCCTCCTACACTAGCCGTGAGGTTACTCTTGGGGCTGGCCTTACCATGCTAGCTTAATTGGTTGAGTAGAGTCTCTACCAACTCGTCCATGCTCATGTCCTTAACTAGGACTCTAGCTGGTGTGCTAGTTGGGCATCCTTGGCCAATGAGGCTTTAGATGATGCATTCCGTATCTGAGTAGATGACTTCTACATGTCTTGTAGAGTTTCTAGACCTATAGAGATGGTTGTGAAGCCTCTTGCTCTATATACCAATCATAAATCGATGAGTGATAAATCATTCAGTGTTTTGTGGGTGGGTGCTACATCATCTCATGTGGAGATACTTGGGTCTAGCAATAAAGTCCCATCTTATTTCTCCTCTTGCTTAATGCTATAGATCTATGAAATGGGGATCCATTTGGCTCTGTTGGTTGAGAATCCCACCATGAATGTATATCTTAGGACCTCATAACTTGCCCTTTCATGTGGTTTTAGAGACCTAAACCATTGGCCTAGTTTACCTTCAAGGTAAAGTCCAAATGAATGGATCTTGGTGGGATCATCAATCTTCCCATGGCCTCACAAATTTGATCAAACTTCTCTAGATATACTGAATGGGATCTCTAATTCCATCAAATTTGGTCATCGTCCTAGAGATGTGGATTGGCTTTGGTTTGCACAACTCTAAGCCTCTAGTTATTAGTTTGTGGCAACCATAATGATAGATTAGGAGATCACAGTATTGAGGTAAAAGATCCAAGTCAGCCCTCTACTAGTGGAGTTAAACGAGAAGATAAAGGAAAGGGACCGGCTCTTAGCTTGATAGGAGTGGAGACTATTCCAGAGACCATGCCTGTGGCTAAGAGGACAAGAAGTACAATGGCGGAAGCTGAACCGTCATCTAAAAAAGGAAAACATGTCCAATTTAACATCAGCCCTCAACCAGAGAAAAAGAAAAGAAAGCCAAGAAGACGCTATAAAACTTCAGATTTGCGTATCGGTCAAGGTCAGGAAGAATACACCCTGATGGGTGATTTAAAAGGAAGGGCAACCAATATAACTTTTGCCCAATTGCTTGGATTGTGTTCGAAGCTCAAGAGAGAGTGGAAGAGGTTGGCAAATCTGAAAAAAGCAAATGAGCAGGAGCCCACGCAAGGTGAAATGGAGTTGATGTCTGTGGAAGACCTTCCTGATATCTGTCTGTGGAAGACCTTCCTGATATCTGTCTGTCGGTTGATGCTTGGTGTGGAGGTGTAAGTGTCGGAGAAGCATATGTGGATGGCGGTGCACAAATCAGCGTAATGACTCAGTCATGTATGGAGAGATTGGGGTTGAAGCTGAATGCTAATTCAGATTTTAGACTTCGATTGGCGAATCATGCAATAGTGAAGTGTCTGGATATATGTACAGGAGTACCAGTAACTGCTTTTGGTGTGATTTGCAGCATAAATTGTCATATTATGCCGGCTGGTTTGGGAGCTTATCCGCTGATTTTAGGTAGGCCTTGGCTCAGACAGGTAGGTGCCATCCAAAATTGGAGGAGGGGTACTATAACTGTACATAATAAGAGAGGAAGAGCTAGGAAGTTCAATATGAGTAGCAAGCTAGAAATGAAGAGTGAGCCTAAAGAAACAAGTGTTGATGAATATACAGATAGTGAAACTAAGGAAGAAAGTTCTACTTCTGATGATGAAGGTCAGGTATCATTTTTAGTGAAAGAAGAAGATGAGTATATAATGCAAGCTGAAGAGATGTCAAAGGAGGAAGAAGAGAGTAGACTTGAAGATATGGACAGTCTGATGTAGCCTCCATGACCCAGTGCAGAGAAAGAGAAGCTATTTACAGGGTATGTTGAATCCCAGTTTACAGTCAGTGGAAAAAGAAGAATATATGAAGGTAATACATAAATTTCCAGATTTGTTCATCACCTCATATGAAGAGATCCGAGGATTCAAATGGGAACCAATGCCTATAGTATTGAAAGAGGGTGTGAAGCCAGTATTTTAGAAGCTGAGAAGAATAAATAGAGAGCTATTGCTCGTGTTGAGAGAAGAGTTGAGTAAAGTATTGAAGGCAGGA
Source organism: Cibotium barometz (assembly GCF_041138505.1). NCBI lineage: Eukaryota > Viridiplantae > Streptophyta > Polypodiopsida > Cyatheales > Cibotiaceae > Cibotium > Cibotium barometz. The sequence continues at coordinate 48,103,195 of NC_141071.1, read as the reverse complement.
TTAATTTATCCAGTAGATCACTCAGATTGGGCAAATCCAGTGGTCATTACTCCAAAGCATACAGGTGGGTGGAGAGTCTGTATTGATTACAAGCCTCTAAATGCTGCAACAAAAAGCAATCACTATCCTCTGCCATTCATTGATGACATTTTGGACAGGGTGGCTGGATACGAGAGGTATAGTGTATGCGATGGCTTTTCTGGGTATTTTTAGATTTCAATTGCTGCTGAGAAAGACCAAGCTAAAACCACTATCATTACACCGTGGGGTTGCTATTGTTATCAAGTAGTACCATTTGGTTTGAAAAATGCGCCCTCATGGTATCAGAGGAATACTGATAGAGTACTTCTTGCACCTCTTACAGATGATTTTGTGAGAGATTTTTTGGATGATATATGTGTATATAGTTCTCAAAAGGAGCATGGCGATAAATTGGAGCAAGTATTTTTTAAAATGGATGATGCAGGTGGACAGTTGAATCCTAAAAAGTGTCATTTAGGATGTTCAAAAGTGAAGCTGTTGGGTCATATGATATCTCAAAATGGAATTGGACCTGATCCAGAGAAAATAAAAGCTCTTATCTTATTATCTGCACCATCAACATCCAGGCAGCCTGTAGACTTTTGTCCAGAAGATAAAGTATATGGCGAGATTTATTCATTTAGTATCTCAATTGCTTTATCCTCTTCAACAGGCCATGAAGAAAGAACCGTTGCAATGGAATAAAGAATGTGAGGAAGTGTTTGAGAAAGTGAAGGAGGTATTTCCAGTGTAAAAGCCCCAGATTTCTCCCATATCTTTTATGTGAATCCATCTTTTGGTCCGGATGTGGTTGGAGAAATTTTAATGCAGAGAGGAGATGAGTCTAGATACATGAAACCTGTATATTATGCAAGTAGAGTGAAGACAGAAGCAGAAAGGAAATATACAGAGGCTGAATTGGTTTTGTCAAGTCTGGTATATGCCTGCAAGAAGTTCAGGTCATATCTCCTGATGAGACCATTTGTGGTTCTAACGAACTATACTCTTCTCCCTCAGTTGGTGAATGGTACTTCTCTCTCAAAAGGTATGATGCGATGGTTAGTGGAGCTTCAAGAATATGATTTCTCATTTTTAATTGAAGATACTTGTAAGGCAACTCTGGCAGATCTTCTGACGTATAAGGAAGGCCCGATCCTGGTGAAGGAAGTGAATTCAAAGATAGAAAAAGAGGAACAAAGTATCATTCCCGGAGCTCATATCTTGTTCTTTGATGGTTCGTATAAGAGGAGTATACATCAGGCCACTGGGGGTTATATAATCCAAGATTCAGAAGGCGGGCTGATTCTAAAAGATGGAATACCTCTGAAAGCCAAAAGTAATAATAAGGTTGAATATGTAGCGTTGTTTAAGGGGCTATAGGTTGCTCTAAAACAGAAAATTCAGAAGCTAATTATAAAAGGAGATTCCCTGTTAGTAGTAAAGCAGGTCTTGGGTAGTTGGCAGGCGAAGAATCCGAGATTAAAAGGATGTCTGGCCAATGTCAGAAGGTTGCTGCGTCAATTTACAGCATGGAGCATTTAACATGTGCAGCAAGAGGACAATCATATTGCACATGAGTTAGCCCAGGAGGTAATTAATCAGGACCTAGGAATTGCAAAAATTGAAGAGCCATTATACAGAGGGAGAGAATACCTGTCTAAAGTGGTGGATTACTTACTCTCAAGTCGCTTGCCTTAAGAGCTCAAAAAAGGCCAAAAGTATACAAAGCCATTATACAGAGGGAGAGAATACCTATCTAAAGTGGTGGATTACTTACTCTCAAGTCGCTTGCCTTAAGAGCTCAAAAAAGGCCAAAAGTATCATTTTATCAGGAAGAGTAAGCATTATGTCATGATTGGCAAGGAGCTGATCAAGTATTGAGAAGAATTCCCTGGAGGGAAGAAATATATCATATTCTATCTTCAAATCATGAGGGAGCTTGTGGAGGTCATTATGCATTTAAGATCACTTTGCAGAAGATATTACTGGAGGGTTATGTATGGCCTTCCATCCAGAAGGCTATTCAACACTGGTGTAGGTCTTGCCATGAGTGCCAGAGAATGGGGAAAAGAATCTTAAAAATGGAGCCAAGAAATATCATGCTAGTATATGACATTTTTGAGAGGTGGGGGGTGGATGCAATTGGACCATTTCCCAAGACGGCTAGAGGGAACTGTTATATGCTTACTGTGGTAGATTACCTATCAAAATCGGCAGAAGTAAAGGCGGTGAAGAGAGTAGATAGTAAGGAAGTGGCTGATTTTGTGTATGAACATATATGCTGCAGATTTGGTATTCCTCTAGAGTTATTGTCAGACAACGGTCCTGAATTTTGAGGAGAGGTAGTTGACCACTTATGCAGAAAACTAAACATCAACCACAAGTATACCACTCCTTATCACCCTCAATGCAATGGTTTGAATGAAAAATTCAATGGTGAATTTAAATTGATGATGACTTAAATGACAAAAAGTCATGTCAAGAATTGGGATGTAGAGATGAATCGTGTATTATGGGCATACAGAGTTGCGGTGAAATCTGGTACACAATTCTCACCATTTCATTTAGTTTATGGGAAAGAAGCACTCATGCCTATTGATGTAGAAATTCCAGCTTTGAAGTTTCTGATTGAAGAAGGATATGAACCTATCAATTGTTACAGAGAAAGATTGTTGGCTTTGCAAACAGTCCAATTAGACAAAGAGCTAGCTTTTGATCACTATGCCACTATGCAATTGAAAAGACAAGAAAAAGAGAATAAGAAGGTGAAGCAAAAAGAAATCAAAGAAGGTGATCTGGTTCTCAGGTATAATAGCAAGCTGGATAGTACATTTCATACTGCATTCCAGACAAAGTGGGGGGAAGGTCCATACAAAGTTGAGAAAAAGTTTGATAATGGAAGCTATCAGCTGACTGATTTAAATGGAAAGAAGCATAAAAGAGAGTGAATGGTCTACGATTAAAGAAATATTTTGCTCGGTTGATGTTAGCCTTGAAAGAAAAAGATCGAGAAGCTTATGATGTATGTCAGGAGGTTGTGGAGAGTACAGAGGAAGATCTGAATATCACATCTCTGTTTATACAGCTGCTGGACATGAATGTCTCAGCAGAAATAAGGGGTTGCTAAATATGTGTGGACAAAAACAGAGACCGATGATGTGTATATACTGTGCAGAATACTAAGAGCTTTAGGAATATGTAATCAGTTTGAGTCAGTTTTGAGTTTTGGTTGAGATAAATTCAATGTACAGGAGAGAGAAAGTAAAGAGAGAAAAAATAAAAAGGTTTTAGCATAATTTCCAAGGTTTTTGAAGAGGAATTGAGGTACCCTGTGACATGGATGGTGGGCTGTGAGACTGGACACCCGTGTGTCAATAGGAGTTTGATTTAGAATAGGTGGCAGGCATGCAGGCCAATGCCAAGTGTCAGCACAGGAAGGCTCAGGAAGCCTCCTGGAGAACTCGCTCGTTTTGGAGCCAGCGGGAGTTGATTTGAAAGTTTTTTTTGGGGCGTGGAAATAGAAGAGGCGCTTTTTTTAAGCTTGGAGGAGCTATCAGAGGAGCTGTGAAGCTGTGGATGCAGAGGAGACCGACTGTGGGGCTTGCTACGGATGCCCAGAGAGTAGATGGTGAGCAGAGGTTGCTGAATTTGTTGTAGGAGGTCGCAGGAAGCAAGAGAGAGCATGGTATTGCATTTCCATTGCAAGGAAAAGGTGCCAGGAGCCAGAAGAAGTAGGGCGACCAGAACTAGGGCCACGCTGGAGGTTTGCAGGAACAAAGGAAGGAGGTAAGTGCGCTTTTTTTGTGTGTTGTATCTGCTGTCAGGAAGCGCAAAGAAGAGAATCAATGTGAGGATGATGGTTCTTCAGGCTACAGTCTGGTGGGGGTAGAAGTGAGCATGCCGTGGAGAGTTTGCTGTTGGCCATGAGGCAGCTTGTGTGTAGAGATCGAGGACACAGGGACGCCAAGGCTTGGAGGTGGTGTTCTGCGATTTGCATGGGCTGAAAGATGCTCTTCTTGGATACAAGAAACAAGGAGCCTTGGAGGTCTGTTGCCACATTTTGCTGAGAGCTGGTTGAAGCACTTCTTCACATCATCAAGGCTAGCCATGTTATATGTTGTGTGGTGGCTGTAGACAGAGATATGCTCTCATGAGGTCTTAGATACAGAGATCTTTTGGTTGGAAGCATGGGAGTCTCCTGCAACAACCGGGAGTAGACTGTGTGTGATGGAAGAAGGAGGGCTTGGTGTTAAGGTCTCTCCTTATGATGTTGAGCTCATGTGGGTGTGTTGGACAGGCTGTTTGGCCAATATAGTGGGCATGCTATGGTCAAGTTTTGTCCGACTGTGGAATGCAAGGGTTGGCTGCCATAGGGCCTTTGTTAGGACTGTATTGTTGCCTTTGTGGGTTGTGGACCTTGGTGCATTCTATGGCCATGATGATGATTATGATGATGATGGTAATATATGCACGTGTTCTTGGTTGATCAATCAAACACCAGTGCTTGAATTCTCCACTTCATAGTGGAGTTTTTAACACAAGCAAAGCCCCCTTTCAAAGAAAAAATCTGGTTAAGAGGAGATTCCCACAAAGAGATGCCTAAGAATATCCATGTATAAGAATAGGAAATGATCATGCAGGTAATATTTGATAGTCATGCAAAAGGCTTACTGTCTTTTTAGCTTCCATGCACCCTTAAGGCTATAAAAGTAGTTGTTATCACTATGGGCAATCAATTGGCTTTAGTGTGAGCTTGCTTCTCATGTAAAATCAAGGATGCTTCAAGATGCAAATGGTAAACTGAAAAAATTTAAAGTAAAGAGGGAACAAGAAGCAGCGGCATTGGCTGTCCAGAAATATAGAGGAGAAGCTACACGAGGAGGTTTTTGTCAAGAGGCTTACTGGAATTTGTGATTTTCATATCTGTTTTAGTATTTCAGATTGCTGTGATTTTGTGGAGGTGTTCCCAAGGTGTTGCAGGCCAGGAGCAAGAGGAAAAGAGGTGTTTTCTGAATTTCAAGTTAGCTACAGCAAAACAGCAGTAGAAAGGGGTGAAATAGGAGGAGTTTTGTGGAGTCCGGAGTCAATTATATACAAGTTTTGTGGATTGTTTTGGAGTTGAATTGTATACAAAATATAATCCCCTGTGTGAGAGCATACTGGACGGGTTTTCTGTGAAGTTTTGTGTAAAGAGTCAAAGCTGGAACTGAGCTCTTGTATACATGTTTGTAATAGTTTGCTATCCTAAAAATACAGTTTTGTAAATTTGAAGAAAAGTTTTGAGGATAGTCCACCTCAGATATGTATCTTGTCCTGGAGTTTGGTCCGGATATCGAAGAACTGTACTTTGAAGATGGTTCTATGTTTGAGGTCATTATTCTGAGAGTGATGCAAGGTACTGGTCAGTCGTCATAGTTCATATCGCTGAGGGGGAGTGGGCTGATTATTATGAATGGGTGTTAGATGAAAATGGTTCTGAGGATGTAATGGATGTTCAACTCTGTAAAGACGAAGACTTGTATTGAAATAAAGTTTTGTTCATACTCTTGGGTCTGGTGTTCTGGGTGTGTTTGTATCAGTGTGTGGAAGTGTGACACTCTATAAAGGCATATATAGCTATACCACTTCCGTGTCATCAACGTCGTGAAACACATAGTGCTTCATGCCATGAAATAATGAGAAACGGTTCAGGTCGTGAACCCCCATAGTGCTTCATGGCGTTAAACGATCAAATACCATCCGCCAATTGTAAGACACCATATGGCTTGCTTCATTAAGTTAGCCGCCGAGGCCGACCGGCTGATTCATAAAATCAATTTCTTCCCTCTTTTGTGCATTTTTGCTTGTGTGATTTTTGCATTCGAGCTTCCTCATCACAATCGTGCTCATCATTCGTGGATTTGTGCTCCAACTCTTCCGTCTGTCATAGCTTGCAACTTCGATTCCAAGTGGTAGCTCATGCTTTAACCTTTTTTCTTTCCTTCTTTCCTTTGTAAAACATTGGTACACAGTCGCATGTTATGATTCAATCTTGTGAAGTGTAACACTTCGTTGAGTGTGCTCTATTTTCATTGTGCGGCTATGTTGTGTATATGTTCACCCATCATGCATTTGTAAATGTGTGAATAAAATGTTTCACTCAAATGGATTTTCCATGTGAAAGAGCAATCTGCTAATTCACGGCACAACACCGATCCTTTGGACGGGGCTACACATTCTTCATTCTTTGTCTAAATACCTCAATCATGCCCTAGCTCACACATAATATCATTTTAAAAATCAAAAAAATCATCAGGGTAGCCCTGCTATCTCACGGGTTAAAAACCTGCTATCTCACTGGTTAAAAACATGCTGTCTTACAAGGGTTAAAAACCTGCTATCTCACTGGTTAAAAACATGCTGTCTTACAAGGGTTAAAACCTTGCACTTTCATGGCTTAAGCCATCTCATGCATTAACTATCTCACGGCTTAACCATCTCCTGGGTTAAGACATATTACGCATTAACTATCTCACGGCTTAACCATCTACGCATTAACTCTCTCACTGGTTAAGCCATCTCATGGTTTAATTGTTTCACGGCTTAACCATCTCATGGCTTAACCATCTCATGAGTTAAGCATCTCATGTGCTAACAGTCTCACGGGTTAAAACCCTACAACTTCACTGGTAAAGATCCTACCGTCTCACGACTAATGCCTTCCCACCTACATCTTCACGTATTAAACACCTTGTTATTGCTCACCCCACTAACACCCTTCTCATCCACATAACACACACACACACACACACACACACACACACTATCATTTTTTTTTTACAAAGAAAAGAAAAAGAGGAGAAGGTGCCTACAGATTTTGGAGGATGTGGAAGTCAAAGAGAAGCTAGAGAAGGTAGGGCTGGGAAGAATGGTTGAATGCCTCCCTCGCACAATCAACACCGAATTGTGTGTGGAGTATTTGAAATCCTATGACATGGCAACTAAGATGGGACAGGTAACAAACGTAAATGGCACCACTGAACAGGTTCTCTTCGCTTTGCAGTTGCCACCACCAATCAAGATACATTCTCATCACAACTTTGAATGTATCTTGATTGTGAGAATGCCATGCTTAAAAGGAGTTCATACAATTCAAACAGGGCAGAATACTTACCAAGGTGCTGAGTCATGCAACAAATCTTTTGCTTCCAGAAATAATGCCCGAAGAACAAGTATAGCAAGCAAAACAGGTAGAGCCACCAACACTTACCTCTGGAGAGCTACAGGAAGGGCAGGCATTGTTGTTAATCCCATTTTGGATTAACAAATATGCTCCTCCATTTGAGGACATTAATAAGTGTCATGCAAACGCACTATAAAAGTTGTACATTATGAGATATTGGCCACCCAAGGCCTTAGTTAAGTAAGTTTTGGGCGCCCAAGTGTGAATAAGGCCAACTGTATATAAGGCATTTTCTTATAATGAATGGATACAATCCCCCTTTGTGCTATTAAGAGCTCTTGCTTTTGTCTTGAGAGAGAGCATTCTAGCACTTGTGCCTTCTTTATACTTGTATGTTGCATGCTTGTATTGAGGAGTGAGAGAGAGTGATTGCCTTATGTGGTGGTGTGAGCGACTCTACGGTGACAGTGTGGAGGTAGAGCTTGGAGGATTGGAGCTTCTCAAGTGAGCTTGGAGACCTCAAGGGACACAAGTTCGAAGCATTGGTAAGTGTCCTATGACAGTTGTGTTCAATTGCTCTTCCCTAAGGCGAATGCATTGAGTTCCCTCTCTTGGAGGTGTGGTAGTCCATAACATCTTTGGCGCCACTGCTGGGGAAACGCCATTTTTTCTTCCATCCTCTTTCAGTTTCAGCTCCTATTACATAAGATTCATCATTGCCTTTGCATTCTATTAGTGCATTGTGTAGGAAATGAATGGATAAGATTTGAATGAGTGAAAAATTGTGAGAAATTGGTTGTTTTTGTTGTGTATTTGTGTGGTGGAGTGGTCTTGGAAGAGGGCTCCACTATTTTTTCTAGTCAATTTTGATGTTTGCATCACCAGAATCGTTAACGTGAACGAGTAGGGTGATGTTCTATTTTTCTTTCTTTTTGAAAATTTGTAAAAATTATAAAAATAAGGAGCCATTAATTGTGTCTTGAACTCGTATTACATTCCTTATGCGTGGCACAATCATCTTGGAAGCATTTGGATAAGGATTTTGCACCCAAATTCATCTCAGTCGACGATGCGAGAATTTTCCACGTGAAATTGTAGGAGACCATTTCACGACGTGAAATGTTTTCTACAACCTCACGGCGTGAAATGCTCCCAGTATCAATTCACAAGATTACCTTGTGAAAAATAGGTAGCCTTATCCCGACACTGTGGGTTTGACAAAATAATTTAAATTCTTTTCTAATGATGTACTCAAAAAGAGTTATTCCTTTATACGGTCTCAGATATATAGAGACAGGTTTTAGTATGTGAAAGTCTGGGATAAGGCCATCTTATTCCTTTTATACATGATTTTATTCATATTTCCTAGACGGCATACTAGGGAGTTTCAAATTGGTAAGGTATGTATGGGTGGTATCATGGTGGTATGGGATGCTAGTGATCCCTCACATATATTATCTTATGGGATAATTTGGGCTCAAGATTGTTGCTTTGCTTACATCACTTGGCAAGTTGACTGACCTCGACATTCAAAGATAATCTCATTTTTTACTTCACTTGAAGTTGTAGTGTAGGCATTCTCTAGATGAAGTTCTTTTATCTATAGCCTGCATGTTTTGATGAGTGTAATCTCGTCGGCATATTCACTTGTTGAAATCTTTTTCTTTAGAGTTCAACGAGTTTATCTTGTTGTGTTCGGATTAAGGAAATTTGGATTCTTCCTTTGTTGGCATTTCTTTCTCTAGTTTCGTACTTTAGGTGATTTATACAGTCAACTTGATGGTTTACAGATGAACATATGTGACTCATCGAGACGTTGATGACTCTCTATGTTGATATGGGTAACTCTAGACATCGATAATTCCCTGTGCAGATGTGGGTATGTCGGGCCGCCAATGGATCCCTATTTCCTATCGTTATAATGCCATGTCTTCCTATTTTATTATGAATGGTTTACAACGAGGAAACTACTTTGAGTATGAATTCCTTTGATCATCCGTTCCTCTGATCATCCGTAGTCTAATGGGCAAACACAGCGTATGAATCAGATTGTAGAGGATATGCTTCATGCATATGTCTCTGGAAAAGCATCAAATTGAAAAAAAATATCTTCCAATGATGGAATTTGCCTATAACAGTTTTAAATATACGGCCATTGGTTTTAGTCTGTTCATGCTTATGTATGGGTATCAACCCAGGGCACCTATTGATGTTTGTCTTAATAAGGACATCAACCCAGGGCACCTATTGATGTCTATCTTAAGGACATCGAGCTTGATGCATTGAGGGATTTCTTGCATGATATGTAGGAAATGCTAACCGAAGCTCAGGATTCTATCAGGAGTGCTCAGGATAGGGCACGGTTCTATGCTGATAGAGGATGCTCGACTTGGTCTTTTGAACCAGGAGCGTTGATTTATTTAAAAGTTCTTAAAGATTTTCACACTTTGTCAAAAGGAAAATGCTCGAATTTATCTCCAAGATATTGTGGTCCATTTCGATTTATACATCGGATTGGCATGGTTGCGTATGAACTTAAACTATCTCCACATGTTAGAGTTCATCCAGTCTTTTATATCAATAGATTGAAAGGGAAACTGGGAGGTGAGGATAACATAATTACTCCTCAAGAACTCGTTGAAGTCGAAAAATTATCCTATGTTCCACATGAACCTGATAAGGTACTTGAATTCAGGGAAAGGAAACTTTGTAGTTGACTAATCCCTGAGGTTAAAATTAGGTGGAAAGATAGGGAAATAGAGGATTCGACTTGGGATTCGATTGATATTGTTTTGTGCAGCTCTCCTTCTTTTCATTGCAAGAGTGCAATGTTTTGAGAGAGGGGAAGTATAATATATGCATATTATGTGTGCATATACTAGGAGGCTAACCTACATGGGAACAAGCTCTAGTGGAGCATGGGTTAGGACCAACCTTAAGGGTTAAGGCTAGTGTCAGGCATCCAAGGGTCACACATGGGAAATGGAGAGTCAAGAGTCATTTGAGGGCCCTATTATATAATAGGGGCATGGGCACACTCAAGGGAGGCTTAGGCTATGGTCTCTTAATGTTATCGTGAGGCTAGGTTATGTTATGTTCTCTTGTGTAGAGGATCATAACTACTCACCTACCATTTCATACTATAGCTACATGCTACTGGATTGGAGTTATATCTCTTGATGACATGGGACATCAAGGTAAAGGTATGATGTACTTTATTATAATTCATGTGTGCATCCCTTGGGCTCAAGGGTAGTCAGGTGGATGAGTTTATGCCTGATTTATGCATGTTTATGCATAACAATTATCTAGAGAGATCTTGAGATTTTAACAGTTCCCACCTGAATATTCATGTTCAAATTGGACTCAGTGGTTCCGCTATGAGCAAGTGGGCTCAAAGTGGACTTCGTGTCTAGGATGGTAGACACATGCACACACACTTTTTGAACACTCCAATTTGCATTGAGAGGGATTGTTGAGATTGGCAATGCTAAATTGATGGGGTGAGAGGTGAGTTGGTCAAATTGATTGGAGAGATTGTATGCACACAACCAAGTTTACATTAAGGAGGGGTGTTGAAATGTGCAATGTAAAATGAATGGGTTATTTGGTTGAGTGTGGGAAAGCACCCTAGAGGTGCAAGATACTGTGGTAAGATAGGAATGCCACATGTGATATTGTATGGAGTGTGAGTGTTAACCAAAAGAGTGAAAAAGGATTTTCCACAGGGATGATGATGTGTAAAGTGAGATAAGGCTAGAAGGCCTATATCATTGTATGGTTCATTGGTGATATGCAATAGAGAACTTGTGTTGAGTGTGCAATCTCTCTCTCTCTCTCTCTCTCTCTCTCTCTCTCTCTCTCTCTCATCATGGAGTTTTTAGTGTGGTATAACCCACCTTAATCTTATGCTTAATCTTGTGTCTATCACCATGATCGATCCCATATTAGGTTGTAACACATTGAGGAAGATAGAGAGAGAAAGATGATAGTTGAGTCCCAATAGTATTATAAGGTCTCAAATGCTCTCTTTTATTGTTGCCTATGCACTCAACATCTTGTAGGTGGTGGTATAATATGCAAAAGTCTTGGAAGTTTCAACTTTGTATGCTATGCTATGCTATGAAATTGGAGTAAATTGAGAGAAGAGAGGAAGAGAGAGAGTGAAAGAGTAGAGAGAGAAACCGTTTGCCTCAAAACCAAAAAGTGCTCGTGCCAAAAAAATACACCGTTAAGTGTGTGTGTATGTGTGTGTGTGCACATCAGCCCCAACATCATCTTTTTCAGTAGCATACTAGCTAGAACATCCATGCTTACCCTCAATTCACGTGTAGTAGGATTATAACATCTATATCCCTTTTGCTCAAGAGAATACCCAATAAACACACATTTTTCTACTTTTGGATCCAGCTTAGTACGCAACTCATCTGGCACATGCACATATGCAATACATCCAAAAACTTTCAAGTGAGACAAATCAAGTTTCTTGCCAGTAAACTTCTCCTCTGGCGTTACATCATGTATGGCTGTTCATGATATAAAATGCTATAGACACAACCTTAGCCCAATAGCTATGTGGCATATTCTTCTTTGCCATCAATGTTCATGCTATCTCTGCAATAATGTGCTTACTTTTCTCCTCAGCAACTCCATTTTGCTGCTACGGAGTGTATCTACATGTAAATTGTCTCTGAATGCCATTCTTTCGCAAGAATTCAGAGAACTCATTGGAGAAGTATTCTCCCCTCCCCTCCTCCATCTGACCTTAGGAACTTCATATGCTTTCCTGTCTGTTTTTCAGTATAACTTTGAAATTCTGAAAATGAACAAACACTTCACTCTTCTCCTTCATGAGATACACCTACACTTTTCTCGTGTGGTCATCAATGAAGGTTACGTAGTACTTGCAACCACCCATAGACATAGTCTTCGCAGGACCCCATACATATGAATGCACAACATCTAGTACATTCTTGCTCACATTTCTGTCATGTGGAAATACATGTTTTGTTTGCTTTCCAAATTGACATGCTTCACAAACTTTCTACATACCTTCAACTTTAAACTTAGGCAACCCTGTCACAATTTCTTTAGTCTGCATAGACTTCATTCTTTGCATATTTACATGCCCAATTCTCTTATGCCAAATGTATGTATCTACAACAACTCCTAAACCATTTACAAACATTGTAGCACTCACTTCATGCATATTTACATTCGATGTAAACATTTTGCCCACTTTGTTGCCTTTTGCAACTAACCTGCACTTATCTTTAAAGTCTTTTAGATAGCAGCCACCACCATCAGGATTAAATCGGACCTGCAAACTTGTTCCATCATCTGGCCAATTGAAACCAAATTCTTTGTAATGTTCGGAACATGAAGTACATTTGCAAGGTACTTCACCGTACCATTTGCAAGGTACTTCACCGTACCATCTTGCAAAGTACTTCACCTTACCATCATGCATAGACAATGGCATATCTTCAACATGGGCAATCGGATGAACAGTGTCATCCCTTGTTTCAAACAAAACCTGGTCTTTCAAGACTCTTTATTTTCTTGAACCACTCACTATGGCTTGTCATGTGGTTTGAAACACTTGAATCAATATACCATAAATCATCCTTACATATTACTACATCATTTCCAGACACAGCATTACCCATATGTTGCATAACAAACAACCTCTCATTGTCCTCATTATTTCTGCTAGAGGACGCATAGTTGTTTTGTTACACTTTTCCATTTCACATGTCACTCTACTTCTTATAGCAATCTGCATGCACATGTCTAGGCTTACCATAGTAAAAACACCCTCGTGTATCATTATGCTGCCTTTGCCAATTACCATGACCTCTTTGACTCCCCTTGCCTCTAAATTGGCCTTTTCCACCTGTGTATTGTTGTTGTGAATCCTGGGACTGTTAGTACTTCTGCTGTGACCATAATTCAGATTACCTGTTCGGCCACCACCTTGGCCACATCCATAACCTCTACCTCGTTCTCTACCTGCATTTGTGTAGTAGAAGGCCTGCTGCTCTGAACTGTTTTTGTTTTGTGAAAACTGTTGACCTTCACCCAAGTTCTTCTCTTCAATGATCAGCATTGACACCAAGCTGTGAAGTTGGGAATGTTCTCCTGAGTCTGAATAGATGTCTTGAATGCCTTCTTGTATTGTGGCCCGAGACCACGTAAACACACTTCTACCTTATCACATCATCATCAATAGAAACACCAATTGATGCAAGGGATTCCACAATGCCCTTGATCTACAAGGCATAATCATTCACAAACATATTCTTCTTCTCCAACAGTATGAAGCTCATTCTTCAACTAAATCTTTCATGCCTTGGTGTTAGTTTTATACAGCTTCACCAAGGTGTCCCATGTCTCCTTAGGTGACTTGGCATCCTATATATTCCAAATCATGTTGTCATGCATACTAATAGAAAGCCAATACATGACTTTCCTTGCTCCTTGATTCCAATCCTTAACTCTTCTACATCGGCAACAGTTGGATTAATCTCCGGTGCCTCCTCATGTTCACCTTCAATGTAGTCCCAATAACCTTTTCCCATCAGGAAATTTGCCAATCTAAACCTCCAAGCATGGAAGTTGTTCTTATCAAGCTTCTCTGCAACAATCTGGTTTATTCCATCATTTGACATCTTTTCTGCAATAAAAATTTACCAAAAATAGTACTCTTGTTTGAACTGCACAAACTCTTGTATTCTCTGTAATGGTACTGTACTGCATCACAAACCAGTGACCTCAATTTGCAAAAATATACCCAATGGCAACTTTGAGACCTCTTTGCAGTACACACTGTGTCTGCACAACCAATCGCCCTTCTTGGAGTTCCAAAAATGGAGGTCTGCAGAGAATCAAAACTTACCCGCAGTGCCCGTGAACACCTATGAACTGAAAACGGAGGTCTAGACGCACCCGAAATGCATTTTCGATGACCCGAAAAAACTTGTCTAACTGGCTACATAGTTGCCCTGTAGCTCTCCTCCTGCAAAGAAAGCTCCTCAATCGAAGTTTGTTTATCAGTGCCTCTCGAAGAGCTCATGACAAGGGTGTAGTAGCCAACACAAAGGAGGAAGAGTAGATGAAGCTCTTACCCTCATACCATTTCCTGTGCTTCTCTTGCATGCCGCTCAGCCAAGTCTGATACCATGAAGAGATGCAGGGGGAGGAGAGAGCTTGAGCTCTTGCACAACACACACACACACACACAAAAACCCTAGAAGAGAACACACAATGTGAGAGGCTGAAAATTCTTATTCTTCTTCTTCTTCACACAACAAAAGAGGTCTACAAAGAAGATAAAGTGACTAGCACACATAATAGAGTATATATAAGCAGTCCATAATGTGAACACGCTAAGAGGAGTGGGTAGATGTGGACTAGTCACAGTGTAGTCAGCTCTGCTGTAGAATCTTGGTGAAGATATGTCGGTGCCAACTACCAAACCTGCCAGTGATGTAAATGTCGAACGATCATGCAAGCACTTGAGCTTGACATCTCAACATGTGTGTATAAAATACATATACATATACATACATACATATATACATACATACACACACATGTATACACACACACACACACACGCACACATGTACATGCGTGCATATATACATATGTATGTATGTATACACACACACATGTGTATATAAATATATATAAATACACACACACACACACATAATAACAGAGCTATTTTCCACTAGCACATGTACACATTGGGGTGGGCATGGAGTCTAGATACATTTTAGGGTAATTGGCTATATAAGTCACCTAGTGGACATCTATTGTCCTTTATGACGCTTTTATGATCTTTTATGACTTTCATGACATTACACACTAAATCTTTAGCTTTCTTTCTCTAATATAGGCTAATAAAGGGTAATCTAGGCTAAGCTAAGCTAATCTAGGTTTAGCTTCCTTCCAATTTGTAACAAAGCTATTTTTTCAGTAGCACTTATACAAGACTTATACACATTGGGGTTTAGGCACTATGCTTTGGGCATAGACTAGTGTGACCACATTTTAGGGTAAGTGGCTATAAAAGTCACTTGGTGGACAACTATTGTACTTTATGACCCTTTTATAACCTTTAATGCCTTGTATGACATTATATACTAGATCTTCGATTTTCTTTCTCTAGTCCAAGCTAATTAAGACTAATCTAAGCTAATCAAAGCTAATTTGGGCTAAGCTTCCTTTTAGTGCTATCAAAGACCTCGGCTTTGATCTTGATATTTTGATGATAGTGATTAGAGCACTTAATCATTCTTGGATTAGCATCTATAGATTTTAAACAATCATTTCTTTAATTGTTCTTGGTCTTTGATTCTTGATTAGAGTTCGGTATACATGTATACATTGGCATTTAGACACACATATTATTTTTAAATTAGGATTAATAATAATTTACAGCAATCAAATTTTGAGTTTATATTATATTATTTAACATTTGCCTAATAATATGGATTAGATAACCTTAATCTCGAGCACAGATTTACAAAACAAATTTTAGAACCCTAATCTATATCATTAGTACAAGATTTACCTTGAGTGGTTCTTTTCATCAAATCTATTCATAAACCATAGTTTTCTTCCACATTTGCCTAATTTTTTAGGAATCCTGGCAGTCTAGAGAGAACTTTTGGTTGCATGTGCAAATCTTGGTGTAGAGTTCATCAAGAAGGTGTGCAAATCTTAAAAAAAAGCCTAAACAACACTTTCTTGAAGGTTTTGGAGAAATATTACAAGAAGAAGGCTGTTGTGCAAGGTTTTAATGGAAATCTTGGTGATGAAGTGCAAAAGAAAGTTCAAAGAGATTTTCTTGGTGTTTCTTGGAGCAGTTTATGTAAATCTTTGAAGAGAAAAGTCAAGAAAATGGATGTTGTATAGTTTACAATAGTTTCAGATCAATGGAAAGCTTGATCGCACTCCCTAGCTTCACATCGACTCGGGAGGATACATTGTTAGCTTTGTCATTGGCATTGTGCTACATTCCTTTTCATTTGATGCGGGAGGAGGGATCATAGCTTATTGTATGTGTTTGTTGTGCATGATCACCCTTTGATTTTGGGGACAAAATCATTGTAGGAGAGGATGGTTTGCAATAAAGCTATTTTCCACTAGCACATGTATACATTGGGATTTAGGTACATAGGTTATTTTCCACTAGCACATGCACAACATTAGGGTTTAGGCACATAGGCTATTTTCCATTAGCACATGAACACATTGGGGTTTAGGCCATAGGCTTTGGGCATGGGCTAGGATGGACACATTTTAGGGTAAGTGACTATATACATAAGCTATATAAGTCACTAATATGGACACATTTAAGGGTAAGTGGCTATAGAAGTCACTTGGTGAACACATTGGGATTCAGGCGCATAGGCTTTGGGCATGGGCTAGAATGGACACATTTTGTCCTGTGTTGGCACATAAGCCAAGTTGATCTCTCCTGCTGAGAGTCTCTCCCTGACATAGTGATAATGCACCTCAATGTGCTTTGTGCGAGCATGAAAAACTGGGTTTCTTGCAATTGCCAATGCGCTCTGACTGTTAGTGTAGATAGAGGTGGCAGACTCCTGTCCAACACCCAAGTCAGCCATAAGCCGTCTGAGCCACACACACTCAACCGTAGCTATGAAAGCTGCCCTGTACTCAGCTTCACAACTAGAAGTGGCCACAGTAGGTTGCTTCTTGCTCAACCAAGATATGCATGAGCTATCGAGCATGAAACAAAAACCACTTGTGGACACTCTTGTGTCATAGCAACCAGCCCAATCTGAGTCCGAAAAAGCATGTAAATCTAGTGGCAACCATCCCCCCTTGGGATAAAACAACCCAAGATGTATGGTGCCACTCAAGTAGCAAAAGATGCATTTAACTACCTTCCAATGCTGAGACCCTGGGCTATGCATAAACCTGCTCACCTGTGAGACTGCAAACTGAATGTCCGGCCTCGTAATGCATACATAAATGAGGCAACCAACAACTGTCTGATAGAGTGTGAAATCAAGTTGTCTCCAGCATCATGAAGACTCAACTTCAAACCTGTCTCCATTGGAGTAGCAATAGGCTTGCAATCTTCAAGGCCAAATCTCCACAACAATGTCTCAATATACTTTGTCTGACACAAAGCAATACCTCCATCACACTGCTTAAATTGTATCCCCAAATAATGATGCAAATGCCCCAAATCTGACATCTCAAAAGAGGCATTCAAATCAGCCTTAAAATCAACAATATGACTCTCATTTGGTCCTATGATGAGCAGCATGTCATCGACATAGAGAGCAATGATTAGATGTTCATCATCCACACGTTTAACATACAAAGTGCTTTTTGTTGGACTATTCTGAAAACCATGTGTAGTCAAATATGCATGTATCTTTTTATACCAAGCTCGTGGAGCTTACTTTAAACCATACAAAGCCTTTTTCAACCTGCACACTTTGTTTTCCTGCCCTCTTTGAACAAAACCATGAGGCTGCGATACATACACCTCCTCATGCAAATCTCCATTCAAGAACGCAGTCTTTATGTCCAACTGATGTACATTCCAACCATTATGAGCTGCCAATGCAGAAATGCTACGAATGGTAGTCATACGACAAGTGAGAGCAAAGGTCTCATCAAAATCAATGCCCTTTTCTTGAGCATAACCCTTTGCAATAAGTCTAGCCTTATAGCGATCAACACTACCATCTGGCTTTCGTTTCAACTTAAAAACCCACTTATAGACATGGGTATGTATCATTGATGTATTTGAGGGCCTGGTACTCAAGGAAAGGATCATTGCTTTACTCTAAAAGAGCCTCGTATGCTAAGCTGCATCAACACCCATGAGAACTTGCTATACTGGTTTGGAATCTACCATATTCTCTGGTCGTCTCTCTTATTTAGAACCCCACGATGTGGATAGTACTCTTACTCTTTCTTCTTTGCAGCATCTACAATAAAGAAACATATACACAAAAGAACATAAATATCAAACAAATGATACCTCAACATAAGCTATAGGATTAACCAACATTAAAAGAATATAATGAAAAAATCAAGATTAACAATTTTATAAGCATAAACCAAATCTTGCTTATTACATTTTTGCACAAATAGTCTTAAAACCTAAAAGTCCTAAGATTTAAAATCTACACAGAGCAAAAAAATAAATAGTTAGTATTAGCCATATTAAAAATTATTCTAAACCACAAGATTAATAATAGAATGAAAAAACTAAGATTAACAACTAATTACTTGTAAAGTTTGAATAATAGGAGAATTAAAACTGCTTAAATTACCTTTTGCTTTCCCAAACTAGTGTCAAAACTAACAAATCACAAAGCTTCAAAACCTGTATATTAGAGGAACACCAAATATTTAAAAACTAACAAAATACAAAAAAATCCAAATCCAAAAAACAACCCAAAATTTAAAAGGACAACAGATAGTTGTGAAGTAATAATATTCAGACCTTCAAAACCAATAAAACACAAACTCTTATAACTTGTAGAAAAGAGAAGCATCTAATATTAGTGCAGCATTAAACTTATTTATACAAACAAACATTAAAATTTTGAAAGCTTCATAGTAGAATAAATGAAATATTCTTGCCATTATCAAGGTTTCCAAAACTATAAGAGAGTGCTATAGTACTCTATTTGCATCCAAAAAATACAAGAGAAAGGTAACTACAAGGCAACATGAAATTTTAGTATTATCTCGGTAAGCTTTTGTCTAAAAGAAATAAATTTCTACCAAAATATAAACATACTAGAGAAAAAGAAATTTTTTCCCAAAAAAGCAAATAAGAAGGACTAATTTCATGGATGCCATGGGAAATTGGATATATCTCATTAAGCTTTTATTTAAATGAAATAAAATCTTAAGAGAAGATGGACATACTATAGAGGAAGCTAACTGTAAATTTTAGGAGAAGATGGACATATACTAGAGAGGAAACTAACTATAAATTTTTGTCAAAAACTAAGCAAGGAAGTATGAGATATGGCAAAATTGAATTTCACAGAGAAAAAAGTGAAAAAAGTGAAAAAGGGGGGGGGGAAATCAAAGCATGAAAAGTGAAAGAGGGAAAGAAATTTGTAATCGATAATGGCATTGACATTTCTAACATGAGAATATTTTATTGTGTGTGAGGACTTCAAGGTACATCTAACATTTCTCAAGTTTTTTGAGATTTCATCCCAATATTATATTCCACTAGCTTGATCTTATATGATTTAGTGGCACAAGATTTTAAAAGATCCATGTTACATGGATTGAGAATCCTAGCTCTCTCATTGGTTAGCCCATTCTTTTTTAAATACTTTCTTAGAGGGCCCTTTTTAGAGTCCAAATTTATCCTAATGAAAATATGTGATTATATAGTCAAGTAAGTGGACTGTTGATGAGTGATTAAAAAATCATAAACGATTGCAGATTTTATCTGCCACATGTCACATTATAATAAGGCAGTGAAAAATGATGGAATCTAGGATAGATCCCTTTAGCGGCAAACGAAAATTGTCAACCATCGATTAATTGATAGAAATGGATGCTACAATTGACGGAGCTATGTCAAACAGTTAACTGCATGATTGCACTATACTCGACTACTATGTAGCTATTGTGATTGTAGAGTATGTTTACCTAACTGCATGGAGCTGTGTCGAACAGTTGACTGCATGGAGCGGTGTTGAACAGTTGACTGCACGATTACACTATACTCGACTACTATATGTAGCTATTTGTGATTGTAGAGTGTGTTTACCTAACTGTATGCTATAGTCTATACTCAAATGGAAACCACCAAATAAGTTGTTGTAGGGCTGGCTGCGTGAACTATTTACACATAAGGTACTCCCTCCTAAGTTCCACTCTACATAAATTTGAAATCTATAGGAGAGCAACAAGCTATGGAAAGCTTGTAAAATTGTGTAGCTTGGAAACCAAAGGAGCAAGTAAATTAAATGGAGAACCTGGCTCTCTGATACCATTGTTAGCTTTTACGGAAGAAAACTTGCAAACACTCACTCACTCAATATTCATCACGGATTGAAGAGAACACAAGGGAGAGAGTGTGTATATGTAGAAGGCTAGTTCACTTGGAGCAATAGCTTAAGATACAATGAAGTACAAAAATTAACAGTAACCCTAAACAAAGGATGAGGTTACTTATATACTAGCTAACTCTAAGGTACCCATTCACACATGGATGGCATGGGAAAACCCTAATGGGAAAAAAGTGCCCATGGCATAAGTACATGACCGCACAGTGTAACAAATGGCCTTTACCACCATAAGGCAAATCTCAAGTATCATTTTTAAGGATTGAGTTGTACTCATCCTACAGGACCTGCATTCAATGATCATTTTCTTGTGCTTCCTCAAAGGAAACAAGTTCCTCTTCATTGTATATATTGGCAATGAGATCATGATCAAAAGAATAAGATGCATGATGAGAACCTACACGTGGCTTGCTAGGTAGAGTAGTAGCTAACTTATTATCCTACAATGTCTGCACCAGCCGCTTTAGCATACTCTTGGATACCTGTATAGCTACCCCCTTTCCTCCCACTACATCATCCATAATTGCCTCATCAATAGGCTGATCTGTGGACTGAAATTTGAGCTGATTTTCAGCCCTGTATGGGCTGATTTATAGCACCTTTTTGAGAATTCATTTGCTCCACATATGGCCACCCGGCTTTGTGCAAAGGTAAGAGTGTATTAAAGATGTCCTGTGAGCATGCATTTTGCTATTTTTTGCACAATAAACATGAGCTGAATTGAGTTCTCAACAAAGACAACATCTCTACTCCCAAAATCTGCTATGATTGAATGGTAGAGTCTATACCCTTTGCTTTTAGAGATGTATCCCATGAAAATATATTTTACTACCTTATCATCCAAATTATTTCTCAGGCACAAAAGCATAAGCAAGACAACCAAAAATATGCAAATGAGCCACATAGGGCTTCCTACCATTCCAAGCTTCATAAGGGAAAATTTTTAGCGCATCTGTTTAGCGCATAAGTGGCACACATAATTGCTTCTAACAAAAAAAAAAACATGAGATGAATCGTAGCCTTTAATCATGTAATATGCCATCTCCATGAGAGATCTATTCTTCCTCTCAGTCATACCATTTTGATAAGGTGTACAAGCTACTGTGCATTAATGTTTTATGCCATCTCCATGAGAGATCTATTCTTCCTCTCAGTCATACCATTTTGATAAGGTGTACAAGCTACTGTGCATTAATGTTTTATGCCTCTTTTAGCCATATATATATATATATATATATATATATATATATATATATATATATATATATATATATAACTCCTTTGATAAATTCTCCCCCTTGAATCCATACAAAGGGTGCCAACTTTACATCATGTAGACACATTTTTAGCCATAGAAACAAAATGTCTAAAGCATGTAAAAACATCTAACTTTTCCTTCAATGGATACACCCGTGTGTCTGGAGTTTACATTAATAAAGGTCGTAAAGTAGAGGTATCCCCCAATTGATGGTGTACTCATAGGACCACATACATCACTATTTATAGGCTGTAATTTTTGGATAGCCCTTATAGATCCGTCTTTTGGGAATGATGCACATTGCACCTTGCCCAAAATGCACCCCTCACATACATGTTTGATATGGGTCTCAAGCTTTGGTAACTCTAACACCATCTATTATCTTTTAAGGCACAACAAACTACCAAAATTCAAGTGACCAAAGAGGGCATGCCATAGCTCCGTGTCATTCATAGCACATGTGGTAGTAATTGAATAAGCATTGTGTGCAAATCTCTCATACATGTCCAACCTATAAAGCCCATGGCTTAGAGTACCAGATACCACAGTGATGTCTCAAGACATCACTCCAGTCATAAATTGTACACCTATCACATCAACAAATATGACCACTAGGCATGCCTTCTATGAGAGTGATTATCCCCTCCCACTATTTACAGCAATAAGAATAACCTTACCAACTTCTTTCATTGGATACAAGGAGTTGTTTTCACATCTGATCATGCCTCCTTGAGGAGAACACTTAAGAAAGGAAAATAAAACATGCTCAGAAGTAAAGTGCTTGCTAGCATCATTATCAAAGTGCCATATATGCTGATCTGCCACTAACATGCATACATCATGAATAGAAGGATCATAATTATAGTGCACAATGATTGCCCAAACATCCTATGCAAAGTTTGTTGACTCCTTCTTTTCAACACTTGGTGTTTACACATCAACCATATCCATCCATGACTGTTTCTTCTTCTCCTTCTCTAGCCCTTTTTTGTATTCATTGATATAATAGGCTTTCGACAGTAATTGCATTTTCCTTTCTTCTTAGTCTTATCACCCTCCTTGTCGGCATCCTTTTCAAAAGACTAGGCTTATTCTGCCTTTGGCTTATAGCCACCTTGAGAAAAGGCTTTACCTTTATCTTTTTGACTAGCAACTCCCGCATGCATACTAGTTCAATTTTTTCTAGATTGTTCTTCTTGTAAGAGCACTATAAATAACTAATCTCTAAGATAGAATGCAAATATCCCAAGAACCTACAGGTACTATCATGTAACCGATATGGCTATCAATAGATCACTGCCTCTACTATTATGCTGACAAAGGAAACCTCCAAAGTGTATGAAAAATTACAGTGTAAAGTGTGGAAATGATACTTAGCAAGAATGAAGAAATCTATGATAATGTTGATGATGTTATTGAAGTTGTTAAAAAGATGACAAGGGGATGAGAGTCAAGACAACCTAACTTCTATGCCACCATGTAGTGGTATCTTCCCAAATCATTGGACACTTTTATAAGTACAATAAATTCCTTGATGAGATCATTAACCTTGAACAACACACCTGCATCTTGAATTGCAAAAGATAAATATAGTAGCCTTGTGAAACATTGATTTTGTTACCAGACAAGTCCTTTATTGGGTTCCATGGAAAAGGCACCTTGTGTTGCTATTAAAGAAGTTTGGCTAGCAAATTTGAATGACCAATGATCATCATAAGGCTCACTTATTTTGTTGTTATGATGGTGCCTTTAAAGCAAGCATTTTTTTTGAATTTCTAAATTGGTTAAACAATTTCAAGTTGGAAACTTTCATGCAACCATATGAACTTAGGTGGCTTGGAGTAGAAGATTAACATAATCACATGAAGGGTTGAACTCAATTGTGAATTTATGTGTGCATTCAATTGTATTAGTATTGTTAAGGTTGTAAACCTCTACTCTAGCTAGCTTTGGTGCTGAAATTGCACTTGACTTTTTGATGGATTTCCTCCTTAATTTAAAGGCTTTAAGTGGCAGCAAGGATTCATAGAAAATCTCCTAAAACCTAGCTAATCTCACATATTGCTACTAAATTATTGGTGGGAAGATTTGGAGGACTTCATGCAAGTGATAAGAAACACTAGCACCCAATGATATCCATGCAAGACCGAAGATTAATGTTGGTGTATGTAGCAACTTGACTTCTTCTTGGGGAGTGAAGAAGTCAACATTGATGTGCTAGTGATTATGTGGTAGCTTGACTTGTTCGGAGTGATGAGAATCGCCCTTTAAGGTATGACCAAGGAGTACAAGGTTGCAAATGGGGACATATAAGGTCATATGCAAGCTTTGACTTGAACAAGGCCTACTTGATTAATTAGGTGGGCCGCGTAGATTCCAAATCATGACTTTAAAATTGACCACCATCCATCCAAGTTAATCGACAGAAGGCCAAGTAAATTCCAAAGCATGACTTGAAATTGACCACCATCCATCCAAGTCAATCAATGGAAGGCCAAAAGTCAAAGAAAAAAAAATGTTCGAACACCATTGGAGATGTAAAAGTGGCATGAAACTTGAAATTCTTTCATCTTCAACTCATTAACCATTATTGAATTGGAAATGCCACAAATGTATCAACATTTCTATAGCACAATTGTGTGCGAGCTTAAAAAGTGCATCTATTAGATAACTCCACACCTTCAGTTTACGGTTATTTATAGTGTGTCTCTAATCAACCATTCTTGTGAGCACATGGGGGTTAACCAAAGCACAATAAAAATGGAGAAATAAATTGTCTTGCCAATTTAACCAAGGAATTTAGCCATGATTCAATCATGCAATTATAATCGTTTTGAACATTGTCATCACCATTAAGATTATCCTGCAGCACAACCCAAACATCCAAGGGATTAGATGTCAACCAAGTGGGGGTGATGTTCACCTAGTCAATGATTTGGCCAATTTAAAAAGTCAATGTAAGTCAAAGGTCAATTATAAAACCACCATTAGAAGTGGCATGGGTGGACATACCATTACAAGGTCAATGTGTGCGTGAGCCAAAGCCTTAGAAAAAGGATTGAAAGCACATGGACAATGGTGGATGGGTAGCTAAGATGGGTGTAATTGTCAAAGACCTTGATAACAAGGCCAAATATCATGATTTTTAGAGGATTAAAGGTCTACATCAACCAAATCAATGATAGGTTTTCAATGCCTAAAGATCGAAACCCAACGTTTTGTGTTGTGGATTTTGCATGAGTTTGTGTTGTCCGTTTTGAGGTTTAGGCTTATATGAGTTTGGGAAGCTTGCTTAAGATTTCTCTTGAGTGAAGGAGAAAACTCTTGGCTGAAATCTTGTACTAGGGTGCTTGAGTATGAAAAAAGAGTGGAACTTAGAGATGAGAGGGAGGTGAGCTTGAGAGAGGAAGAGAAGATAGCTCGAGAAGGTGTTGGGCATGTGAATGTGAGAATGGGTGTGAATATCCAATGGTAGTGAAATTTCTCATTATTTCTTTCCTTATGTTGCTTGGAGAGTAGGAGTAAGCACAAGAGTCCATGGTTCTCTTAGTAATACAAAATACACATAATCCTATTTTTCTTAGCATTGAGCTTGACTGCTCCAAAGCCTTATATTAAGGCTACTTATATCCTTAGTCGAGGCTTGTTCACAAAATCATTGAAAGTACATAACTCCAAGCTCTCTCACTTATCCATCATGCATAATAAATAGAGTCTCCCTTAAAACAAGCACACATACATACACACCAATTTTCAAGGCCTATGGCTCATGGTAATCACTACATTATTGATATAGCCTCTACTACATTTAATCTCCTCCTTCTTCTCATCTCTCTCTCTCTCTCTCTCTCTCTCTCTCTCTCTCTCCCCCCATTAGCCTTGTATTTATAGATAAATCTCTTTAAACCTTAACTAGCTTTAAATCTTAACTAGCTTTAAAGACATAATTACATAGATAGGAAGATCTCTCTAGGCCCTTCCTATCACATGAATTAAAGATGAACTCTACCTCCTTAAATTTCACACTTTTTATTGATACCAAACTAGTCCACTTTAGCATTAAGGTCTTTGTCCACACCTCACCACATGACTATGTCTCGTGAGGCTAAGTGGCCTCTCCACAATCTAATGTAGAACCTATTTATATACCCCCCTTGAAATAAGAGCCCACCAACTAGGGCTTATCCTTCAAGGGCAAGCATGTCTATATCTCTCTCTTGGCTTAGGTCTTCATGCTCCTTGCCTAGACCTCCAACCATAAGAGCAAGATGATTGGCCTACCTCCACAACCTCTGTATATTGGCCTACCTCCACAACCTCTGTATAATGTCACCAACATAATTTGTACTCTTATGTGTTAGCCATATCAGCCCTAGGGCTAGGGCTATTTGTACACTTTTACTCCACTTATTTCATATCATTATCATTGATTACTTCTAGCTATCGTGTCTCATCTCTCTCGCTCTCTAAGCTCTTGTACGACTGTGTGTACGTGTGTTTGTGTGTGTGCAGAGCATCTTCTCCCTCATCCAACATTGGTATCAGAGCCTTGGTTCACGGCCTTGGTTTCAGAGTAGTGTATAGTGTCTTGGTTTTAGAGCCTACATCCGCATTCGATTGTCGGCACTCACCATTAGCATTCATGCATGCTCTTGCCTCGACATCTTGCTATTGGCCTTAATGCCTTTTTCCTCATTGGCATGGTCTCCTATTGTGCTTTTCAGAGCTGGTTTTAGAGCTTAGCTGCAGAGCCAATAGCTCCTTACCCCATTAGTCTCTAAAGCGGTGAAGCTCGGTGTACATTGTTGGTGTTCTTCATGTTTGCCGCTATACATCTGTTCATTTTCACCACCTTAAGCCTTGGTAAGCTCTTGCACTTTAAACTTTCCATAGATCTAGGGTTTTTGTCTCAGCTAGTACATTCGTTAGCTTTTCTTTATGTTGTTGTACACTCTGAGCAACCCCACACACTAGCACTATGGCTTTCAGAAGCTTTCGGCATTGAATTTCAGTATCTGCCATTTTCTACTATTGCTATTGTTGTTTAAGTACCGGCTTTCACTTTTCGGCATTAGACATTTGAGTCCGTCAATTCTACTCGGTAAGCCATTCAACATTCCTTTCAGCATTGGAATTCTGCGCTTGTCGATTGTGCTTGGCCAGTCTTGCTTGCACATGTTCCTTCTACAACAGAACAGCTCAAATGGGATGCTAAAGAAGTGCAAGTGCATGCCCTGATTGCTCTATCCTACAAACGCAAATCATACCTCATATTCGTTCATGTACCTCTTCTAAAAGTGCATGGGATATACTTGCCTCTATGTATCAGATCCGCAATGAAGCTCGAGTGGCCTATCTTTGAAAAAAGCTTGACTTGGAGCATATAGCTGAGGATGAATCTATGGATGCATTTCTAACCCGTGTGTCAAGGATTTGAGAGAGCAGTTGATCAATATTGATGAGATCATTCGTGAGACAGTTCTCTTGTCTCTACAGTTCTCAATGGCTTGCCTGAATTATATAAGGGATTTGCTACCACTCTCCACCTTCTGATGAAGCAGAATGTAGATTTGTACACCTTGACGAGTTGGTAGTTCTCTTGTACACATAGAGCAGTCACGTTCTAATCATAATAATATGCTTGCTTTTGATCAGGCTTCTTCTACACATAGAGCAGTCACGTTCTAATCAGAATAATATGCTTGCTTTTGATCGGGCTTCTTCTACCTCCCATCATGGCAAATGAAAATTTGGGGTAGCTTCAGTGCTTAACCAAGGGCAAAGCACAGGCCCATTCAGATCCTCCTAAGTCTGAAGGGGAGAAATTTGAGAAGAAGAGCTGCGACTATTGTTGGAAACCTAGTCATATACTTGAGGATTGCCGGAAGCGGAAAAAGAGTGAGAAGAAGAAAAAGCAGCAAGGTCTTGCTACCACCACAATTAACAATGACAAAGTAGAGGAAGCTAATTTCTCACATGATGCTATGCTTTAACAATCACATGCAGTGATCTGCTAACCTCTTGTCTCTCATTATTGGATGCTGATTAGTACTCTGAATTCAAATTGTCACTTGGTGTTATGCCTGACATTGATCTTGGTGATGATCTATCCTCAGCTGATTATGCTTTATAGCAATTGTCAACAAAGTTGTCTCTATGATTGCTGTGTTTGAGGGGGGACACATGTTGTGAATTGTTGATAGTGATGTATGTGGTCGGTCACTTATGCATTTGAATTGTGCTATGTCTTGGAGACATACTTGTATGCAGTGATGTTTACTTACTGAGATCTATTACTTTTATTCCTCACTCCTTGATTCGAGTTACCCACCTTTGCAGCTCATTGACATGGATACTAATGGAGTCAGACTGTTACATTGTCTTTAGCTTGGTTGCCTTGTCACAATGCATAATTCAGGGTTCCTTTACATCAATCTTGTGGGATTACACATCTCTTTTATTTTGCCTTACTGAGAGGTTGACTTATACTCTCATAGTTGGATTTATACCTTGCTGCTCCCACTTGACAGATTGTTATATCAACCCTTTCTTGGATGGGTTTACTAAAGTAGGCTAATTTGACCCGTTGATTCCACCTTGTCAGCTTGACCATTGACACAGGTTCTTTTTTTGATGTATTGGCGTTTAGTGGACCTTGACAGCTTATACATTGCTATTGTCCATAGTTCTTACATCTTTTGATTATTATTGACTCTGATGATCCCGCTTTGGCTCTGAATCAACCTTCTGCTGACAAACAGTGAAAACGGAATCGTTCTCTAGGATAGCTTGTGGAACACTTGAGAAATTCAACACATAAATTCAACCATGAAAACACATGCTTTGCAAGTTTCAACAAAATCAAATAAATTGAACAAAAGCATAGCAAACATAATACTTAGCTCCAAGAGACAAACATGCTGGGTGCAATCTTCCCCCCCCTTGTGCGTGGCCTTCCCCCACACAAGAGTATTTTTATTAGCTTTCAACCAAAAATAGGCCATAGCCCCCAAAAATATACAAAGTGTGCTTTTTGAGAGCACGACACTCTTTCACAACAAAAATAGAGTGTCCCAAAAATTGGGGCTAGGGTAAAGCCTTTAGGCTTTAATAAATTCAACATTATAAATGTATTTTTCCCAATGTATCAAAATGGAAAAATCAACTACTAAGGTTACAAGCTACGCTTGTAAAAATAAATATGATGCGCATAAGAAACATTCTCCTCGCCGTTATTCATCAATCCTCGTAATCTTCATCACCTGAAAATATAAGCCCAATTAATAATTAAATTAATCCCACAGATATTAATCAGGCACAAACCATCACCAACTCATGACTACCAGGCGTAAGTACCCCAGGAATCACCCTGCCATACAAACCTAGCTGAAATAATCATAGACAGCCCCAAGCATACGTCATATACTGCACGTATTAATATTTATAGTGGTGTCACCCACGATATTAACCTAGCTGGCATGACGCAAGAGTAACCTAGGCGTCCCCAAATTACTCAAGAGGGAAAAATAATATTCTTAAAGAGGACTTAAAATATATTCTCATGACATCTCTCGTGCTTGAGTTTGCAATTGTCCTCAATTGCAGGTTTGCTGGGTTTGAAAAGAACGAAGGATCTCAGGATAAGCTCAGAAAAATTTCTCGGGCATCCATTTTGCATCTTCGAGGATAGTTTTTGAATGTCAAAAGATATTTGATGTATTGGTTCCCAGTTCTTGTTGTTGTCGTCTCTTGATCAATAATAGCATCAGGAACTAAGACTTCTTCCTCTCCTTCAACAAGAGGTGGTTCCTCATAAATTGGGTGAAAAGGAAGTGTTCCTCGAAAGGGTTTCAAGAGATGAATATGGAAAGAGTTGTGGATATTCCAATTAGATGGCAACTCTAGTCTATAGGCCACATTGTTAATCTTTTCAATAATTTTAAATGGTCCATAGTATCTAGGTGCAAGTTTAACTGCAGGGAATTTTTCCACACTCTTCAATCGTCTCTTCTGAATTCTCAAAAGTACATAATCACCTTCTTGGAATGAAAAATCTTTACGCTTCCTATTTGCTTGAAATGTATACTTCTCTTGAGCTCTTGCAATACAATCACGCACTTCAGATAAAATGCGATCAAAGTCTCGAGTATATTGGTCAGCAGCTTCAATCTTATGGGAGAGTCTAGTAGCCGGAATAGGAAAAGCTATACCATAGATAATCTCAAATGGTGCTCGACCAGTAGTTAGCATAACAAGGAGTATTATTATAAGCAAATTGGAGTAGATGTATGTACTTATCCCATGAACTAGGTTGCTGGGAAACATAGGCTCTAAGCATATCCAGATAGTGCTATTCGTGACTTCAGTCTGTCCATTTGATTCAGGATGAAAAGTCGTAGAAAAATCTAACTTAGTGCCTAAGTTTGAGAAAAGAGCAATCCAAAAGTGACTACAAAATTTGGAATCTCTATCAGAAACTATCACTTTGGGTAGACCATGATGAACAAAGATTTGCTTGACAAATATGGTCGCAGCTTGCTGAGAAGTCAGTGTCTTTTTACATGGAATGAAATAGGCTTGCTTACTAAACCTGTCCACGATTGTCCAAATCATGTCATGATGACTGGAAGTAGTAGGAAAGCCTGTAATGAAGTCCATAGACACTTGTTTCCATGGTCGGTCTGGAATGGGTAAAGGCATAAGCAATCCCAAAGCTTTGCCTTTGTAGCTTTTAATTGCTTGACAAATGTTACACTTAGCTACAAATTTTGCTACATCATTTTACAAATGAGGCCAAAAGAATTCTCGAGAAACTACTTGAAGTGTTGCGGAAACTCCTCTATGTCCCATGAATGGTGGTTGGTGCATCTCTTCCAAGACAAGTTGTCTATAAAGTTTAGTAACACATAATCTTTTCTCAAAGAAAAGATAGCCATCATTAGGAGAATAATTTCCTTGAGGAGTCCAATTGTTTTCACGCAATTTGATCCATATCTCAGAAAAATCTGGATCTATTTCATAAGTTTCTTTCATAAGTACAAATGGTTCACTTTCAATAGCGGAAATGTTGTTGATATGTGGTCTTCTCCTTAAAGCATCGGCAACAACATTTTCCTTTCTAGGTTGGTATTGAATCATGGGTTGGAAACTTTGTATGAAAGATGCCCATTTGATGTGCCTATCTGAAATAAGGGGTTGCGAAAGCAAATGCCTAATGCTTTGTTGATCAGTCTTGATAAGAAATTCTGAACCCATTAGGTAATGCTTCCAAATCTTCAAGGCATGCACAACTGCTGCTAATTCCTTGTCATATGTACTATAATTTGTCAGCAGGTTTTAGCTTTCGACTTTCATAGGCAATAGGATGGTTGTCTTGCATAAGCACATCACCAAAACCTTTGCCACTAGCATCAGTTACTACCACAAAGAATGGTCTTTGAAAGTCAGGTAGAGTAAGAACTGGTGCATGAGTTAATGCATCCTCCCTTGAGTACTAGAAAAGATTTATCTTGACTTTCGGTCCAATGGAAAAATGTAGTTTTCTTGAGAAGTTCCATCAAAGGATGTGCAATATAAGCGAAATTCTTAACAAACTTCCTATAGTAACTACATAGACCTAGAAAAGATCTAAGGTCATGAATGTCTCGAGGTGTAGGCCAAGAGGCTATACACCTCGAGGTGTAGGCCAAGAGGCTATACACTCAATCTTCTTAGGATCCACACGGATTCCTTCAGCTGACACTATATGGCCTAAGTATTCAATCTCTTTTTGAAAGAAAGAACTCTTTTCAGGATTGACATACAATTCATTTTCTCTCAAAAGGTTAAACACTTGCTCCAAGTGTTGCTCATGCTCTTGACGATTCTCACTGAAAACAAGAATATCATCAAAGAACACCACAACAAAGCTTTGAAACTTTAGGAAAATGCGATTCATCATACGATTGAATGTAGCTGGAGCATTGGTCAAACCAAATGGCAGTCTGGGTTCTAAATGCAGACTCAGTCATGCATAAAGACGTTTGAACCTCTAAGCTTATCAAATAAGTCATCTACCTTAGGGATACGGTATCTGTTCTTGACAGTGATTTTGTTCAATGCTCGGTAGTCAACACACATTCGGAAAGTTCCATTCTTCTTCTTAAGAAGAAGGACTGGAGCTCCAAAGGGTGAACTACTAGGTCTAATAAGGCCTCTTTCTAACAAATCCTCGATTTGTATTTGGATTTCTTTTTGCTCTAAATTATTGACTCTATAAGGAGCTTTACAAGGTGGAGAGTTGCCTGGCAATAAGTCAATACTATGGTCTTCAGGCCTAGACTTAGGTAATCCTGGAGGTAAATCTTCCATAAAACAATCCCTAAATTTGGAGATATAAGGATCAAGTTTTGGACTTTTGGATGTGTTAAACTCAGCGCTAAGCTGGTTAACCCAAACCATATAAGTCTTCTCCCTTTTCCTAAGAGCTCGCTTTGCTTGAGTATGACTCAATAAAGGGCTCGTCTCTCCTTTCACTAGACATTGGAGGAAAATATTTTCATTGTCCTTCTTTACACAAATGCTACGTGTATCATAGTCTATAATAGGGTTGTACAAATGTCTCCAAGGCATACCCAATATTACATCTATGCCTTGTAAAGGTGCAACTAAGAAATCCCTTTTTTCTGTTAAGGAATTGATGCTTAAAGTTAAACCTTTCACCTCTTGCATGCAATTATACTTGGTTCCAGTAAATGCAGCTTTAACTCTATAATGTGTAGGTGAAGGTTGAATGTTTAAAGCTCTAATTGCCTTTTCAGAAATAAAGTCATGAGTGCTACCATCGTCATGCAAAACAATAACTTCATGCTCATTAATTTTTCCTTTTATTTTGAGTAGCGAATGAGCTTGAGGCTTACCTTCTGCTTCTGAATAGTTGGGGTCAGAGTTACCCTCTTGCTTGAGCGATTCATCTTCATTATCGTCCCCTTCAAGCATATTGACTCGTGCCGCAGGTGTCGGATTCTTTGCACGTTCTGGGCAATTTGGTGCTATATGTCCTTCTTTATGACATCGAAAACATTTGATTGGAGGACCTTTGGGCTTGCCACCGTTGACTTTATTTGAATTTGATTCGTCTTTGACTATCTCCTTGCCTTTGTCAAACCCTAGCTTATGAAAATTTCTTGAAGCATGAAAAGGTTTAGAAAAAGGTTTAGAAAGTGAGAGAGGTCTAAACATATTCACATCGGCCCTAATTGTAGACTTAAGGCCCGAAATGAATTTCCTCTTTTGGTCCTTCTCATTGACTTTCTCCACAACTTGTACCTGTAGTAATGTATTCCAAAACTTCTCCACATACTGAGACATGCTTTCTTTTTCAAGTTGATGCAATGTATCCCATTGATGCCTAGCTTTAGATTTAAATTGTGAAGGTAAGAAATGCTTTTTCACTAGCCTTTGAAACCTTTTCCATGAATCCGGTTTGTCACGTCCTTGCTTGATGACGCTCCACCATAAAGCTGCGCTATCCACCATGTGATTAACCGCACATTTGATCTTGTCCTTCTCGAAAAATTTCTCCCCCGAAAAGTAGTCAGAGAGTAGTCATCCAATTGACTAAGCCATGCCAAAAGGACTCGAGCATCTTTCTTGCCATCATAATTCTGAAATGAAAAAGCTTTACGACTGATTTTAGAATTTTTCCGTGAATTTTGTGCTTGAAGTGTAACATTGACAGCTCTTCTTATGATGTCGTCTTCGTCATCATAAGAAGGCAAAGAGTCACGCTTACGTCTTCGACTCGTGAGCTATCGCTCCAATTCAATTTGCATCTCTCTCTCTTCTACAATTTGTTATTGTAGAGATTGGAGTTGCTCTTGAATTGAAGGTAAAATAGGAAAATTTGCCATAGTGCTCATGCAAACAATGTAAATAAGTAAAATTGATATTATTTGATGTATGTAAATAAACCAAATGATTGTACTTATCTCAATTCCGAGTGATTTAGGAGACTTGGGCTAGTCGAAATGCTGAAGAAATAATTTTTTGCACCTTGAACACTGCTCAAACAATTCTGAAAACTTGGCCAAACCTCTGTAATAATTTTTGAGAATTTTTAGAATTTTTTTCAGAAATTATTTTAGAATTTTCTGGCATTTATTAGGCAATTTTAAGCCTCTTTAAGCCTTAAAAAATCAAAGTTCTGCACCCCCAAAATCTAAAAATTGAAAACCTTGGTTTCCTGGAAAAATTATATTTGTATGGTGTGAAACCTTAGGTAGAGAGTTGATGTTGACCACCTAGGGAATGGAAAAAGTGGAATTTAATTAAGCTTTTAATTTAGCTTAATTAACTATGTTAAGCTCTTTTTGTGAGCTTATGGCTTGGAAAGCACACGGCGATTATTTCTGCCCGTTAGGCTACAGTTTGGCGCATAGCTTTGGCTTCTTTTTGATTAATTAACAAAGCTAGTTGCTCATAGAACATGCAGACCGTCAATTATAGGATTTTTGCAGCTTGAACCTCTTCTAATTCTGAGCAGGGCAGGTGAGGTTTTTAGCCATGGGGAATCCATCTGTACGGTCAGATCTGAAATTCATGGAGCCTTTTACAAAACCACTTTTTGGTGAAGAAGGGTGGTTTTGCAGGTGGTGAGTGGATTTGAGAAGTAGAGCTAGTTTGAAAATTTGAATTTTTGGTCAAAGACCTCCAACAGCTCCTTCTGTCCACCGGTTAAAAACCTGCAACTTTCTTGAGAGTTGTGTTGATGAAGACCTTTCCCACCTTTCCACAAATCTCCTAGCCCAAGCTTTGATACCACTGAAAACTTAATCGTTTTCTAGGATAGCTTGTGGAACACTTGAGAAATTCAACACAAATTCAACCATGAAAACACATGCTTTGCAGGTTTCAACAAAATCAAATAAATTGAACAAAAGCATAGCAAACATAATACTTAGCTCCAAGACAAACATGCTGGGTGCAATCTTCCCCCCCCTTATGCGTGGCCTTTCCCCACACAAGAGTATTTTTATTAGCTTTCAACCAAAAATAGGCCATAGCCCCCAAAAATATACAAAGTGTGCTTTTTGAGAGCACGACACTCTTTCACAACAAAAATAGAGTGTCCCAAAAATTGAGGCTAGGGTAAAGCCTTTAGGCTTTAATAAATTCAACATTATAAATGTATTTTTCCCAATGTATCAAAATGGAAAAATCAACTACTAAGGTTATAAGCTACGCTTGTAAAAATAAATATGATGCGCATAAGAAACATTCTCCTCGACATTATTCATCAATCCTCGTAATCTTCATCACCTAAAAATATAAGCCCAATTAATAATTAAATTAATCCCACAAATATTAAACAGGCACAAACCATCACCAACTCATGACTACCAGGCGTAAGTACCCCAGGAATCACCCTGCCATACAAACCTAACTGAAATAATCATAGACGGCCCCAAGCATACGTCATATACCGCACGTATTAATATTTATAGTGGTGTCACCCACGATATTAACCTAGCCGGCATGACGCAAGAGGCGTCCCCAAATTACTCAAGAGGGAAAAATAATATTCTTAAAGAGAACTTAAAATATATTCTCATGACAAACAGTCTAGTCAGCAGTCCACCTTCACCGTATTGCTCTATAGCCATGGGTGATGCATTAATTGAAGAGAATACATCCATTGTGATTTCGTGCTAATAGCAGTCAAACACAAGGTACCTCTGGACATGTATCTCATTTTGCAGATACCATCCTTATTGCTTCCACATTACCTGAAGAGCCACCACCTATTTTTTATGCATTGGAGGAAAATAATTGGGTTACAATCATGCATTTTGCCTTCTGTTATTGACATTCAGTAGATTCAGTAGAAATTGGCCTTGATGATTTGCTCGTGACGTATAACATGCATTTGCAGTTATAGACATTGGGCCTTTGCATTATTATTTGGGTATCCAGTTTATACCACTTGTTGAGGGGGCCATCCTGCTATCTCAAAGAAGCTTTTGATGCTGCCCCTTCTTAGCGAACCGTCGGATGCTTTTTATCTCTATGCAGTACCCCTCTTGTTATAATTGAGTAGCTTTCAGCATTGCCCCATCTTTGGCATTGGCAAGTAGTGAAGCAACAATGCGTTTTCTTTATGCTTATCCACCTACACTGACAACTATTGGGCAGTGTTCTGACACTAAGGTGTCCAACAATGGTAACTGTTTTTGACAGTAGCCACTTCACATTGTGAAGCTGAGTAGAGAGTAGCATTCACAGCTATTGAGGAATGTGTATGGCTCCACCGTCTATTGGTAGATCTTGGCATTAGGCAGTGTTTGCTACCACCATTTTCATTGATAGCGGTCAGAGCACATTAGGTGTCTTGCAGAATCCAATATTTCATGCATGGACACAACACATTCAGGTGCATTATCATTATATCAAGAAAGGCTCCATGTAGGAGAGATTGCCTTGATCTATGTGCCTACACATGATAATGTAGTAGATGGGCTTACTAAGTCTCTTTCTAGGGTAGTCTACTACACCCTGTACATGTTCACACCATTCACTTCGGGGGGGTTTGTTAGCCTTGGAAGTCCTTGGTGTGAACATCCCTACACACGAGCACCTTTTACCTTGTGGTGGTAGGGGTTTTTCCCCAATGTGAACACATTCTTGTGTGTTAGCCACATCAGCCCCCTAGGGCTAGGTTTATTTGTACTCTTGTACTCCGCTCATTTCATATCATTATCATTGAGTACTTCCGGCTATCGCGTCTTGTCTCTCTCGCTCTCTGAGCTCTTGTATGACTATGTGTGCGTGTGTGTTTGTGTGAGTGTGTAAAGCATCTTCTCCTTCATCCAACATGTGTGACAATGGTATCAGAGTAAAGATTTGGCACATGTAAATCAAAACGGTATCTCTAGTGTTTCTCTTTGGGATGTACACCAATGCAAGTCTCAGGAGTGTAAGGAGGTTTGTTCCCACAACCTTCTTCAAAGCATTGAAGATACATAAACTCCCAGCTCTCTATCTTAAAATTGAAACACATCCTCCCTAGCTCTCTAGTCCCTCCCTTTCACATTAGTCCACAACGAGCCATATATTAACCACATGAGCAATATATTGGTCCACAATGAGCCGTATATTAACCATGACGAGCTTTGTGTTGACTCTTGTTATTGATGCTGAAATAGCATTGATGGGGTGGGGTGGAAGGGCATTAAGGTTGCTGCTATGCATAACTGTGGAGTTGGTGGTGTGGGTTGCATTTAGGTTGGTGCCTTACAATTGGGTATAACTGCAATGAATGGGTGAAAAGAGTTCAGCCAATGGGCACAAACATATGCAAGGCTTTTTTACCATACTACATGTGAAGGTATTAACTTTTAACCCTTCATGAACCTTGCACTAGTACTTTGTGTAGAGAAATGTTGAGAATCGATGCGAGTTGGACCCCAAAACCACGCTGTTAGAGAATGATTTGTTATTGAAATTGTTTGTAAATCCACATTAGCATAGGCTATGTATGTCTGTAGTGTGTATGTGAGTGATTAATTATCTATAATGCTTTATATTGTCCAAGGTGGAGTGACATTGGAGTTTGGTAGATACTCTAGTTTATTTATTGATTTATTTAACACACACTCTTTCTTTCACCCCTTTGTGGAGGAACACACACTCTTTCTTCACCCCTTTGCGAACCCACGTTTGGGGGCCACCTTATTCACCCGGCTATTGTCTCCGCCCCTCCGTAGATGCTCTCTACTTGCATGCTTTGATATGCAACCCTTAAAAAAATAACTTTTAAACCTTTAAAATATGAGAAAAGTTGGTCGTCCCAAGAGCGTTTAAAAAGAAGAAAAAATACACATTTGAATTGCAACGTTCCCATTTAAATCCGTGAACAGGTCGTTTATCAATGAGAAGGACAAGGCTGGTGTAAAGCTGACTGGTGTGAAGCCGGCTATTGCTGTCTCCCCCACCCTCCTCCGTCCTCCAACGACAGTGCAGGTCATGGCTGTGCTTTGATTGCCGAGCTAACCTTTGATCCG
Source organism: Cibotium barometz (assembly GCF_041138505.1). NCBI lineage: Eukaryota > Viridiplantae > Streptophyta > Polypodiopsida > Cyatheales > Cibotiaceae > Cibotium > Cibotium barometz. The sequence goes on along the minus strand of NC_141071.1, from coordinate 48,065,614 downwards.
GCGACACTTCATCTCTGTCCCTCTCTCCGCATGCCATCGGCGTTACTCTCCCTCTCGCATGCCGGAGAGTAGCACTCCAAACGCGCTTTTCTGGTGCATCATCTTCATTCCAACCCATGGGATTCACTGAATTCGGCGAACGAGAGCTCCTGGTAATCTTCTCTCTAAGTCTCGTGCCCCTGTGTGTGTGTGTGTTGGGGGGCGGGTTTTCTCATCCATGGTGGAACATTCCTGTGTCGCATGCTTTTGCCCTCACTTCTCTTCGTGGAAAGCAGCACTGCCTCTGTCAACCGTGCTTTCACAAGTGCTGCAACCTGGTTTCCTGTTTTCTGTGCTAACTGTCAAACAGAAGGATTATTATGCGCAATTTGCTGCCATCCACACACTGCAAGGGAAAATTGAAAACTTTTTTTTTTTTGTTGTTGTTCTATATCTAGTCCATGAGTCCATTTAAGGCTGGACATGGCTGCTGCCTTTTTTCTAGGGTTTAGACCAAATTCAATGCTGCCTTTTTTCTGTGTAATGGCACAAATTAATTGCTTTTACTTTCTCTGTATCCTGCTGATAGAAATCTTGCATTTTTGTAGCCTTCCATGGAGACAGGCTTCTTGAATGGGTGAGCATTCTCTCAGTCACTTCCACCATTTTGTTTGAAATAACAATGTGTCAAAGAAGAACATGCATGGAACTATAGGAGGAGAATGCCATGCTTGCTTGACTGAACAGTTCTGGAAGGTTACATCTTAAGCATTACTCTACGTTGAATGCTATTAAAGCTTGCAAAAGTAGACAAGATTAAAACAAGTGAAGAGAACCTTTTTTTGAGAGTGTAATGCATTTATTAAGTGATAGGAACATATGGTGAGGTTTGAACTCCGGTACCCACTGAGAGATTCAACCTGTTACCAACTGGGCTACATGGCTGGGGATTAGTAACGACTGACTTAAGAGATTTTTAACTCCGCTACATTTCAACCATACATCCGAATTTCAGATGAAAGTGTGTCATGGCAAAAGCAAAATCGGAGAGATCGTCTAGTAAATTTAACAGCTGTCCTGTGATTTATCTCAATTTAATAAATTTTGAAAAAGCACAGCTTCATAGAGGTACTTGAATTAGTAAATTAATGCACTTAAATGAGAGAAGAATCAGAGGGTTTGACTAGTGCCAGTCCATCCCTTGGGCATAAGTCACACTTATGGTGCACTTGCTTCCAAATTTAATCCATCTATGCATGCCTCTAATTGGGTCCTGTTGCGTTCTGTGCAGGGAGTTTGCCTTTGCAGATGTCAATAATCTGGATCACTGTATCAAGTACCTTAATCAGTCTCTCGTGACGTTCGGTTTTCCTGCATCACTTGATTTGGTTTCCAACAATCCTGTAAGTCTCATTAGGTTCACTGTTATCGTTGCCAATTCTGCTGTTTTTAAATTTTTAAGTATCTGCAGTTGATTCTAGTTTCAAATTGAGAACTTGCTTCACGACAGCGTGCTCGAAGACAGTCATGTTTCTGCATAAATATTTAACATCAGATTGCTTAGGATTGAGATCGGCCATGTTTATAGTCTTTGCCATTCTGCCAGATTTCATTTGAAGTCTTTGTCTAAGTTGCACCCTGCTGGTTTGTATTAATTCTTTCACTCCAAAACGGTGCGAAGGCCCATGAGTTACCGTGCGTTCTCTGTCTAGTGCTAGCCTTCATCATGGCTGAGACTGCCCTTGGAGAAGTGATAGAAGCTCTGAAGATTTGTCTACTTTGATGACATATCTACAAGCAGGAACCTGCACCTACTCTTGGGTGTTGATGACGTGAGTGGCAATGTCCATAGCACATAGTCTATGCTAATGCATGATGGAATTGATGATATGAAGCTTTTTGAGTTTACTTTCATGCAGTCAAGGTGGCACTTTGGTTTTTGTTAAGTTTGGGAAATTACCTGAACTTTCCATTGGTTTATGAATATAGGCAGTTAGATTAGTTGGTGTGGTTTATTTAATACCACTTGAGCCATGTCTGTAGCCTTCAAATCTTACTCTCTTGCATAAGTGCCCTTTTTCCTCTTGAGTGTGTCATGCATGCCTATTTAGTGATAGTCAATATCACGTGCAGCCGCTGCAGCCAGCAGGGTTTTGACTCTCATGGAGACTTGACTCTCCATGAGAGTCAAGTCTCCCCTAACACAGCTGGGGGGACTGCCTGACTGGATTTTAAACTGGAAAATAAGACAGTCGGCATCACTGATGTCATTGATGATGAGATATAGTAGTTCTGATATTGATGAGCATAAAGGGAAACCGGATAAGCGGTTAGGAATTGTAATGTCATCTTCAGTCTTGGTACTTTTTTAAGGGTTGCAAAACTTGTGGCTTAAAACATCCAATTATTTCGACAAGAGTTATTTATGTCAGTGCAGGCTTCTGTTGTGCGCACTTGCAATTGCATATATGCTCTATTGCAACAGCGGCAAAAAGATATTGAGTTCAGAGAGTCCTCCAATGAGCAGAGGCAAAGGTGATAAGTTTTGTTCTGGTTTTTAAATCTCTCTTTTTTTTGTTGATGTCCATATGCACAGTACCATGTAACATGAAATCAATAAAACTAAAAATTGATAACTACTACAACCTGCTCATAAGTCTCAGCCATAAGTACCTCCTCATTAAGAAAATGGACAATAACCCATCTCGTAGATATAATCATGTTAGCTTTGGTCATGAGCCTCAGCTATAAGCTCCTCATCCTCCTCCTCTTCCTCTGGAGAGGATTTAACAGTGGAAGACATTAACAACACAACAAATTCCTAACCTAAGAATGGATATTTTGTGGGAATACATGAGAATAAACAGTTGTTTAACAAACTGGTTATGACTCAAGAGTAACAGGCTGAAGTGACGAGCAAAGCTGTTGTGATGATTTATCTTATTCACATAAGAGGGAGGCATGGATGTGGATGTCCAGTGTGCCTTTGCAAGCTGTCACTTGATAATACGCTCTTGCTTGGCAAACTTTTGTGATATCCTTCAATACGAGTTCCTCTTGTTGCTGTAGTTGAGCAGACTTTCAATGAGGGAATATTGACTATAGGTGATGCTAAGCTGGCCAATGAGGATACTCAACTTGTGCGATGAGATTTGTATGAAGTGATAACGGTAGAACTGATTTTTTTACCATGCTCAGTGTGCTCAATGTGTAGCTGGAGAAGTCAAGCTCGAAGTTTTGGCTGATCTCTTGCCTACTAGAGAGAGTGTGGAAGGCCATGCTAGTGAGGAAAATGTTTTATCTGGAAATTTATTGAGCTAAATTCATGGGGTGACTTTATACTTTGGGTGTGTAACCTTGGCATGTAGGCTCTCAAGGCTTACTGGATTTGTTCCCTATGTCAACATGAGAACTCAGACAGTGTGCCTTTCTATCATAGGCAGAGTGTACTGTTGAATTATCTTTATGGTAAATAACTATTAGTAGCAACACAATACAGGTTTCTTTCGGATATGGCTCGGTTGGAGGCCAAGGTGGAGCGTTTGGATGGTCAGCTTTCTTCGAAGGAACGTGAACTAGCTGCTCTCACTCGGGCAGTAGGTTTTATGACTTTATGCAAACTATATTTTTCATTGTATATTCAAGTAGAAGTAAACTTTAGAGCTATGTGTTCTTGACACCTTGGACAGTTATTGAAGTTCCTTGTGACAATCTGACATGCATTTTGGGATCCAAAACTTATACTGGAATTCTTATGTGCAATCCTCATCTTCCACTTGTGATAATGTTGGGCATGAAATAGGAACAAAAAGCAACAGCTGCATTTAAAGCTCAGATTGAAAAATTACAGCAGGAGCGCGATGAGTTTCAGCGTATGGTCATTGGAAACCAGGTACACTTACACATTGTGCTTTATGTTAAGAAATTATCACAGCTATATGTCACTCACCCTTATCCCATCTCATGTGCTTACTGCTAAAGGCATCCTGAAATGTTTTTGTGAACAGCAAGTACGAACACAGCAAATTCATGAAATGAAGAAAAAGGAAAAGGACTATATCAAGCTTCAGGTAATCCTATTGGAATCTTTCTCTCTTTCTGTATAGATCCTTAAATGTTGTGAAGCCATGCGGTGTATATGTTCTCTCAAAGGTGTTGTAACTATCTCAACTTTAAGTCATAGTTGCTTTAGAGTTTGTTATGATTAGAATGCTCACCTATGCATAACAGATTGATGCATGGAAGGGATTGGTGTGCTTAATCTTCAGGCTTTCATTTTGATTGTTACAGTTTGCAGGTATAACATGAGGCCTTTAATTGTAGCTGTAGGTCGATGTTTAAGTCAAAGGCTTGTCTGAGTTTACTCATGTGGTGTTAAAAATACCTTGGTAATAACAGTTTGGCATTGACAAACGATCTTATTATAGTTTTTGTTCCTAGAATCCCGGTGTTTCATGAGTTTTAACACCGAAGCTTACTGAGATTGTGAGATGAGGTGACACGACATTTTGCTTGAATCTGATCACCATAGGACCTGGTCATATTGGCTAAATCTTTCCAGGTGTACTAAGACCTGCTTTCTTCTTTGCCCCGTGGGTAGTTTATCATGCTGCTGATAAGCTTTAGAGCTTATATATAAAGTGATGCATGCAACTGGGATAAGTTGCAACCTGACAACAATGTCATGCTCTTGATGCTTGCTGTTTCATGCTCATGACTGATGAATATTGAAGTATACTTCATGGTGAGCTTTGAAGATCTTCACTGACAATGGTTTTTGAAGACTCAGTCACCGCTGTTTTCCAATGACTGCTGTAAATATGCTACGGAAAGGTTGACCATTCATGTAGTTCTCATCTCATTATTAGGTGGTTGTGCTGTTAAGGCAAGGCGATTACATGACAAATGATCTGTAAAGTTTTAGGGATTTTTTTGGTGTCTAAACAGCAATTTGTTCTTATTACTTCAAGTTTTCAGTAATAGTAGGCTAGATCTTCAGTATTGGGAGACTTAAAACCTTTTTTTTGCATGAATTAGGTGGTAAGCTTTCCTGCTATAGATTAAATCAATGAAAAATTTTGAACTTGATAATGTTGTTACTTTCTATTTGTTGTTAAGACATGCATAAGAAATATTTTATTTATTTGGGCAAAGTTTTGGTGGACAGGAGAAGCTGAACCAAGTTCTGATGGAGAAAAAAAAAGAGTCAAAGTCGGGGATGGAAATCATGAACTTGCTACAGGTGTGTCTGACCACACAAGTGGGGAGATATCAATTTGCATGCTTGCACAACATGCATGCGGGTGCAAGGGCATGCAGTGGTGTTGTTTTATCGGTCTAATATAAGAGCTTAAAGATTTATGAGACCAAAGTTGCTACTTTCTAAAATAATTGTGACACGTAAAATTAAATAAATGAACTTATTCAGGAACTTTGAAATGTGAAGGTTTGGGCTTAAAAAGTCAAAGGCGAGAAGGATGGTGTGCATGATTTAAACGAGACACGCTGGATTTGCAATGGTGTGTGATCTTGGTATAATACTTTATATGAAACCTAGACTATTGAAGGCAAATGCACACTTATGGTAGTGCTACGTGTGAATAGGACCTAACCAAGGGCACTTTTTCCCATGTGGTTTTCCCCCTGGATATCCAGGGTGAAAGGACACTCTATGTGGGACACAGTAAGAAGGATTGCACTAAGTGGTAGGCTGAAAAGTTTGCCAAGGCACCCACTTCCACGGTCGCGACCATAGCATCCACATCCACATTTCCACCATCAGCCTCTAATGCCGTTCAGGTATTGCCAACTTTGAATCCGGTGCCCCTAGTGGTATTTGATGAGAAGCAGTAGGGTGAGTTTGAGGGACAGAAGAAGGCTCTCATCCGTGCCTATGGCACTACGAAGGGACAATGTAACTGCTCCCTACAGGAGGCCTACAAATCGGAAGACAAAGTACACTTTTTTAGATCACTTAACTAATACAAACAATGGACATTATTAGTAACATTAAAACTGAAAATGACAAAGAACACTTGACACCATCGCTGGGGCCGGAAAGGGCCGGCCCCCCCTCAATACAGTTTGTATTTCTTGGAGTATTACCATTGTCTTTCATGCTATTTTTGTATGGATGCTAGATATTTCTTATTTTATATACATACATACATACATAGTAAAAAACGTGAACGTACTTAAAGTACTTATCTTGATGCATACTTTATGTAACCTTACCATACCGCACCGTACCTAAAGTACTCAACCACTATGGTCTCATGGATAAGACAAGATCTTGATCATACATGGGTGGCAGCAAACATGCTCCCGTCCATATGGCACAATAATGGTCACACACGGGTGGCACAAAACTGGTTCCTGTCCATGTGACACCAGATAACTAACCCTTTCACATGGGACATTGGCTTGGCCACATGTGAACATGGTACAAATCTGGCCGCTCTATGGAGTGACAATCCCATAGAAGTGGCTCCAAAAATGGAGATGGACCAAATGGTGATAGACAACTGCCCAATCCTCTTCGACATGGGCAGCTTTGAGGATGCCATCTCTTTGTAGTTGGCAAACAACATGAGTTGTACCTCTTTGTAGTTGGCAAACAAAATGAGTTGTACCTCGGTTCCTTATCATTTAGATGTGGACGGATTTACACCTGGTCTACGTACACATCTCTCAGAAAGCTTAGCAGTATGAATTTCAAGTTCAAAAGGCAACATTCCAGAGGGATTTCATTGTCTCCTCTCTTTTAGGGTATGACATAATTCTTGGGATCTAGTGGTTTAGAACATTCTTGATTGGAGGTAGGTCCACTTTCACTATTTTTTGAGCCCATAAAGATTTCGTGGCATACCACTCATTTCCCACATTCGGGCCCAAAGAGCCATAAGAAAAGGAGCAGAGTGTGCATTGATTTATGTCCTCCCTGAGTCTAATACTGTTTAGACAACACCCATATTGGAGTAGAGGATCGTTGGTCTCTTGTCTCAATACAAAGACATTATGTTGCGAGACGACCTCCCACCCAATTGTTGGAGAATGCACATGCGGAAGCATAAACAAGACGAGAGAGAGTAGAGCAAGCTTGTGGACAAGATCACCTTTTATATTCTTGAAGCTTTACAATGGCAATAGGCCAGCAAGAGAATGTTGAACTTGTGCAAGGGATTGGATGAAAAGTGAGGAATGGGGAGGACTCCTTATATAGTGAATATATGAACTAGAAGACTACGCTAAAATAGGTCGACCAGCTCATGACCTACTACATAGGGAGAAAATACATAAAATTTCAAATAATAGGTACAACCCCAAAACACTGAGATGTATAAATTCTAACACCTCCTCTTCAGCTCATAGTGCAAGATTCGGAAGAAGATAAGCCGATGAAGATGCAACCATGGACCCTCCAGCACCGCGAATACTGGAATCACCTCGGAGAGAGCACCCACCAACTTGTTTCCTCAAAAAATACCACCACAAATAGCAAGGAACTTTGCGTGGCCATGAATTCCTACACAAGTGTGTAGTGAACTCCAAGAATAGATGAAGAGCTGCAAGACACACCGTGCCCATAATCCCCAACAGTGGATGGAAAACACGTAACGTCCCAAAAGCCTTGAACAATTCGGTCTCCATGCACCAGTAAGTGGAGTGGTAATCAGCCCCCCTCAAACCCACAAGCCTCCTCTAGCTAGAAGCACATGGGGGGGAACTGCATGTGTACTAGAGAAGTACACCATCTGGGTCCTCCTGAGCCGGAAGTGCCCTGGGAGCCCTAGAAGTGGTACTAGAAGAATCTGAGTCATTAGCTTGTATATGATCATTTCCCGTCTTTGAAAACTTGGTCCTAGCCTAGGCTGTACCTTTGGGCTTGCAATCCTTGGCCAAATGAACCTGTTGTTAAGAAGAGGAGCAATGACACAATCCTGTCTGTTGCATTGTAACAAGTGCTTGATCTTGTTCACTAGGAGGGAAACTTACCTGCTCTTGAGAAACAAGAATAGATGCCTCCTCCAAGAGGGAACCCATATCCACAAGCAGGTTCAGAAGAGGAGCAATGACACAATCCTGTTTGTTGCATTGTAACAAGTGCTTGATCTTGTTCACTAGGAGGGAAACTTACCTGCTCTTGAGAAACAAGAATAGATGCCTCCTCCAAGAGGGAACCCATATCCACAGCAACAAATTACACAAATCTCAACTCTCCAAGAAAACTCCTCTCAAGTGCTTTCCAACAAAGTGAGGCTCCAAAACCAATCAGCCCCCTCTCAAACCTGAGAGAGGAGGAGGTTGGACAGCAGCAAAACAGTCTAAGAAACCACCGGGAACCTCCTACCGGAAGGGCAGGGACTCGTGGAGGAAGAAGGAGATGTACAGCCACTTGTCTGGCAACTCCACATGCAAGAAGCTCACCTCAACCGATGCAGAAAATAGAAAACGCAGCCAAGAACTCCACAACCTGCGTCTGAAGTGCAAAACGCAGCCTGTAGGCCTGGCCGACAGCAGCAAGAGGGCTGACTGGACCAGAAAACGCAGCCACTGAATGGGACTGATCTGCAGCCAGGAGGGGCTATGACAGAAAACACAAGGCAGAGAAGAGATGGTGGGCAGATTTGCAGTAGATGGAGCAGCCTGAACCTAAGTGAGTGATACCATGTTGGAGAATGCACAGGCGGAAGCATAAACAAGACGAGAGAGTAGAGGGAGCTTGTGGGCAAGATCACCTTTTATATTAGCTTGAAGCTTTACAATGGCAATTGGTCAGCAAGAGAATGTTGAACTTGTGCAAGGGATTGGATGAAAAGTGAGCAATGGGGAGGACTCCTTATATAGTGAATATATGACTTGGCCGACTGCCCTAAAACATGCTGACCAGCTCACGACCTAGTACATAGGGAGAAAATACATAAAATACCAAATAATAGGTACAACCCCAAAACAATGAGATGCATAAATTCTAACACCAATCTCCCACTCAATAGACTTGCGGGCCATCGAATAGAGTCGGTTCTTGGTTCAGAGCCTCCTAGAAAGTTCCCCTATTGCCTTTCCAAGGCATTGGAGTGCGAGCTGGAACATTGGTTATCCTAGGTACTCCAGGCTAGATTTATCCGGCTTTCCTCCTCCCCATTTTCCGCTCCCATCCTATTTATCCAAAAGAAGGATAAGACCGCACGCTTATGTGTGAATTAGGGCGCAGATAGATCTTAAGAGCGGGTACCATTAGGTTCAGATCTGTGAGGTTGACATTCCAAAAACCACCCTTAGGACCGAGCGAGGCCACTATGAGTTTGTGGTGATGCCTTTTGGACTCACCAATGCACCAGCAACGTTCAATAAGATGATGTCTCGGGTTTTTCGGGATCTCATTGGCAAAGTGGTCTATGTTGATGACCTCTTGGCTTTGAGATTTGGCAGACCCCTCAGGGAATTTTCTTTTCTCAACAGCAGTACACACGAGAGATTCTTGATAGGTTTCAGATGACTGGGTGTAGACCAGTATCTTCTCCTTTGGATACTAGTGAGAAACTCTCTCTTCTTGATGCTTCGCCAGGGATTGATTTGGGACAGTATCGGGTTCTTGTTGGTTGTTTGGTATGGTTGACCTACTCTCGATTGGAGATTTGTTTCATAGTCAGCTTATTGAGGTTTTTCACATCCAAGCCCAATCAACAGCATTGGCGGTGTGCTCTTAGGGTGCTTTAGTACTTTGGATTTTGGCATATTTTATGGCTAGGTGTGCAGTCTTCTTGGATGGACTGATTCAGATTGGGCTGGAGATTCGGATACTCGGCGTTCAACCATTGGTTGTGTTTTCTCACTTGGGTTGGGAGCCATTTCATGGAGCAATAAAAAGCAACCTACTGTGGCACTTTCCTCTATAGAGGTTGAGTATTGAGCAGCTTGCTATGTTGCATGTGAGGCGATTTGGTTGTAGAGATTATTGGGAGAACTTGGTTTTCCTCCTTCTGGATCTACTGTTCTTTGGTGTGATAATCAGAGTTGCATCGCCATCACCAAGAACCGTGTGTTTCATGCTCGTATGAAACACATTGAGATCCAGTATCACTATGTTTGTGAACGGGTTCTTGCGGGAGATTTGCGTTTGGAGTACTGTTCTTCAACAGAGAATGCAGCAGATTTGTTCACCAAGCCGGTGTCTCAAGCGTCCTTGGCTCCTCATCTTCGGCTTCTTGGCCTCTTGCAGCCGGCCCACTCTCCCAAGGATTGAGTGGGGTCGTGTGCTAAGCACGCATTGTGAGAGCGAGTGCCCAACGGTTGGCCTGGGCATCCGAAAGAGGGGGTTCCGAATCAACGACTAGTGGAGTCTCTCCTCATCAGAAGTCAGAAGCAATTGGGTTAGGATGGCTTCTGGTGACCCCAATCTCTGATCAAACTAGCTACAAATGTGTCCTGGAAGGAGGAGTTGAGGCCACTAGTGGCGGCCTCCGTGAAGATCCACCCCACACTAGGGGTCCAGGGTCCACCAGGAGCTAGGGTGTGGGCCAAATTTCGAGCACAAAGGAAAGCCTTTCAGCGCTCACCCCCTAGCTGAAGGCCTCAAATGAGCGGCTTGCCTGGAAGGGCTCTGCTTTGAATAGCTATGGGTACCATGATGGAACTTTGCTGAAGCTATTGTGGAAGAGTTATTAAACTCCACCTGGGTGTAGTGGTGCCCAAGAAAATGAGTATAGGTGATTTTTTCGAGCTCGTCAATGAGGGTTTCCTGGAGAAAATCTGGAATCTGAGCATGTGTTGGGCGGTTTCCCACGAGCTTGCAAACCAATGAAGAGGCCACGAGGGAGGAAACCATTGGTGCCAAGAGCTAGAGATCCGCTTTTGAAAATGGGCAAGGGGCGATAGCCTCGGGCGGGGATGATGGAGAGGCTATACCACAGTATCCTCTTGAGGGAGTGAAGACTAGAGGAAGCCGACACTTGCTGAAACAGGAACTACTCATATGCAAAACAAATGGGGAGGTGCAGAAGAGGATAGGGCTCGGAAAAAAGGAAAAACACGAAGCCAACTAGGACGGAGGAAGGTGTGGCACAAGGGTAGTGAGAGAAGGCGGCTGGGCAAAAGGAAAAATTAAAAATAGATAAACAAAAATAAAGACAGCCAATAGTGGGTGGGGAGGGAAGAAAGGAATGCGGGTGGTGATGAAGGTGTCCTGGTGGGCAAGGGGGCGGAAGGCAAGAGGCTTGCGAGGAGGGCCTAAGAAGAGGCGGAATGGATGGAGGAGGGAAAGGTGGGTTGGCGGCAACGATGAAGGACAAAAGGGTGGGTCTCAGGAGAAGGCGGACTTGAAGCTGAAGGAAGGTGAAGGTAGGGGGGATGCATGAATGATGGGAGGCAGGGGTGCGAGGGAGGCGACAAGATGACGAAGGGGGGGTTGTCGGGAGGAGAACTCATGAAACATTATTCAGCTCCGTAGTCCATTCCACATGCTTGTACTTATTGTACTTGCATTTCTCCACCTCTTTAGTGTCACATGCACTTTGCACTGTAGTGCATGGTGACAAGATGGCTCATCATCAGTGCTTCATTGTACAGCAGTGGATATGCCGTGGTCCCATTGTAGTCCTCAATCCAAGATATGTCAGGCTCGAGCTACATAGGTCATTCCTCAGCCTTAGAGTGTCAGTCAGTCAATCAAGTCCCTTAACCCACTTGGAGAGAATCATTCATGCATGTAGAGTCAATAGAAACCTTATGGTTTGCATTGGAAAGCATTCTGCATTTGCATAGCATTCATCCCATATGCATATACATCATTGCAGAAGCATTAGAATATTATTTAGCATTATTCCACATTTTTACCATTTTTATGAGCATTATTATCATTATTCCAACATTTATCACATAAGAACAAGTCGTGTAGCATTTATGATGCAGTCGGCCAGCTATGTAGCCAGCCGACCAGCATCCAGCCCATATAAATAGCATCGTTTTGCTTCATCCCATATCATCTCATCATTGAATCATAAGCGATTCATCTATCAGCCTTGGGAGCATCCTCGCTTGAGCATACACGCCTTCATCAGCATAAAACGCATCAACTACAATCAGCCAAGGAGGAAAGCGCTTCAGCCCTTCGTTTTTCAGCCTACAGAAGATTTCAGCATTCATCCATGTCATCGTTTGCTCCAGCCATCAAGGTGAAGGTAAACGCAGCATGTTCATTCATTCATAGTGCATATACTCAGCCTAGAACAGTCCCAAAGCAGCCCGTCTCTCAGCCATAGTTTGCAGCCTTCCTACATTCCCTTGGAAGAGTGCATTGGCATCGCAATTGGTCATCATTGGTGTTTCTACACAGTTCAGCCCAATTGTTGGTCTTCCGAAGGTCGTGTTTGGCTTATCTACAGTCCAAAGTGTCACGTGCATCCCGCACTTGGATGCCATGTAGACATTTCTGTACAAAAGGTGCAGGACCTAGGATGGTGAACTGGTCCCATGTGAGCCCAGTTTGGGACGAGTCAACCAGGGATCCATCTCAGGTGTCTGAGGTCAGGTGCACATTGTCCTGCACAGGAGTCTAAGGTCAGGTGTGCACTGTCCTGCACATGAAACAGTGCCAGTCCACGCTGTGAGTCTCCCTCTAGAATGATGTCAGTGACTCTGTGTATCGGGTATGGTACCGGATGCCAGATCACTGAGTAGTTAGTGTTTATGGACAAGGGGCCAGCCCATAGGGCTACCCCGGATCTTAGTGTGGGCATGGGAATGGTGTGGAACCACCCCCATGAGGGCCAAGAAGGCCCAGGCTGAACCCACCAGCCATGGAAGGGCTGTAGGACTGCCCTAGGGCAAGAATAAGGCAAACTCCAGGAGTAGGGCGAGTATGGGGCAGCCCATACAGGCTGCCCAGCCCTTGGGATGTGTGCAAAAGGCTTGCCGAGTCATTGGAATGCAGGCGCATCACCTCCCAGCTAGCTAGGAATAAAACGCAGCATTTATGGGATTTATTTTAGCATTTATTGCTGAATTTGCATAAGTCGTGGGAGTTTTATGCTGGCCGCCTGGATGTATGCTGGCCGACTGCTCATGAGGAGTAGTATAAAAGGCTTAGCCCACAATCCCATTCATTCATCTCATTATTCACCAAGAGCTCAAGAAAATCAAGGGCTATACAAGCCAAGGGAGTTGCTAAGCAAAGGGGTGGAGAACTGAAGGTCAAGGGCAGGGATTTCCCAGCCAAGAAAGGTCAAGAATTCTGTATTTTCTTTTCAGATTCACATCATTCTAATAAAGCAAATACACCATCCGTGGTGGGGGCCCTATAGAGGGTAATTGGGACCCAATACTATGTCCTCTCCCTCTCTCTCTCTCTCTCTCTCTCTCTCTCTCTCTCTCTCTCTCTCTCTCTCTATTTTCTGCACATCTCCTTTCAGTTTCTGCGTTAATTTCCGTCGCGAAAAGAGTGTTGAATTCTGAGTATTGAAGTTACCGATTCTTCTCGAAAGCTTCCGCATGTTACAGTGGTATTAGAGCCTACTTCAAGTACAAAGATTCAGCAAAGAAACCAGAATTTTTTCTCGCTCGTGTGGTTTTTAGACGCCGGTGGACTACCCCTTTCGAAGTGACTCCTGTCCCTCGAAGGACGGTTGGTTTTTAGCCTCTAGAAGCCTCCGGACGTCTCCCACACAGATAGTGGATGGTCAGATTGCGTTCCGGAAAGGAAGTGCATTTTCCTGCTATGGCGAGCTTCGACGACGAGAGAGACCAAGAACCATGGGACCAGAGTGCACCAGGCAGCCTAGTGTAACTTGGTTGACCACAATGCTAATCAATACACTTAAATACACTAAGATTTGAAGGACACTCGCTCATATACAAGAAGTAAATTGCTGAATTGACAAGAGACACACAATGAGCCGGAACGGCCGGCCCCTCCCTTGAGTAAATTGTATTACTATTGGAGAAATTCAATACATAGCTTCACGGGCATCCATTGCCAAATCCTCCATGCCAATGCATATGAAATTCAGCATTTAGAAAACAATGGTATGTCGATGTAGATCTCCAAGGAGCTGCCTTGATGCCCGGCCCGACTTCAGTGCCCATATTCTCTACCATTGGCTCTATGTTCTACCAAGCAAGGTAGCAACATCTTCAAGAGCACATAGGACAAGAGAAATACTACACAGGGCGGCTAAACAAGGAGTCCTGCCCTTCTACTGAGTAAGTAATGACAACACATTGTCCAATTAGCTTACCAGTCTTCATAGAAGTTGTTGCAAGCGGAAGCCTTCGCGTTGGAAGCTTTAGAAGTGTTGATATCTTCGATTTGCCGCAATCCTTCGCGACAAAAGTCTTCAAGAGGATGAAGGGAACCCTGGGAAAGCTTCTTCTATGGTTCAACTTGAGAAAGGAAGGCTGAAATTAGGGTTTTCAGCAAAAAGACCAGAAATTACAGCAAAAATGAGAGCTGTTTTGCTGAATTTCAGTCATTGGGAGTGAGTAGGAGAGTGATTAGCACTTGGAAACACTCTTGGAAGCTTGGAAAACACCCTAGCAATTTGGGTATGGCTATGGAGAGCTTGGAAATGGAGAGAGATGGTGGAAAAACAGAGTTTTCAGCCTCCCAAAATCCTCATGAAGAGAAAACACGAATTTTCTCTTAATAAGTAAGTGAATTGGGGTCCAATCAGGTGAAGGGACATGGAGAGATGCCCATTTATGAGTAAAAGGGGAGGATCAGGTCCTGGACATTGAGTCTTGTCCGCCTCGGGACTTCAGTGAGTGTGAACTTGGAAGCGGTCATAATTTATAAGTGACTTTTGGGCGCCCAAACTTTAATGAAATGGGAACGCACTCACTTATAAATATTGGTCAAGTCCTAAGGGCTATTTGAGCCTAGATTGGGAAATACTTACCACCTATTCACATGCCACACAACCATGTCAGCAGACAGTTTCACACGCACGGTTCACGGGCGGGCGTCCCCTTACCCGGAACTACACATAGGTCATGCAGGCATGAAAACAGCATGCAATTTCATTTGCAGGCAAGCACATAAAGATGCTATGCAATGCAGCATTGGCATGAGCAATTTCCGTTCATGAAACCATATAAGACCAGGCGTTTCCAGGCAAGTATATGCGATACCAAACCCAGTGGAAAGCCAATCCTCTAGGCGTTTCCGGGCATGTACACAAAGGCACAAGTCCCAGCGGAAAGCCAAGTCCTCCAGATATTCCGGGCATGATAACGTCAAGTCCCAGCGGAATATCATATCCAACTATACAGCATGACACGTGGCATAGGCACATTCCATAAGCCATGGACACCAATCCAATATGTACATAGTGTGAAAGCAAGAGTGAACCATTCGGGTGGCCAAATGGTGACATTCCCCCCCGCTTCTAAACAGTTGTCCGCAACTGAAATGCATCCAAATATGTTTGAAGTACATGCGGGCAATCTTTGAAGAACTCTTCATCTACCCATTTAGCATCAATGGAAAGATAGTTCTTAAACTTCACAAGGTAACGCCTCACAACTTTGCATGCAGCAAGCTTGCGTTCCTTGTGATACACAATCTGCTCTGGCTGCAAGATCTCCTCAAGCTCATCCACTTGTGGTGGATCCTCAATGACCATTTCACTGGACTCCGGCCCTACATACTTGCGAAGGAGACTCACATGAAAAGCATTGTGTATGTGCCAATGACTAGGTAATGCCAATCTGAAAGCCACTTCATTGATCTTCTCGATCACTCGAAAAGGTCCGTAGTACCTGGTTGCAAGCTTAGGATATGCACCCTCTTTGCCAGGCCTCTTTGCAAGTCTTGCTTTCGCAAGTTTCAGCAATGCCCAATCATTCTCTTTAACATCCAATTGCCTTCTATGCTTGTCGGCAGCCTTTTTATGCTTGTCTTGTGACCTTGCAATGGCTGTCCGCACCTGAGCAAAAGCAATATCCAAGTCTCTTACATACTCATCAGCTGCAAATATCTCATCCTTTGTGCGAAGGATGGGTGGCAAAACCACCTTACCATAAACAATCTCAAACGGGGCCTTTCCCTTAGATGCATGTACTGTGTTTTTATATGCAAATTCCACAAGCGGTAAGTACTTCTCCCAAGAAGACTTCTGATCCGCGACATAACATTTCAAGAGATCCAACACAGCTGAATTTGCAGCCTCACTTTGCCCATCTGTTTGAGGGTGATAAGCTGATGAGAAGTCCAATTTGGTGCCCATATTATCAAATAAGGCCTGCCAAAAGAGACTTGTAGTCCTGGGATCTCTATCCCCCACAATGGACTTCGGCATTCCATGATGTTTGACCGGAACCATATGCACATTAGGCTTCGGTACATTAGCATTTTCAGCTTTGTTCTTCTTATTTGGGCATGCTTTTGCCATGTGCTCAGTGCTGCCACAAGTAAAGCATTTAGTGCTTTTGGAGGTGTCTCCATTTATGCATGTCACCGAGGCGGAAAGAAAGAGAAGGTTTCAATCGGGATTGCAACCCGTGTACAAAGCGGGATTACAAATGTATCCTGGTCATACCTTACACCAATTAATCGCAGTCGCCACCGCCACCGAGCAATTGGAACTCAAATTGAGTCGATCCAATAAGGCTAAACCCTCATTTCAAGGCAAAGAGAGGGCTGTCCAAAACCTGCAAAATGATGGACAGCCACGTAAAAGGGACCAAAACCAAGCCAAATCGGGTCCAAAAGCTGAAAATAAGTTTGCTAAAAAGTGTCCTTAGAAGCCGGCAAACTTTGGTCTTAGTGCTGAGAAGGAGCAATATATGCGTGAAGGCTTCCAAAACTTTTGTACATATGCATTTACCGATTCCCCCTCATTTTGCTTTACCCAATTCCACTTCATTGTTATCTCATTCAATGCATTGGGAGGCAAGAATTGAGCATAGAACCTCTCCTTGAACTCTTCCCATGATCTAATAGGATTCGGTGAGAGCTTCTCCATGAGCCACCAATGGGCAGCAGTGCCTTTCATGAACATGCTTACATGCCGGATCATGGATTTCTGAGTGAAATCCTCATCACTGAAAGCAATATCAAACTGGGCAATAAAAGCAAGTGCCTTTGATGCATCATATTCCCCATGATATGTGTCAAACTTCACAGATCTGTCTCCGGCTATGAAGTCACGAGACTTTGATGCATGTGTGTGCATCTCAACACGTTTTTCCCCATGTTTGTCCATTGGGACAGCCCCTGTAACTGGCATCATTTTTGGACCAAAAGGTGATGCATAAGGCATAGATACATGTGTCCTGTAAGCATGAGGCATGGCTGGCCCCTCAACATGCATTGATATATTTTCAGCCATAGCTTCTCCCTCACGAGCACACTCGAAGGCATGAGTGGCATGAGAGATACGCGGAATACCTGCACCAACAGAAAATTGCAGTCCATGTTGCATGTGTTGTGCATGTACATTTTCAGCCGGCAATGGCATTTGACATACATTTTGACCACTGCCATAAACATTGTATCCTTCACTCACGGGCTACATGAGATATTCCTGCATGGCGTGAAGTCACTGATTGTTCCTCTCCCATAGCATGGAGATTCATCCTCTTAGACATAAGTTCTTGTTCGGGCACTTGTGGGGATTCCAAGACATGTGGGATGGTTGCCTTTTCTGCATAGGCATCCTCGGTACGAGCCAAGTATGCACGTGCTGCATCCCTCGGTTGCATGTGCAACTCTTGAGCAATCATTGCCATTGCATGATCCATATAAGATTCAGCTTTCTTGGCCTTCAAACGATCATGTACCAATGGATCCTCGCGGCGATAGAGATTCAATTCTTCTTGTTGTGCATGGGAGCATGCATTCGAGTAAGTTCAGCCCTCAAGACTATGGACTCTTCTTCTTGCATCTTCTCTTTGCCACGGGATGACTGTCCCACATATTCATGTTCCCTATTGTGCACCACATGAGTTTGCTCATCCTGTAAAGCATTGGAGGCATGCATTTCATTGTCCCTGCCTCTTGTATTAGCATCTCCAACATTCATTGTATGGCTGTCCATAATGTTCTAAATGTAGAGATAGCTAGTGTTTACGGTGATCGTCTCTCACGATAGAAGTGAAAGAGAACCGTATGCTCTGATACCAATGTAACTTGGTTGACCACAATGCTAATCAATACACTAAGATTTGAAGGACACTCGCTCATATACAAGAAGTAAATTGCTGAATTGACAAGAGACACACAATGAGCCGGAACGGCCGGCCCCTCCCTTGAGTAAATTGTATTACTATTGGAGAAATTCAATACATAGCTTCACGGGCATCCATTGCCAAATCCTCCATGCCAATGCATATGAAATTCAGCATTTAGAAAACAATGGTATGTCGATGTAGATCACCAAGGAGCTGCCTTGATGCCCGGCCCGACTTCAGTGCCCATATTCTCTACCATTGGCTCTATGTTCTACCAAGCAAGGTAGCAACATCTTCAAGAGCACATAGGACAAGAGAAATACTATACAGGGCGGCTAAACAAGGAGTCCTGCCCTTCTACTGAGTAAGTAATGATAACACATTGTCCAATTAGCTTACCAGTCTTCATAGAAGTTGTTGCAAGCGGAAGCCTTCGCGTTGGAAGCTTTAGAAGTGTTGATATCTTCGATTTGCCGCAATCCTTCGCGACAAAAGTCTTCAAGAGGATGAAGGGAACCCTGGGAAAGCTTCTCCTATGGTTCAACTTGAGAAAGGAAGGCTGAAATTAGGGTTTTCAGCAAAAAGACCAGAAATTACAGCAAAAATGAGAGCTGTTTTGCTGAATTTCAATCATTGGGAGTGAGTAGGAGAGTGATTAGCACTTGGAAACACTCTTGGAAGCTTGGAAAACACCCTAGCAAGTTGGGTATGGCTATGGAGAGCTTGGAAATGGAGAGAAATGGTGGAAAAACAGAGTTTTCAGCCTCCAAAAATCCTCATGAAGAGAAAACACGAATTTTCTCTTAATAAGTAAGTGAATTGGGGTCCAATCAGGTGAAGGGACATGGAGAGATGCCCATTTATGAGTAAAAGGGGAGGATCAGGTCCTGGACATTGAGTCTTGTCCGCCTCGAGAATTCAGTGAGTGTGAACTTGGAAGCGGTCATAATTTATAAGTGACTTTTGGGCGCCCAAACTTTAATGAAATGGGAACGCACTCACTTATAAATATTGGTCAAGTCCTAAGGGCTATTTGAGCCTAGATTGGGAAATACTTACCACCTATTCACATGCCACACAACCATGTCAGCAGACAGTTTCACACGCACGGTTCACGGGCGGGCGTCCCCTTACCCGGAACTACACATAGGTCATGCAGGCATGAAAACAGCATGCAATTTCATTTGCAGGCAAGCACATAAAGATGCTATGCAATGCAGCATTGGCATGAGCAATTTCCGTTCATGAAACCATATAAGACTAGGCGTTTCCAGGCAAGTATATGCGATACCAGACCCAGTGGAAAGCCAATCCTCCAGGCGTTTCCGGGCATGTACACAAAGGCACAAGTCCCAGCAGAAAGCCAAGTCCTCCAAGCGTTTCCGGGCATGTACACAAAGGCACAAGTCCCAGCGGAAAACCAAGTCCTCCAGATATTCCGGGCATGATAACGTCAAGTCCCAGCGGAATATCATATCCAACTATACAGCATGACACGTGTCAATAACATGCATAGGCACATTCCATAAGCCATGGACACCAATCCAATATGTACATAGTGTGAAAGCAAGAGTGAACCATTCGGGTGGCCAAATGGTGACACCTAGCTAGGGCACCAGGCTTGAGTGTCATAGACATGTTCCAGCAGATGATGCGAGCAATCGTAGAACAGAGAGCCAAGTTGGATGAGCAGAAGGCGCAGATCCTAGCTCTGGAGGAGCGTACCCGCTCTCCAACGTCGCGTTTTCCATCTCCTCCCTCTCCTTTCGTATCCTAGATACCAGATCCTCGACTCCATGCGACGTGTGGAACACGAGCGTTACCTCAAAGCATTGGACGCCAGATTGACACCGACGGCGCCCTCGAATCATTTTCCCGAGAAAATGAACTTCAGTAAGTATAATGGTAAACTCGATCCCACAACTCTCTATTCATGGTTACATCAATTTGAAGCTTACTTTACCGCAGTTCGCAAAACAGATACTGACAGAGTGATCTTAGCCAGTTGGTACTTGGAAGGTGAGGCCATTCCTTGGTGGACTTAGTGGGCTCATGCCCACACCAAATTAGGTATGGCAGCTTATGTGTGGGACGAGTTTGTCCGCGGCCTTAAGCAGCGGTTTTTACTGTCTCACTACCTTGAGCGACTCGAAGACGAGTTCAAGGGAGCGCGTCAGAACGCGCAACCAATCCTTCAGTTTGCCAATAAAATTTCGACGTTATGTCTGCAATTAGGCTTATCTGATACGGACAAGAAAGGGCAGTTTTTGTATGGCCTGGACACGCAAATCCAATGGGAGGTGCGTATGTTTAGGCTAGTCACCTTGGAGGACGCACTCTCGCTTGCGCAGAGTGCAGAAATGAAACATAATGGTGGCAAGCCCAAGACTTCCCAGCCGGCTTCTCCCAGGGCTCCCGCCTCGGGGGCAAAGGCTAGAACTAGACGGGGTCTTCCCCAGGACACAGCCCGGGAGCCTCTGGCTCCAAGAACTCGAACAATGCGTCTAAGCTTACTCCAGACTAGAAAGCGGAGGCAGGCAAGACAGGTGGCAAGTTGAGTGCTGAGGAGCTTTCTCATTACAAGAAGAAGGGTAGATGTTTCTTTTGTCATACAAAAGGACATACTTCTCGGGATTGTCCGAAGAAGCCTCCAAACCCCGCCACCGCCGCCTCCACAGCTTTTGTGGTGAGCTCAGCTCCCACACAGACCCCAGCGGCTACCCCTAGTTCTTCAAACCCCGGTGCTTCAGTTGGAACAATTATTAGCCGGGAGCTCGAAGATAAGCAGAAGGGCGCCCATGACCAGGAGTATGAGCGCAACGAATTGCTCAAGTCCTTTGGCTACATAGGTGGCCAGAGAGTCGTTGTCTTGTTTGACAGCGGCAGCACGGAGGATGTGGTCACGGAACAGGCCGCTAGGCGTGCCTGTTTCGAGCTGACTTCGGTGGACAAACAAGTTGAGGGTTTTAGCACATGCATGACAACGAGCGTCAAGTATGAAGCTCTAGGTGCTAAGTTAGTGATTCAAGGCATAGAGTTTGTGCGTGACTTTATGGTTGCCCCTCTTGTAGGAGCAGACATAATTTTGGGTATTGTCAAATCCCCACAGATCTTCCCTCATGATTGATCTTGGTTCGAAACTCGAATCCTGCAAACAAACGAACAACAAACAACAAAGGGGGTGCAGGCCTGACTCACCTCCCAACCATGACAGCCGTGGGCGAGCCCACAGTCTTGGCTGTCCCCACCGAGCCACGAGCTGAGCTAACTAGGTTGACGTACCGACCAATCTCCTCCTCGCGACGTCCCATACCGCCACGAAGCTGCCCTCGCAGGCCTCGAGATTGCTGCCGGCCTCGGCTGCATAAAGCAGGTGCACGTCTGCACTAGATCCAGGCTCCAAGACCATAGAGCTCTCACAAACTCGCGAGACTCTCTATATACAATAACTAACCTTGGCCACCCTTTTACAGGCTCTTGGCCGGTCATCGGGCGTCCACACTTGGGCGCCCGCCCGTCCATACTTGGGTGCCCGCCCGTTAGTATTTCCCTAACTCAGCTCGTCAATCTGCCTGCCTAGTTCCAAGCTTCCCCAAGCCTCGAAACTAGTCTTGCATGCGTATAGCACACGGTAGATACACACTGTGCACATGACATACTCCCCTTCCTCTAAGAGCTCACTCCTGAGCTCACTAAAAAGCCAGGGTAATCTCTCTGAAGAGAAGTCAATGTCTCCCATGTAGCGTCCTCCTCAACACGATCCTTCCACTTGATCTTGTATTCCGTGATAAGCGTATGACGCAATCTTCGTTCACGAAATCCAAGAATCTTTTCAGGTTCGTGCGGAACAAATGTCATGTCCTGGACATCTATAATTTCTTGAGGAGTAACTAACTGATCTGCTCCACCCAGTACTTCCTTAAGTCTACTGACATGAAATACAGGATGAACTTTCACATGAGAAGGCAAATCCAATTCATATGCAACTGAACCAATCCGTCGTGTAACACGAAATGGTCCACAAAATCTAGGGGATAATTTCGGAGATCTACCTGTTCGTAAAGTCTCGGAATCTTTCGGAACTCGCAAATACACCATCGTTCCTTCAGAGAACTCTCTGGGTGAACGATGTCTATTAGAATAAAACTTGTCTCGGTCTTGAGCACTTCTAATAGATTCCTTCGCAACTTGTAACATTTCCTGCATATCTTGCAAAAAATTACGTGCTGCATCATGCTGAAGTCCTGAGAATCCTACTGTAACAGGTGATCTTGGTTGAAAACCATACATAAGCATGAAAGGACTAAACCCTGTACTCGTATGCTTAGTACTGTTATATGCAAATTCTAACATAGGAAGATAATCCTCCCATGAACTCTGTCTTTTGGATACATATGCCCGAAGCATATCCTCCAAAATCTTATTCACTCTTTCAGTCTGGCCATCAGATTGAGGATGATCTGCGGAACTCAAATTCAAAGTTGTTTTCAACTTCTCGAAAACAAGTTTCCAAAAATCACTCGTAAACTTAGAGTCCCTATCACTGACTATGTCCTGTGGTAACCCGTACAGTCTAAACAATTGCTCGATAAACTGTCGAGCTAATTGCGTAGCTGTAATAGTCTTCCAGGTCGGTAAAAATCTAGCCATCTTTGTCAAGCGATCTACGACAACCCAAATAGAATCGTGGCCTTGATGTGTTCTTGGCAATCCGGTAATAAAATCCATGGAAATACTTTCCCATTTATTACCTGGGATTTGCAAAGGATGCAACAACCCAGCCTGTCTAAAGCGTTCAGCTTTATTTGCCTGACAAATCTGACACTTAAGAACATAATCTTCTACATACCGTTTCATCTTCGGCCAATAAAAAGTGTGTTTCACTAATGATAGCGTCCTGTGTACCCCAGGGTGTCCAGCAGAAGGGGCGTCGTGACACTCCCTCAGAATCTTGGATCTAATGTCCAGGATCTGTGGTACACAAATTTTGTCATTACGGAATAGTAAACCATTCCGAATCATCCACTGACCTCCTGCAGCCTGAATGGTAGACTGCGCAGTCACCGAGTCTTGGTCAATCAATGAGCTCCCGTCCTGGATCTTCTGCCAAAATGGACCAAAATAACTATCAGTCCTGCAAAGCCCTCTCAATGACTGAAATAAGTCAGTAGAAATCTCGGTGAACGACAAAGTATTCACCTCTCTAATCCGACTAAGCGCATCTGCAATATTATTCATGGACCCTTTCCGATAATGGATCTCAAAATCAAAATCTTGCATTAACTCTGCCCAACGAGCTTTCCTTCCTCTCAAATCATCCGCATCACACACATACTTGATTGACTGATGATCAGTCAATACCACAAACTTGGAGCCATATAAATAATGTCTCCAAACCTTGAGAGCATGAATCACAGCATAAAGCTCCTTCTCAAGGGTTGGCCAACGAGATTGAGTGTCGTCTAGCTTTTTACTTTCAAAAGCAACCGGTCTACCATCTTGAAATAAAGCAGCCCCGATAGCATAGTCACTGGCATCAGTTTCAAGAACATAAGGCCGACTAGGATCAAGCAATGCTAAGATAGGTGCTTCCTTGACTTTATCTTTCAAAAGTCTGAAGGCCATATCCAAATCGTTATTCCAAGTGATAGGCTGATTGGACTTACGTCCACGACCTTTCAATAAGTCGGTCATCGGTAGTGTGAGCTGAGAGTACTCCCGTACAGATCTCCGAAGAAAAACAACAAAACCGAGAAAAGAACGAAGTTGTTTCACTGTTCGTGGTATAGGCCAATCCAAAACCTTCTGAACTCGGTCATAGTCAATGCTCAATCCATCTCTAGTGATCTTGTGTCCCAAGTAAATGATGTCGGTCATAAAGAACTCACATTTACTCAACTTAGCATATAGTCGATTCTGTCTTAAAATAGATAAGACAATCGTGAGGTGTCTGACATGATCCTCAAGAGTACGACTATATATCAAAATATCATCCAGGAACACCACCACAAATTTTCCCAAATGTTCACGAAAAAGATCGTTCATCATTTGCTGGAAAGTGGCTGGAGCATTGGTTAACCCAAAAGGTAAAATTTGTGACTCCCTTGCATCCCCCTCTCAGCTTGTCTCCTCGCCAGCCACCTCCTCAACCACTCCTGCCTTATCATCAAGGCTATATTTCCATCATCGTGACCACAACCTCTTGTCTCACACACCCGACAACCTCTTGTCTCACACACCCGAGCCATACCTAGTCCGAAAGGCGGTTCTTTCGACATGCCTTTCATGAATACGTATCTGGTGATAGCCAGTACGTAAATCTATCTTCGTGAAATATTTCGCTCCTGCTAACCGGTCAATTAGGTCATCTGATCGAGGGAGAGGATAATGGTTCTTAATGGTCAGCTTGTTCAATCTTTTGTAATCTATATACATTCTCCAAGTATTGTCCTTCTTTCTCCTAAGCAACACAGGTGCACCCCAAGGTGATTTACTTGGACGGATCTGGCCCATCCTCAAATAATCTTCGAGTTGTTTAGCCAACTCATCTTCCTCAGCTTGGCTCATCCTATAAGGTGGAATACTCACAGGATGAGCACCAGGGATCAAGTCAATACGATGATCTATTGCCCGTTCAGGTGGTAAACCCGATGGCAGTTCCTTAGGAAATACATCTTGAAACGAATAAGTATCTTCTGTAATTCTTTGCTTTCAAACACACTTAATTCATTCACATCCATGGAAGGGATGAGAAAAGAAGAAAGTGGAATCAATACACAATGGAAAGCGGCGTACAAAGAAGAATTCATTATATTTCCAAAATCAATAGTATTTACAAGAGGTCCCTGAGAGGGATGAATACAATCACCTAAAATACTATACTTGGTGTCCCTATGCTGAAAAGAAAAAATATGACTAGACCAATCTATCTGGACGTCAAGAGTCTTAAACCACTCAATCCCTAATAACAAGTCTACATTTTCCAGATGCATAACATAGCATTCCAGAGTATCTTTGTAGTCCTGAATCTGGATTGGAAGCATCTCCACCTTGCGATCCCAAACTTGTCTTCCCGCAGGTAGGTGTACCTCATAGGTATGGTCGCTGAGTGTCGTATCAAGACTCAATTTCTGCACAAGTTTGTAGTTAACAAAATTATGCGAACTGCCAGGGTCTAAAAGAATGTGAATTTTATGGCCATTCACTTCTCCATAAACTCGGAGAAGATCATGCATGCCAAATACCTTAGAATTGAACAGATAATCAGAACAAGTACTAGGGCGAGAAAGTACAGTAATTGACGTACCTGTCAAAGACAACTGGTTAGCTGCCTTTGGCTAGGGTCCTGCGTTTGACTTGGTACCCTTTTGCTTCGGGCACTCATTACGCATGTGTCCTTTTTCTTTGCAGATAAAACAACGTCCTTCCTTCTTGAGCTTTAAAGCCCTAAGGAGTCGTTTCTTCTTCGCTGGTGTCGAACTGGAATTCTTCGAAGGTTGGTCCGAAGACTTGCCTTCATTCGTGTTAGCCATAGGTGCGGAGAACTTTCTTTTATGCTTGTTCCCCTGCTCGGTAACGGGTTTCGACTTGGAAGAGACCATCGTATCATCATAGATACGAGCTGAATGAATGGCCTCGTCCAATGTTTTACATTTGTTATTTTTAACCTGTAATCGGTACGAGTCTGGTAAACCAGCTACGAAAAACCCCAAAAGAGTAGTGGGATCCATCTTTGTAGCTTTCATCTGCAAGTCACGAAATTTCTGGAGGTAGACCTCATAAGTGACGTGCTGCGAGGTCATGGTCAAAGCTGAAAACCGGGCAACAACATCATAATCATCCTCTTTCTTGAGGAATTCTTTCTTGAAAATGTCTTCAAATTGTGCCCAAGTCGTTGGCTTTGGGTTCAGTCCCTTCCACCAAAGCAAAGCTTTGCCGGACAGGAAACCTTCTGCTAACTGTATCTTTTTTCCATCATCATATGGATGAAACTGAAAGTGAACTTGCCACTTGTGTAGCCAAGTGTCCACTATCTCCTTGGTTCGCTGCTTTTGCTCGCGCCCGAACGGTTCCGGAGTAATATTGGGGCCTAAAGCTGAAGCCAAGGTATCCATTCCCGAGAAAGTAGAGAGGGTAGTGGTCAATAGAGCGATGGAGTTCTGCAAAGCTTGCATCTGGGTTGCGATTTGTGCCTGACGTTCCGATGAAGAAGCTTCGAGAGCTACTTTGAACTCTTGGAAATCTGATTTTGACACAAACTCGTCAAAAAGATCGGCATCGGTACCTTCCGTAGCCGGCAAGCCTTCGCGTTCCACGAGGGGCTCCAACTCCGATTCTTGGGTCGACATCGTGAAGAGGGTACGCGGAGAGAAAATTCGATCTTTGCACAATGAAAGTGCGAACGAACTCGAGAGCTTGAGAGCTTAAAAACTTGAGAACTTGAGAACTCGAGAGATGTGTGGCAAGAAGCCCACTAGAGGGGTTTATAAAGGTTTCCCAAAAGCCAAAAAATCTCGAAAAGCTATGCTTAGCTTTTGTGTTTTTTTCTTTTTTTTTCTTGAATAAATAAATATATATATATATATTTTAATATATATATATATGGATATATATATATATGGATATATATATTCTCTTGTCTTAAAAAAAATAAAAACCTTGGAAACCTTAGAGAATACTTTTAATTTTTTTTTAAAAAAAAATTTAAACTAAAAAAAAAAACAAAGCTAAAAAAACGTAGCTTTTCTTTTTTTTTTTCCTCCAGGATTAACTGGCGGCGTGTGCTGCTGGCGCTGATGTCAACATGCGCTGTCTTTCTTGCCGGCGCCTGAGTGCGCATAGGTAGGCTGCGCCACCCTCGAGTACGCCTGGCCACACCTGGCTGGCTACGCAGGACCTGGCCTGGGCGTTGCCTGGCTGGCTGCGCTGCCTGGCCTGGGCGTTGCCTGGCCGGCTTGATTGGCAGGCCTGGCCGCCTGGTCATGCAGGCCTGGCCGCCTGCTTCCCCGCCTGGTCATGCGTACAAGTCCGCCTGCGCACAAGGCTTGCACACGAACGTGTGCGAATGTGCTTCCTTGGCCGACTATGTACTTGCCCGCCACAACGCTGCCCACAAACATGGTGCCAACACGAACTCTAGCACGTTGTCCAGCACGCCACCACGTTTCAACCCTTCTCTTCTCTCTCTCTCTCTCCCGTTCAATCAACGAAAAGCAAACTTGCTTTTTCGTTTTTCTGTTTCTCTCCCTGCAGGTTAAACGACTGCACAACAAACATGCCTCTTCTTTGCAAAAGCAATCAACCCTATTCAACCTACCATCTCCCATCAACATGGGGTCTTAGACGAAGGAAAAACACATACTAATCTGAAAACTGTAGTATGCACAGAAAAAACAGCAAGCTTTTTTAACACATACCGTTCTTCGACCTCTTCTTCTCTACCTACTGACTTGCTCGTTCACGAGGTATGCTCTGATACCACTGTCAAATCCCCACGGATCTTCCCTCATGATCGATCTTGGTTCGAAACTCGAATCCTGCAAACAAACGAACAACAAACAACAAAGGGGTTGCAGGCCTGACTCACCTCCCAACCATGACAGCCGTGGGCGAGCCCACAGTCTTGGCTGTCCCCACCGAGCCACGAGCTCAGCTAACTAGGTTGACGTATCGACCAATCTCCTCCTCGCGACGTCCCATACCGCCACGAAGCTGCCCTCGCAGGCCTCGAGATTGCTGCCGGCCTCGGCTGCATAAAGCAGGTGCACGTCTGCACTAGATCCAGGCTCCAAGACCATAGAGCTCTCACAAACTCGCGAGACTCTCTATATACAATAACTAACCTTGGCCACCCTTTTATAGGCTCTTGGCCGGTCATTGGGCGTCCACACTTGGGCGCCCGCCTGTCCATACTTGGGTGCCCGCCCGTTAGTATTTCCCTAACTCAGCTCGTCAATCTGCCTGCCTAGTTCCAAGCTTCCCCAAGCCTCGAAACTAGTCTTGCATACGTATAGCACACGGTAGATACACACTATGCACATGACAGGTATTCAGTGGTTTCACAAGTTTCTTCTTGATGTCAAGTGGGACAAGCACACGTTCCAGATCAATTGGAATGTGTCAAACGCCCGGGTGACCATTAAGTGTGAGCCAGGAATTCTGAACTTTCCGCTCATAAGCCACTTGCAGGCTAAGCGAGCAGTCCGGAAAGGCGCACAGTGTGCGATGATTTACATCCAGACAGCCCAAACGGTGGCCAGTGCTTCCGAGAAGCACTCGGTTCTCCACGAAAAGTTCCAGAAGATTTTTCTGGGACAGCCTCCCCCCCAAGCCCCCCTCCCCCCCCCCCCCCCCCCCCCCCGCGCGTCCAGACCGGAGGGCCACAAGATTGACCTCATCTTAGGCTCGGAACCCTCGAGCAAGTTTCCGTATCGCCTTTCTAAGGCAATGGAATCGGAGTTGGACCGCCAACTCCAAGAATTGTTGCAATTTGGCTTCATCCGTCCCAACGTGTCGCCATTTGCAGCACAGATCTTATTTGTCAAGAAGAAAGATGGGTCCTCCCGTTTGTGTGTCGATTATCGTGCACTCAACAAGCTAACTATCAAGAGCAGATTCCCGATGCCTCGAATTGACTATATTCTCGAGAGGCTGAATGGAGCAAAGGTGTTCTCGAAACTTGATTTAAAGAGTGGGTACCACCAGGTGCGGATTGTGGAGGGGGACATCCCCAAGACAGCCTTTTCCGGGATTTGATTGGAAAGTGTGTGTTTATATTATATTTTCAGCTACGGTTGAGCAGCATGACATTGATGTGGAGAAAGTCCTTACGTTGCTGGAAAGCAACGAGCTCTACGTCAATGAAAAGAAGTCGGAATTTTATCTGTTCCAGGTGCATTACTTGGGATATATAATTAGTGCTGAAGGCATTCGACTTGATCCGGCTAAAGTGGCCGAGATTGTCAACTGGGAAGTACCTCAGACAGCTTATGACATCAGATCATTTGTGGGTATATGCCAGGCATATTCCATCCACATCGACAAGTTTTCTGACCTCTCGGTAGATCTCACCGATCTGCTAAAGGGAGTGACAGCAAGAAGGCAAAAGATTTGAATGACTCCACGAGCGTTGGAGGCATTCCAGAACCTCAAGGTGGCTTTATGTTTAGCACTTGCCTCGTGGGACAACCCATTTCATGTGATCACCGATGCGAGTAACATCGCTATTGGAGGTGTATTGCAACCGAATGGTCATCTAGTAGCTTACATGTCTCGTAAGTTACTGCCCGCCGAGAAGAACTACTTAGTTTATGATCGTGAACTCCTAGCAGTGATACAGGCCTTGAGACATTGGAAACATTTTCTGTATGGCCGTGACTTCGAGGTTCGCACTGACCATCAGGCATTACGTTGGATTTAGACAATGCCAAGTGCACAGTGGAGTGATCGACAACACCGCTGGAGTCAGATATTCCAGCAGTTTGGTGGTATGATTGAGTACCTTCCAGGAAAGGCCAATCCAGTGGCCGACGCTTTGAGCAAGAAGGGACAAGTGTCTATGATTCAGACCACTAGAATTGATCTTGTTGGTATAGGACTAGAGGACATGAAGCACACGTACGCGGATTTCGAGGAATTCGGTACATAGTGGAAACAGGTATTGGATGCCACAGGACCATGCCATTTTTTGATACGTGATGGTTAGCTTTTCTACAGAGGCCGACTATGTGTCATGAAGTCATTCCGGGCAGCTCTTCTCCATGATGCCCATGACGCCATTACAGGTGGTCATAGGGGCATGAATTCGACTCTGGAGAAATTAGAACGGCAATACTATTGGCCAAAGATAAGGCGTGATGTGTTTACATATGTACAACGCTGTGACATTTGTCAGAAGGTGAAAGCTCCTCATGGAAAGAAGATAGGGTTGTTACAGCCCTTGCCAATTCTTGAGGGTCCTTTCCAAGACATTTCCATAGACTTTGTCACGAATCTGCCTCCCAGTCCGAGTAAGCGTAATACGCAGTGCTTAACTATTGTTAATAGGTTTAGCAAATTTGTTATGCTTATTCCTTGCAGGGCCAATGTGACTGTCGAGAATGTTGCCCAGTTGTTCATTCGGCGTTGGTACCCGATTGGCGGGATTCCTAGGACCATAGTGTCAGACCGAGATGCGAAGTTTACTAGTCATTTTTGGAGGACATTGTTTGATAATTTTGGTACTAAGTTGAATTTTTCCAGTGCATTCCACCCACAGACAGACGGCCAGACAGAGATATACAACCAGCTGGCCTTTAATGTGCTGAAGTGTTATGTCCACGATCAACAAGGTAAGTGGGAATCGTATTTGCCTTTAGTTCAAGCTGATTTGAATGACTCTTTTTCTTCAGCTATTGGCAAGACTCCATATGAGGCAGCGTTTGGAAGACTTTTCCAGTCGTCGTTAACCAGGACTTTGTCTTCAGTATCGGAGGCGAACAGAGTGACGGAGTCTTACCAGGAGATCTTAGAGTGAGTAAAAGACAGATTGGCTAAAGCGCAAGAGGCCTACACTCGACAGGCCAATAAAGACCGAAGGGATATGAAGTTTTCGGAAGGGGATTGGGTTTATCTTCGGATTATGAAGCAAAGATTGAAGCAGGTGGGCAAGCGGTGCCCAAAGTTGTCTTTCAGGAGCTTCGGACCTTTTCCCATCAGGAAAAAGATTAATGAGGTGTCTATGCAGTTAAAGCTACCTCCGAGTTGGACTATGCGCGATGTATTTCATGTCAGTTGGTTAAAGCCATATGCAGGTCCAACCCCTTCAGAGGTCAAAGACGAAGCGGAACCAGACATTGTGGATGAGGTAGAAGTTATGGTTCCAGAACAGATCCTTCTGCACCGTTTCAAGCATGGCTTAGGCCGAAGACTACGACAGTTCCTCACGAAGTTTCAAGACCGAGGAACTCATGAAGCGGTATGGCTCGACAAAGAGTTTTTCGAAGACTATCCGGCGTTATTGACGGATTATTTGGAGGCTATGCAGCTTCCGTCAAGTTAAGCAAAAGGGGATGTCACGTGCATCCCGCACTTGGATGCCACGTAGACATTTCTGTACAGAAGGTGCAGGACCTGGGATGGTGAACTGGTCCCATGTGAGCCCAGTCCGGGACGAGTCAGCCAAGGATCCATCTCAGATGTCCGAGGTCAGGTGTGCATTGTCCTGCATAGGAATCTAAGGTCAGGTGTGCACTGTCCTGCACATGAAACAGTGCCAGTCCGTGCTGTGAGTCTCCCTCTAGAATGATGTCAGTGATTCTGTGTATTGGGTATGGTACCAGATGCCAAATCACCGAGTAGTTAGTGTTTAGGACAAGGGACCGGTCCATAGGGCTACCCCGGATCTTAGTGTGGGCATGGGAATGGTGTGGAACCACCCCCATGAGGGCCAAGAAGGCCCAAGCTGAACCCACCAGCCATGGAAGGGTTGTAGGACAGCCCTAGGGCAAGAATAAGGCAAATTCCAGGAATTTACAGCCTTTACATGGCTGTAGGGCAAGTATGGGGCAGCCCATACAGGCTGCCCAGCCCTTGGGATGTGTGCAAAAGGCTTGCCCAGCCATTGGAATGCAGGCGCATCACCTCCCAGCTAGCTAGGAATAAAACGCAGCATTTATGGGATTTATTTTAGCATTTATTGCTGAATTTGCATAAGTCGTGGGAGTTTTATGCTGGCCGCCTGGATGTATGCTGGCCGACTGCTCATGAGGAGTAGTATAAAAGGCTTAGCCCACAATCCCATTCATTCATCTCATTATTCACCAAGAGCTCAAGAAAATCAAGGGCTAGACAAGCCAAGGGAGTTGCTAAGCAAAGGGGTGGAGAGCTGAAGGTCAAGGGCAGGGATTTCCCAGCCAAGAAAGGTCAAGAATTCTGTATTTTCTTTTCAGATTCACATCATTCTAATAAAACAAATACACCATCCGTGGTGGGGGCCCTACAAAGGGCAATTGGGACCCAATACTGTGTCCTCTCCATCTCTCCCTCTCTCTCTCTCTCTCTCTCTTTTCTGCACATCTCCTTTCAGTTTGTGTGTTAATTTCCGTCGCGAAAAGAGTGCTGAATTCTGAGTATTGAAGTTACCGATTCTTCTCCAAAGCTTCCGCATGTTACACAAAGTCAGTCATACATTCATTCTCTTCAAAGTAATAAAAGCAAATGTTCTGATTTGTGTTTGTCTAACAGAAAGAAGGGCGGCAACGTGGTACGTGGAATGGGAAGAAGGCTGATGGTGACTTTTACAAAATGATTGTAAGCCAGAATAAGTTTGTAAATCTAAGCTTTATTTTGTTTATGATTTTGAATTGCATGCTTGTGAAAGTAATACAATTTTCAAATCTGAATAAATACATTGGCTAGGTTGATGCTTATGAATCGAAAAAACATGAGCTTATGGCAGAGAACACTGATCTTCGTGCTCTTTTACGGACAATGCAGGTAGCTTTTTGTATCTCATGCCTGTAGTGCATGTTGATGTAGAAGTGAATGTTAGGACATTTTCATGTTAAATGGAGAGCTACGCAAATTATGTGGCATAAAACTTCGAATCTGTGTGTCGTCACATGTACTATATCATGAAGGTGTGCAACAGCTTGTTGGATTGCAATGCCTGATGGGATGTAGATTAGGATCGATTTGATTTGGTGCATGCTGATGCAGTTTGGTGTTAGTGTTTGATGGTAGGCATTGTTGCTTGCTTTTGGCAGTGGGGTGTAAAGAAGACACAAGGGGTAATTGATTGTATCAAAGTTGGGTAAATGGATGATTTTGGGGTCTTTTGTTGGGAAAGCATGGAGACCATGTGAAGGAGATTGACACTGTGCCCTCTAGAAGAGTAGGGATCAATCTGGCTAGCCAGTGAACGGTCTAGTAAATGGGCAAGATCTCACACCAAGGGAGGGGCTAAAGTGGCAAGGAGTTACAGAACGGCATATGAGGGGCAAAGCAGAAAATTCAGAACTGTCTGTGGGACAGTGGTGTATGCTAGCTGGAAACAGAGCCAGCGGAGGTCTGATGGACAGGAAGCAAGGGCAAGGCAATATGCCAGTGAAGACTGTAAAGAAATACACCCAGAATCCAGATTCAGAGATGGCTTTGAGGCAGCCACAAAGACAGCTGGCCGAGGGACATAAATGCACCCAGGAGAGGGTAGGGAGGGCCTAAGATGGAAGACAAAAGGGAGGCGCATAATTACGAAGGATGGATGGGGTGTAAAGAAGCCACATGAGGGAAGAAATTGTAGTATTGTCCTCAGCTGGCCAAAGTGGCCTACGGGACCTATGTGTGTGTGTGTGTGGAGTGCGTGTGTGAGAGCATATCTTGATATAGAGTTCTACACCCACTATTGGGCACTGATGACGTTAGTGGGGATGTCGTAGTATCTAGTCCATACTATGCATAATGGAGTTGATAGTTTTATAGTCTTGTGGGTTGACTACCATGGGTATATAACATGCACGTTTCTAAAAGGTGAATTTGGGCATGTTCCTGGATTCATCTAGGTATATAATTCAGTCGTATTAGCGGACATGCAGATTTCACATTGTGAAGTTTTTGTCCGAGTTGCGGGGCTAGTTGATATTGTGCTTATTCTTTCTATCTTTAGCGGTGCATTTGCCCTATCAACTACTTATTTGTTGTACTAATTCTTTCTATTTGCTACTTCCCTTAGTGCTAGGCTTCATTATGGCTGAGTCTGCCCTGCATCTCCGGATGTTTGACAGAAGCTCAGTACGAAGGGCTTCATTATGGCTGAGTCTGCCCTGCATCTCCGGAGGTTTGACAGAAACTCAGTACGAAGGGCTTTGTGTGAATATATGCTCTTATGTGTGTGTGTGTGTGTGGCGTGCGTGTGTGAGAGCATATCTTGATACAGAGTTCTACACCCACTATTGGGCACTGATGAAGTTAGAGGGGATGTCGTTGTATCTAGTCCATACTATGCATAATGGAGTTGATCGTTATATAGTCTCGTGGGTTGACTACCATGAGTATATAAGATGCACGTTTCTAAAAGGTGAATTTGGGCATGTTCCTATATTCATCTAGGTATACAGATATGGGACCTGAAAATAGAATAAAGAAAAATAAGAAAAAGCCTCTTTCCTCATGGGAAGGGAGCTGTCATGTACAAGATGCATCTGTATTCAATACAGTGCACGTGTTTTGTAAAACTTGTCCTTGGCTGATAGAAAGGATGTTCCATTAGATTAACGATGGAGGCGAACAGATCCGAGAAGGTGGAACAACTGAAATGCTAACCTTAACTACTGGGGCGTGTGTTGAAAGTGGATTATTGTCAATGCTTTTTACTTGATCCAAGTCAATTGTCTTTGCATGGGACTTTGCAATTGTCTTTGCATGGGATTTACTCTGCAATTGTCTTTGCATGGGATTTTACTTCGCTGGTACTTGGAGTTTCTCAAATGGCATCCTGTAATCCTGCGATGGTTTTTGATTCTACTTCATGTGGCAGGTTGATATGCGGGATTTCCTGAATGCATCAAATTGTGTAACAAAACATGGGTCCTCTAACAACGTACTTGATAATGAACCTCCACCCACTCCGCTTGGAGGGCGCACGGTAATTGCTCAACACACCATTTCTGTTTGCTAAATCATAACTTTCTGTTTGCTGTGTGCTGAAGTTGCCCAAGGATTTTGATTTGTGGACACAGGATGTTTTTGATCTCCCGTTTCACATGGCCAGAGATCAAATCGAGCAGAGTCTACGAGTGAAGATGGCCTCCATTAAGGTTTGGAATGGTTCATAGTTGCATCCCATACTCATACTTAACCTCGTGATCTGTACAGCACTTTGCGTACCGCACATACCATACGAGCATTCCGTACACCATACAAAATCAACAAGATTCTGTATAGATTCTGAAGTTCCTGATTCTCCTAGATATTCATTAGGTCTAGGATGCTTGAATTCCAGATTTAAGTTTCATTGGGTTATTTGAGCTAAGCGTCAGATATTTTGACAGGAGCGCATGCTTCAGCTTCAAGACACACAAAAAGGGTCTGAAATGGCATGTGAGGCCAGTGAGCGCGAGCTTGAGCTAGAGGCTCAGCTTGTAGAGGCTCGCACTATCATTCAAGAGCAGGTTTGGAATCTTTGCTATTTTTTGGTCTTTTGTCTCACTGATCCCAGTCAAGTATGTGCATTGATCTTTACTGGAGCACTGAATAGCGTTATCCTATGCGAAAATAACAGGCATCCATCATGAGTAAGCATGTTATGAAGAAGGACAATTCAAGGTATCGTGTACTTCAATCCCAAGTTAATTAGTTTACTATGAAGCTCTTTTCAAATGTAAATAATGAGCTACAAAGTACTTAGCTAGTTTTTTTTAATGCGATGCCCTCTATGCATTCCTATGGTCAGGTTTATCACTATGATCTATGCTATAGTGACAAGCTCATTCTTGCTTTGCAGAGGAGTCATAGGGCATTTGGGTGTCGAGCGAGAGGACATTCTTTCAACAGCAGAGGAGGTAATGTTGCCATTATATTGTAGAGGATAAATAAGATGCGTGTTTCTGAATTAAACGTTTAGTTATGATGATGCTGCCGTTGTTTGATTTATGATGCTCCTTACAGAACAGAACTGTGCTTCAAGAACGAGCGAAGGAGCTGGCAGCAGAGCGGTCTGCTTTACGCAAAATGGCTATGGAGCTTGACAAAGAATGTTTTGAGATTGATAAAGCGAAGCACAAATATGAGGTGTCTTGTGTTAGCTTGCAAAGGGTTGTTATTGAGACTGGTTTTCAGTAGAGTTTTCAGCCATGATAATTGTTTTGAGGCTCAGTAAAAATATGCATTCTGCAGGAAGAGCAAGCATCTTGGGCAGGCACCCTCAAGTCATGGGCCCCAGGCAGGGCTAATGGTACCTTCAACAATGGAAAGGTGAGGCTTACCTATCCTCTAAGATACTTTACCTCAGAACAAATGTTCTTTTATATCCGAAGGCTCATAAATTTATAATCTGATTCGTGTTGCAGGGTTCAGATGAAACACGGCAAGCTGCTGAGGTTTGATTTTAAAGGAGTGTGGGATGTATAGTCAATCAGGGAAGTCTAAGCATATATGGTTCGGATTTCCATCTCTTTCGCAGGGGAGAATTCTTAGCGGAGCAGGTCAAGGTGATGACAGCCCAAACACCTTCCTTGTAGATCCTTCCGAAACTCTGGAATTTGAGTGGCGGTTTGTAAACTGGTTGTTTTGACAGCTTGACGACAGATTCACTTCTTTCTTTTAGTGGGATTGAACGTCCACCAGCTGCAGCAAGGAGGAATTGAACCTCACACTTGGGGCTCCAATTCCTTGCCAACTCGGCTTCAGTGCTGGGGACAAATTCACTTCTTATTGTGATGAGGCAGCAGGAAGCATGCTGTGTAACAGCTTGCACGTACTGCCTTTACACAAGGTGGTCTTTCGTTTGTGAGATTACGTGGAAATTGCTTGTTGTAAGCCATTTAGAGGCGTTACCTCTATTACAAGATGATCGACCAACTTTTTGTTGGCTGACGAAACATACAGGTCCCTCTCAGAACTATTAGTTGTGTCGTGTTTTTCATTTTAGTATGCATGCCAAGAAGAGCTTGTCATATTTCTCCAGAAAAGAGGGAAGATCCGATTTGATAACTCCTAAGCTTAGAGGTGCTTCATGCCAGGCCTTCGTTGGTTGTGGAAGTGGTATGGACCTTGCAACACGAGGTAGTTGGTAGAAACGGTTTGCACCCTGTGTTGGGCAGAATGAGTGCTAGGTTCCCGTGGAATGATGAGCATGTGTAGATAGAGGTCTGGGACATCTTGGCACGACAGGGTATTATGCCCGAATCTTATAGCATGATGCTTAGAGTTGGTGTGTTTTTTTGACGAATACGTCAAGCAAGGTGAGGTTTTGTTGGTGGTGAATTGGAGTTGAAACAGAGGATATAGGCATGGAAGCTTGAGGGGAGGTACCTTGAAGGTTGAGAGTTTTCCAGGATGCGATGGTTCCATAGATCTCTGTTGGGATGCTCCTTTGATTTGGCAAGATAGAGGATTCTCCGATGGCATCTTCACGAAGTTCCAACATGCTAGGTACAGATGGAGAGCTAGTAGTCCTTGTGAATATGTGGACGTCAGAATTGTACTGCATGAATGGATGGAAAGAGGGCTAGACCAAGTAAGAACTAAACTCAATGAAAGAAGACAAGGCAAGACAAATGGATCAAAGGCAAGGGCATGCCGTGGCTTACACATGGTAGATGCAAGAGTGGGATCCAGTGTCAGAGTACCTTGATAAGGTGCGATGGAGATCGTGGATGTGATCAACAAAGGCATGAGTGCATGAAAGGGCAGTGGATGGACCTCAAGGTAGGAAGGATGTTTCGGTCTTGTGCTTAAGTGTCAGTAGCGAACGGATGTGAGTGAAGAGGATTGACTACAAATTGGAAACTGGGAAGGATTTTTTGAAGTGGAGGTAGGTTTGGGTTTGGTGGTAGCATGATTTTCTTGGGGTTTGTAGGCGGTTTAGAGATTGGGCTATTTGATGATGTGCTTGCAAACAATCCAGTTGTACCAGCTCTACCCACCATGGGGAGTGCTCTACCAGTGGAGAGTCAAAATATGTAGTAAGAAGAGGGTGAATTGGTTACCTACACTTATCGGGGGGTTGGGAAGAAAGTGGATATCGGCGTGATTGAATTCAATCTTTTTCTCTTTGGAGGCTTCTTACTGACGGTGGTGTTATCTTGTTGCTGGTGTTGGCCTATAGTTGCACCGGCTAGGAGGTTGGTATGCCAGCTTACATGCATGTTGATGCCATAAGCTTTTCGGTAAGATTGCATGTTTGTGGCCAACTTTAGTTTTGTTGGGCCGACGTCCAACGTCTTGGTCTCTTTGTTGGGCTTGGAGCTTTGCCGTTGACGGCTTTATAAGGAGGCTAGTTGGTGAGGTTGTCTAGTGTGTTGGTGGCGGATGGCGAGCAATAGTGTTGTAGAACCCGGTTGGCTTGTGTGGTGTGGCGGAGGTTTTGGTGAGAGTGGGTCATGTTGGAGAATGGCTAGGGGCTTTGTTGGTGAAGAGGGCGAAGCTTGGGTGGTCGGTTATGAAGTTGGAAAGGTGGGCACTCTTCTCTCTCGCTTTCTCGGAAGTTTTTCCTTCATCCTCTTCATGCCTCCCTCACACACGAATCAAGGAGCAAGGCATGTGCTTACCATGTGGACATCCAAAAAGAGTACACAGTCTTAGCACAGGTTTCTTTGGTGCATTGAGAGTGTGGCACAGTGCCGGATACTTGGGGGGATGGAAAGACAAAAAACATCATCATCACCCTACTAGGGTAAATATCTCGCAGCACCTTAGATATTAAGAGTACCCATGCTCCTCCAAGAGAATGGCACACCTAGAAGCCTCGCAAGCATTCGCACCTTAGATATTAAGAGAGTAGCACAGTGCCGGATACTTGGGGGGATGAAAAGACAAAAAACATCATCATCACCTACTAGGGTAAATATCTCGCAGCACCTTAGATATTAAGAGTACCCATGCTCCTCCAAGAGAATGGCACACCTAGAAGCCTTGCAAGCATTCGCACCTTAGATATTAAGAGAGTACCCATGTTATATCCAATACCTCTTGCAAGAGAACGACACACTTGGAAGCCTTGAAGACGGTCGCAATTCTCCCCCCCTTTGCACAACATTAAGAACAAAGTCAATGGATCCCTTTGTAGAAGCCTTGGGCTTCTAGCAGCTTCAAGGGGAATCCAATGGGGCTCGAGTTTGGGTAAAGCTCTGTTGCTTGGGATGCTTGCTTGGCAGATCTCCCTTCACTGTTGGGCTTTGGGCCAAATGGTGGCTTTGCCAAATTCTTGCATGGGCATCATACTTTCCTTGGCTAGCCAAGATACTCTTAGGTACCCATGCTTTATTGGAAACCTTCATAAAGGGTCGTTGAGGTCAAGCGTTGCGGTCCTTCGCTAGCTGACGATGCAACTTGTGGTCGATGATCGATGCATCTCCTCCCAAACTCCGCTTCAAAACAGCCTATTGGTCATAGATATGGAAATTCTTATCATAGTAATGGTTGTTGCGGATGGTGCCAGGGGTGGGTGGCCTAGTGAGATCCGTGGTCTAGTGAGATCCGCATCTCCCAAGACAATACATTTTGGCTAACCCGAATGTCAACCAAGGCGAGCCATGCAACTAGGTGGTCTCTCGAACTTAGCGAGCCGGTTCCATTATCGGGTCCATGGTTGCAAGAACTTGAATCGAGGGCTCGAAGTTGGCAGGCTTTGAGAGAGACTCGTATTCTTGGTCCTCATCTTCACCATCCAATATCTTGTTACAAGCTTTGTAGCTTTTGCATTGCATGCTCTATAAATATTGACTGAAGCGGTTTGAGCGGTGGTGTCTAACTTGGCGAGAATGCCTCGCCCCCATGTGATGAGTCTTCCCTGTTTATAAGTTTATTTTCAAGGGCTGGTTACCCTTGCGAATATAAATGTGATTGGTTTTCCGATCATGAATGAGCCTTGCGTCTCTCATGTGAGGCCTCTCGAGGATCTTTTCTCTAAAAATCCATCACCACGAATGTGTGGTGGAAGCTTAGCTCGAAGTCGTAATCTTCGCATCTTGAAGGACGCTGATGTCACGGAAGCGGTATAGCTATATATGCCTTTATAGAGTGTCACACTTCCACACACTGATACAAACACACCCAGAATACCAGACCCAAGAGTATGAACAAAACTTTATTTCAATACAAGTCCTCGTCTTTACAGAGTTGAACATCCATTACATCCTCAGAACCATCTTCATCTAGCACCCATTCTAAATCAGCCCATGCAAACCGCAAAACACCACCTCCAATCCTTGGCGTCCCTGTGTCCTCAATCTCTACACACAAGCTGCCTCATGGCCAATAGCAAACTCTCCACGGCATGCTCACTTCTACCTAGATTGTAGTCTGAAGAACCGTCATCCTCAGACTGATTCTCTTCTTTGCGCTTCTTGGCAGCCCAAGTTTGCTCCAGCTTGCATCTGCCTTTGGGCCCAACACACGCTGTTTTTCCACCTCAGCACAACGACTCCCCCCTCTTTTGTTGGAACAAGCACAATTGTCGCCTGAGAGCTTCCCTCCACATACTCATCACAGTTCAGCCTGATATACAGGCTCCCGTTGCTCTCAAGCAACGCATCCTTCTTGTTTGCCTCCTGGCCTGTAGTAACATACACGCCTCCTCCTCAACTCCTCACTTCCTACATGATTTGGTAACCCCCACACAACGCAGGGTTCCAAACACCTTCCCTCTACGTTTCCTGTCACTAGATCTTGTAGCCTCGCCTCTATTGAACCAAACCCTAGCCGTCTATCTTTTGCGTTTCTCGGTGCACAACACACGGGCTCTCGAGAGAAAAACCACACAGTCGTTGGCCTTTCTCAGAAGGCTCCCTCTCAGCAGCAACTCGCCTCCACCTCTGTTGCCCATCTCCAGCTCTCTGTTGTTCTGCTTCGTTCAGCCCTCCTCGAATCTCTTCCAGCTGCCCGCTCTCCCTTGCGTTCTACTCCTTCCGCTCTGGAAAAACCCATGGCCCGAATCGGCATCCTCCCTTCTGTCGAATGCTCCCTGCGCCATCTCTTCCCCGCCATTCACACGCCCATCACCTTCTTTTTCCTTCCCCTTCCAGAACCAGCTCATGCACACATGTAGCCATGCACAGCCACATCACCCTTCCACATGCATCCCTTTAATCTTGGACATTTTCACCCCTCATACACATTAAATTGGCACCCCCAACAACTAATTGCCCCCATGCACTTGCACATTTTCGAATACAATTTACAAGTATCCATTTTTATTTTTGGGACACGCACACATACAGTGCAACCGAATGATTGACACCATCTCAAGCAGACCACGCTTTGGACAAGTCTATGCTTCCAAGATCTCATCATTTTCCTTGCACATACACTTCCGTCAAAGCCTAAAGCTTGATTGCCACATATAACCACATATCCATGACGCCCACACTGAGTCAATGAGTGCTCCCATGAATTTACCACAATATGGAACATCACTCATGTACACATGTATAAGTTGAGTTTGGGGTTTTCAAAAATCTTCACACAATGCCCAAAGGTTTAGCTGTATTCTTGTTAGGTAAGCTTGACCACAAGGTTTGCGTGTGTGAGTGGTAGGCTTTTCTAGGCCTCCTAGCAATCCTTGGATTATGTGGATACCATCACCACCATCCAAGATTGCGGAGTTTGTTATTCACTTCATCGTTTAGAAGTAGTGTCCTAGCTTGTTCATGGGAACCTTTTGTTGTCCTTTTGTCTTGGGTACGGAAAGAGAGTGCACACTGTGGCTCATCCTCCTCTTCTTCAGGTCAATGTTCAGTTGTGTGGGCTCTTAACTTCTTCCCATTCATCTAGTTAATTGGATCTCACTAAAATTGAGAATTTCCTTGTAAAAGAAAACTTGTCGAGACTCAAACTTATGAGGATAAGAAGGTTGTGAGGCTTGTTATGTATCTCGTGTGATATTCGTACTCACTTAGCTTGTACTCACTCGCAGGTGGACTTGGACCTTCTAATGTGTAGGAGATGTGCACTAATCCCTCTCTAGGAAATGGTGCCTTTGATGGGATCGAAATGAAATCGTCACCTATCACATTCTAGAAAATGCTATGGTGAATGTGATGACCACCTTTCACTGAGTTCTCTGTCATTGTATCTAGCAATGTGGAATCAGAGAATTTCCAGGCGATGGGTTGTACCACTGACCAAGCTTTTGCCCACCATGCCCCCTCATCCAGAGATGTACCTGGAAGTTGTCGATGGTGAGGCCTTGGTGCAAATGTTCTCTAGTGTATAAGTATGGATATGTACTCATGGAGCATCTGCTACATTAACTTAGCTAAAAGAATAGTAAGCTATAAGCTTAACAAAAATGTATTGGCTATTGAAGATCGTTGGGAGGAGTTTGTGATATTCTACCATTTTTAGGTAGGCCATTTGTGTGACTCCCTTGTGTTTGTGTTTTTTGTTTTTGGTACCACCTTGCGAGTAATAGGTTCTTGTAGCTATTCTTCTTTTTGAGAGAATAGGTTCTTATGTCTGCCGCGTAGCTGCTTCACATCCAGAGGGGTGAAAAGAGCATGGTGAGTTTGTCTTTAATGCGCTCACAAGGCTTCATTGCAGACGTGGGAATTGAATCTTGAATTTGTGGTGCAATTGTTGTTGAGACGGTAGGTGAGGCTTCTAGTTGGTTACCATTGGGATTGATTGAATACACAAGCTCTTGTGCAGTGCTGAATGCACGAGAGTGGTTGAGAGAGTTGCTTGGTGTTGCTTGGGTTTCCATTCTTGTTCGAACTTTAGGTGAAGGTGTTGATGTTGGGATTAAAGTCGATGGGGTGAAGCTGTCTTCACTTGTTTTGATTTTGGCAACCATATGAAGGTATTACCTTCATAATACTCTTTTTCTTGATTTATGTGCACAGGCACCTATCTTTGATGAACATTATAAATTGGTGGCTGATGTTGGTGCTGAGATTTCTTTCTTTGTGCAACTTAGGGGACTTTTTGATGCACTTGGAGACTCAAGATTTGGTATTTTCTTGGTAGTACCCTTGTGCTTGCAGTAATCTTTTTGGTACCCACAATTGTTGAGATGTTGAAGTTCGTTGAGAAACTCGCATAGGCTTTTGTGAATAGTGTTATGGAGTATCTTTCTTTTTCCTTAGCCTCTGAGTGCTACGTTGAGGAAGAGGCTTTGACTGTGGAGGAACCTGTCTTACTGGAGTTTTCTTTTTGGTTGGAGTGGAAGGTTTAGGTTTCTCCTTAACATTGGTTGGTGTTGAGGTTATGGTTATGGTTTTGAGACTCATGGTTGTTGTTGACGATGAGGCTAGAGTCTCATGTGTAGTGGTTGTCCGATGATGAGGCTTTTGAATATGTAAACATCTCCTTTGGTTAGGTTTGTCGATGAAGAGGCGTTGGCTCTGGGGCTTTTCTTTTGAGCTCCATTTTAGAGATAGATTGTTTTGGTTGGGGATATTCTTCAGGAATAGTGTTTGATTGCATGGTTTTCGCACTGAATTTGTTGTGCTGAGGATGGAGTTGAAGAAGTAGATGCTTTATTGGAGTCGGTCGGTGATGTAGATGGTATGCCATTGTGTAGAGGGGCTTCCATGGTGGAAGAGTCTTGTAACTTTTTGCTTTCAGCATTATAGAAATCCTTTAGGGTGTTGGATCCTCTTCTTGGCAATATCGTATTGTCAACTCTATATCGTTGACTATTAGGATGACTCTTATCACTAGCAAAGCACAGTGGTGCTTGGGTAGCAATAGTCTATTTATGCTCCAAGATCAAATCTACTTCCAACATATACTCAACCACAAAAAACTTGCTTGACCTAACAAATCCCATAATTCGAGGGTTATGAGGTTTTGCTCTCGTGTTGGATAATGAATTGTGGTGATTTGTTTGGCAAGTTCTAATCCAACCATAATTCTTGGGATATTCTTAGTAAGGTATTTTGGAAGTTCCAGCTCCTCCAAGGTGTCTTCCTCCTATAAGAGCAATTGCATAATGCCTGATGGAGTGTTTATTAGGAGGGTGACTGGTTGCATGGATTCATCAATTGAATACAAGCGAGTCACTAATCCAAGTTTCACCAAGGATTTGGGATAAT
Source organism: Cibotium barometz (assembly GCF_041138505.1). Classification (NCBI taxonomy): domain Eukaryota; kingdom Viridiplantae; phylum Streptophyta; class Polypodiopsida; order Cyatheales; family Cibotiaceae; genus Cibotium; species Cibotium barometz. The sequence continues at coordinate 48,021,734 of NC_141071.1, read as the reverse complement.
ATGGAATCTAAATTTCACATTTCCACCGATTGTTTGAGTAGCATAGTTAAAGTATCTAGGAACTTCCATGTTTTCTTCATTGGCACCTCTTGCAAGACCATTGTCTTTAGGGATGATTTTAGGTTGTGCCATTGACACCCAAGTGTTTATTGTCATGATGTTGTGACTAGCTCGAGGGCTAAATAATGCACTTTTGTGCTTAACATCATTGCCCATAGGAAAATCTAACCATATTATGATAGAATCTTTAAGAGGAACCATGGATATTTCAGTTTTTGTTTCTGCTTTCAGATCTCATTTCTGTTTCATATTTCCATTCACTTTCATCTTCTTTTTGGCTCTTAGCTTTTTCAAGGGTGCCTAATGCATACAATGGCACACTTGATTCTCTGACAATTCTAACTGAAGCCTATTTGGAGACTTGCGAATCCTCATAGTCTTGTGTTGTGTAGCACTTTATTTCTTGGTATAACTTATGTTTAGTCTTTAAAAGTGCAAGTGTTGACGCTATGCTGGCTTCATCTGAGAGAAGAGCACTCCTTCAAATGAGGATTTAAGGGATTTCTTTAATTTCACAAGGGATTCATCAAGTTCCTCATGTGCTTTTTCAACTGTATAATTCGTGTAATCTGCCTCTCTGCCTCTAAAATGACTCTTCTAAGAGAGCACGTCTTCCTCTTGAAAGGGGAAGTGATATTCCTTCGGTTCTTGAATTTTGGTTGCTTTTTCAGGTTTGGCATTATGAGGTTCAATCACAACTGATGATCCTATATGACACTTAATAATACTAAGCATGTTCTGATCTTACTTTTTGTGTTCGCATATGTCATGTGATCATGATTTTCAATTTGGGGTGGTTGGGCGGGTTATAGTTTTTGGATTGGTCTGGGAAGTGCACTGAGTGAAGAGTCAGAACTTGTTTCATCCTCAATAAGTGGATATACTAGAACTTTTTTCATCTTCTAACTTTCTTTGGATCGTCAGGTTTTCATTATGTTTGCTAAGGTTTCGAGAACGAATTTTCTTTTGGGATTTGTCGCCCATGTGGATGTTATGGTTTATGTGGTAGCCTTTGAGGTGGATGCCTATGCATTATGTATAGCTTTTGGCTCTTTTGGATTTATGCCCTTCACGGGCTCCTTTTCCCTGTCCTCTCTTTCAACCTTGGTTTTGATAATTTGTTACCCCTTGTTTTTCTTGGGTTTAGAAGGTTCTTCTTTCTCTTTTGGTTTTTGCGTAAAAGCATGTTCTTCTATCCATTTTGAAGTGTTTTCATTTGCATTCTTTTTTATTGTTTCTCGTGCCTTGGCTTGTAAGCGTGTAAGCACATTCAAGGAGGGTACCATGGATAATTGTCCATTTTATACACTTAAGATGTTAAGAGTTATATTTTGTGAGACAGGTTGCAATGAAGCAACTCACCTTGGTCAATCTTGGAATAGGTGTTCGATGCCACATCGTTCAAATATGGATTGCAAAGTGTCAGTGGACTGTGGGCATGGAAGTATTCCAAATTGTGTAGTCTGTCACTTTGTGTGGTTCACGACAATAGAAATACTGAAGTGTTTGCTTAACTGCTTCTTGAGCAGTTTCTACCCTTTGGATCGTTTCTATTTGGTGCACGGGAGATGGAGGTTTTGAGTTATTTGTAGATGAATTGGGACATTGGGTAGTGTTATGACCAAAGGTTTTGTAATATATGCAGTACAGAATAACAGGTGCCTTGTACGCACAATGGGGATTGGGATGGTCATAGTGATTGTACTGAACACAAGGTATTTCGCTCATGACTTGGAGAGGCATTAAGGAAGTTTTGTTTTGAGGGATCTCAACGAATACACACACAAGGAGTAGGGCCATGCTATCCTCAATCTCTCATACATAAAACCACTGGACAATAAGGTGCCTGATGCTATGAGTGCATGTTCTCCCCTGTCAAGAACCCAATCATCAACATAGAATCAGTCTACGTGCATACGTGCAATCTGTGCATCCATCCTACCCATTTGAGAGGGCCTCTTGGGAGGTTTCTTTGTCTATACATGTTGGCTTGAGGATGATATTCAAAGGAGGCCATCCTCTACACCGTACCCGCTTGTCCTCTTTTGTCTGTTGGTTTCTCAACCATATTAGAGTCACCTCCCCAATGATCTGATGATTAGCATGAGGAAGAAAATCAGTGAGAAGCCTTCCAAAAGGAAATCCTCTCCCCTCTATGATTAGGTGCATACATGTTCAAAATATCGATGTCTCCCATCGGCATTAATGTGATGAACCATCGACGACTAGTATTTCCCACTAAGCATAGGTTTAACGCATGTACCTTGGTGGGACAATGGGACAATTTGGATTTCTAAAGGCTTCGCACACAGCTGTATACAAACATTTGTATGAATTGAACAGGATCAGTTGTTCCATCGTATGTGTCCATTATTTTAGAAATCTGTACTACGGTCGTATTCTTGTATGAGTCATTGAGGCCACGTGTGAGTGCTCTTTTGTGGATAAGGACTCAGTCCTTGGGCAACCCCCCTTCCTAGACTAGTTAATATATCCAAGGTGTGGGCATCCAGGGGTTGGAAAGGATTGGTACCTATAGAATTTGTGGGAATGTTAAGTAAAGAACTAAAGCTTGGTGGGATTAAAGTGACAGGGGGTGCAAAACCCGATGACATGCTTGTTGTTGGCATAGCAAATGGTATTGGGAGTTGCAACAATGGCATGGATTTCAATGGCTCGAAGATGTCAGCCCCATTGGGTTTAGTGAGAGTGTCGGCTCATATAGTCCTTCTATCGTTGCCATGTCTGATGCTGTCAATTGTTCCTTAATGAGCACGCACGTGTTTTTTTTTGGCTTTTTATGATCTACGACAATTTGTTACAGTCTCAAGAGGCTTGGCGTACCCCTCGTTGGGCCAAATGAGTGTCCGTTTTTTCTAATTAACTTAGGTGCTACACGCACGTGAACGACCTCTTAGAGATATTTTCTGGAAAAAGTGCATGCCATTAGTATCCCAAATGGAAGAGGAGGTCCTAAAAACCCATTTTTCAACCATCATTGTCCGAAGATGAAATTTTTTTCCTATTTTGTAAGCCATTTTTGAAGGTGTTTCAAAAGGAATTTAGAAAAACTTTTGAGAGTTGTATTTTTGGAGTACTACAAGTTTGTCTCTCTGAGTCTTTAGACCCTAAAAAAGTAGCCCGAATATGGTTCGCAGTCATTTTTGTGCTATTTTTGGCGATTTTTAGTGCTTTTCGGGCTGTTTTTTGCCTCGACTTTTGGGTTGAATTTTCAAGCTACTGGTTAGAGGCCAAAACGATCGATTTTACCCTTGGACGATCAAGATCAGTCTCGAAGAGCTCGATGTTGACTTTCCGATGATGAGCACTAGAGCACATTCATCGGACTCATGGTTTAGGAGATACGAGCCCCTAAACATAGCTGTTTTCTAAAGTCTCTTTTTTTGACCGTCGAACCTCCTTTCATGACATGAACTAGCAGGGTTCAGTTCACGACGTGAAACAGCCTTCACGGAATTTATTAAATTTGATTTGGATTTTTTTTGATACGGGGATTGTTTTACGCTATGAGATACTTAAGGGTTTTCATGCCGTGAACCCCCAAGGCGTGAGACGAACTTCACAAAATTTATTAAATTTGATTCGTTTTTTTTTTTTGGGCGCAGGGATTACTTTACGTCGTGAGACGCTTAAGGGTGAACCCTTAAGGCGTGAGACGGACTTCACATAATTTATTAAATTTGATTGTTATTTTTTATTTTTTGGCCGTGTGAGGCCTTAAATTGTGAGATACTTAAGGCGTGAGATTCTTAAGGCGTGAGTTGTGTTTTTTTTTTTGGCCGCTTTAGGCCTTAACTTGTGAGACCCTTAAGGCATGAGACGCTTAAGGTGTGAGATGCTTAAGGCGTGAGACCCTTTTTTTTGGAGTCTAGAGGAAAATTTGAATTTACTTGTTCGGGGGATTTTTTTTAAATTTTAAATTAAGGAGATATGAGCATTTTTCCAAAAAGGCAAATAGAAATAAAAAAAGTCAATCTTTTTATGACACCCCCTTATACCCTTCATAAATGATCCCCAAAATGGACAATTTGATAACTCATGAAAATCTACTCATTCAATGCTCATTAGTCTTAATTAATTATGTAAAAATATGATTAAGAGTTAATCAAAGATTAATCTTTTTCTTTTTTAGACTAATCAATAGTTTTAATTAACTCTTAATTATTAATCAATTCACATGATTGAGCATATCATTGGATAGAGCAAGGGATTGTTAAGCTATGTGCATGTGTAAATTAATATATAATTAGAGATTAATTAAACTCTTAATTTATCTCTTCTTTCAAGATAAAATTAAGCAAAAGAGAGTCAAATTTTTTTAATTTGATAAAGAAATTGATGTAATTAGATGTTTTGATGCATCTAGATGCACTCAAAACACTTAAAATACTAATTTCGACTACTTACATGATCAAATTAGAGCAAAAAAATACATTTTTAAAATTTTTTATCTCTTGAAGTGGATTAATTATCTTTAATGACAACAAGAAATCAATCCATTAAGAGAGATTAGTTGATTTCAATAGCTTTTTGATAGTTTTGAGGATTTTTTTGAAGAATTAAGCTACTCCTAATGCTTGCTAACACTCTAATGCATATACTTTCAACAAAAAAACACAATTTAAGCTAAAATTAATGATTCTAGTTCTATGTTTAACTCTAAAGAGTGGTCACCTAGGCACTTTAGGCTCATAAGAGGCTTAATGCTATTACAATGACTACTCTTATAATATATCCATGAAGTACATCACTTATGACTTCATCCTACATGCTACCATATGCTCTTGAAGCAAGAATCACCATAAGTATTCATATCTTGTCCATTACAACACCACCATTTACGGACGTCTGTCCAAGTTGTAGATTTGGATACCATTGCTTCATATCTTGAATGTATGACCTTTTAGTGTATCTACCTTGACTCCTTGATATAAGATAATGGTAGTAGTTCTTATTAACCCTAGTAATGGGTTAACACGCATTAGCCTAGCTTAGCTCCATTGCATTTCTCTACAGTAATCACACCATTTCTCACTCAAAAGAGGTGGTCTTTCTTGAGCCTTGGTTGAAGTGAGAGAAGGTAATTTTTTGATGCTCTACTGCGTAGCTGAGCAACCGAGTGGGAGAAGGCACTTCGTAGTTGAGTAAATAACCGGCGAAGATGATTTTTTTTGCTTGCCGTATAGCTGAGGTAAATCATTCCTTGTCGTCTACTGTCGCGTGTCAACCTTGTTGTCTGATACCGCGTGTAAACCTTGTTGTCTGCTACCACGTGTCAATTTCTTGCTGCTTCTCCTGTAAAGACAATACTCGACTCTATCTTGTTGTGTAGGGTGATAGTCTTAATCAAGGAGCCGTGTGTTAAACCCTCTAATTCAAAGGCAGTGGTGTGCAAGATCAACTAGTTGTCGTCTTCAAAAAGTGCCATCTACCACACGACTGGATAGTGTCTTCAAAGAGAGCCATACACTCTTTTCTTCTCTTATTTAGTAAGCTTCTTACACATTGGCTAATCCTTTCTTTAAGTCTAAGAGTTAATAGCAATCACTAAATCTAAACACTCATTTCATCTTTCCTTGCCATTATCACTTGAATAGCATAAATATCTCAAGACAATTGTGATTTGTATGCTTGATTTGTAAAGTAGTGCTGCCTCAAGAGTCTTGAGGTAAGACCCTGCTAGTGCAACATCATCATGGCACATACCATTGCAGTGGATAAATTTAATGGTTCTTTGGGTTCCACACTTGGCAATCCTGATAAAAAACAGAAGCAGGATGTAACACACACAAGAGAAGCAAACCCTAATCCATAATCATCAACCATAAAGAAGGAGAGAAGCCATAGTCACCATCTCTCTCACACACACAAAAGGGAACACAACATAGTGTTATGTCCACACTACAAAGTAAACCTAATGTAATGTCCACACACACTATGACCAGCTGGACACGCGGTCATTTATGTCTCACACATGTTCCTACCTAATCTGCCAGCACATAGCATAGCTGGCTCACACTGACATCGAGCTTGAATCTCAACAGCCCCTCTCAAGCTCATGATGTACTGCCGATGAAGATGTAGATGAGCTTGGGATATCAAGACTCTCAATACTCCCCCTCAAGCTCATCCCATGTACTCCCAACATAGTCCGGAAGTACTCAAACTTCTCCCTGCTAAGTGGCTTCGTGAAGATATCAGCCACTTGCTCATCAGTCTTCACATAGTGAAGATCAACTGTACCATCCAGCACCTTTTCTCTGACAAAGTGATAATGGACCTCTATGTGTTTGGTCCTCGCATGAAATACTGGATTCTTTGCCAACTGCATACTGCTCATGTTGTCACAATGTATGACAACTTTGCCATCAAGAGGCTCACATAAATCTGCCAAGAGACTCTTTAACCATATAGCCTCACAAGTAGCAATGGCTGCACCTCTGTACTCAGCCTCTGTACTGGATAAAGCAACTGTAGGTTGCTTTTTGCTACTCCAACTCACCACAGCACTGCCAAGTGTAAAAGCATATCCACTAGTAGACCTCCTGTCATATGCGCTACCTGCCCAATCAGCATCTGTGTAGCCATGTATGTCCAAGCTTTTACCACTCTCATAGAATAAACCATAATGTGCTGTGGTTTTCACATATCTCATGATGCGTCTCACTGCATCCAAATGTGGTTTCCTGGGGCTCTGCATAAACTGGCTCACTAGCCCCACTGCATAACTCAAATCTGGGCGTGTGATAGTCATGTATATGAGACTACCAACCATCTTCCTGTACATAGAAGGATCATCCAATTCCTCGCCATAATCAGCCCGCAATTTCACATTTTGCTCCAATGGTGTACTCATAGGCTTACACCCTGTCATGCCATACTTTGCCAACATATCCAAGGCATATTGGCGCTGTACTAACCAAGTACCTCCATGATCTTTCACCACTTCAATGCCAAGGAAGTATCTCAATTCACCAAGATCTTTCATGTCAAATTGCCCACTCAAAGCTTTCTTGACATGCATCACATCTGCACTATGATCACCTGTGATAATCAAGTCATCCACATAGATGACTAGTAAAACAATCCCATGCTGTGTCTTCTTCACATACAGTGAAGAATCTGCTGTAGAAGTCTGAAAACCAAGTGAGATAAGATATCTGCTCATCTTATCACTCCAAGCACGAGGTGCTTGCTTTAGACCATACAATGCCTTTTTCAACCTGCATACGTGAGTGGGATATCTAGGGTGTACATACCCTTCTGGCTGTGCCATGTATACTTCCTCTTGTAAATCTCCATTCAGAAATGCATTCTTAACATCCATCTGATGCATTTCCCAGCCATTAGCTGCAGCCATAGCAATGACTGCTCTCACTGTGCCCATCTTAGCCACTGGGCTAAACGTCTCATCATAATCCAATCCATGGGTCTGTGCATAACCCTTTGCTACCAATCTTGCCTTATGTCTTTCAATAGAACCATCAGATTTGCACTTCACTTTGTAAACCCATTTACATCCAATAACATTCTTATCCTTTGGTAGTGCAACCAAGTCCCATGTATCATTATGGACCAATGCGTCCATTTCCACATCCATTGCTTTTTCCCATACATGCTCTCCAACAGCCTCTGTATAGCATGTAGGTTCCACATGCTTCACCATAGATGTCATGTATGCATAGTGCATAGCAAAATCTCTGTATGTCAACCTGTCAACAGGATATCTGACCCTCTGGGATCTCCGCAATGCATGCGGGTCACTCTGTACACCTGTAACACGAGCATGTGGTGGCACATATCTGTCCTGCCTAACACCAGGTGTGCGTACAACCGGTATCCCGAGCTCCTCATCCAAACTCTCAGAACTAGAGGACTCATAACCTGTGATTCCAATTCCCTCGACTTTCTTCTTGCCTTTATCCATAGCACTACTCCCAGTGCTCACACTCTCATGCCTCAGACGTCCTGACCATGGACGTACACTGCTACTACTCTCAGCTTCTGCTGCTGGCCCAGACATAGTAGTAGAACTAGAACTTGCTTGTGATGGCAAGTTCACAGGCACATTAGCCTCAAGTGTGTCAATGACTCCCTCTTCTTTGGCTTTATACCAACTAGCAAGCTCATCGAATACAACATCTCGTGAGATGACTACTTGTCTAGTTTGAGGGTTATAGCATTTGTAAGCTTTGCGATCCTGTGCATATCCAACAAATACACATTTCTCTGCCTTAGGATCCAATTTCCGTCTTCTTTCATCAGGCACATGAACATAAGCTACACATCCAAAGACTTTAAGATGTCCAATGTCTGGCCTATAACCTGTGAGCCGCATCTCTGGCGTGCTTCCATGAATGGCTGCTGTAGGTGTTTTGTTCAATATATAAACTGCAGTAGCACATGCTTCTGCCCAATAGTAATCTGGCATGCTCTTTTCATTAAGCATCGCCCTTGCCACTTCACATATAACTCTATTCTTCCTCTCAGCCACACCATTCTGCTGAGGTGTATACCTGCATGTCAATTGTCTCTTTATTCCATGCTTCCTCAAGAAATGCTCAAAGGCCTTTGAGGTGTATTCACCACCTCCATCTGTCCTCAGACATTTAATCCAACAGCCATACTGCTTTTCTGCAAAAGCTTTGAAATCCATGAATTTTTCCAATACTTCACTCTTCTCCCTGAGAAAGTATATCCATGTCATCCTGCTAAAGTCATCAATGAATGTAACATAGTATAAACTGCCTTTGATAGATGGGTTTTGTGCAGGACCCCATACATCACTATGTACGATCTCAAGTGGCCTGTTACTCATATTTCCTTCTCTAGGAAATCTCAATCTTGCCTGCTTCCCAAACTGACAGGCTTCACAAACATGCATATGTCCATCATATTTGAACCTAGGCAATCCATTGACTATGCCTCTTGTTTGCATGTTCTTTAATCTCTGTATATTTACATGGCCAATCCTCTTGTGCCACATATCAATATCCTGTACCACATTCCTGCTCTTTGAGAACATGGCTGATTTTAGCTCAGGAATTCCAGCATCCAGCTTAAACAGTCTTCCTTCTTTCTTGCCTTTAGCAATCACTCTACATCCATGTTTAAAGTCTTCAACGAAGCATCCATGCTCATTGAATCTAACCTGTAATCCCTGTTCTACCATTTGACCAACTGAGGCCAAGCTTTTAGTGATCGAAGGCACATACAGCACATCTGACATAGACTTTGTCTGACCATTATGCATGACCAATGGTACACTTCCAACATGTGTAATGACATGCTGGGTATCATCACCTGTTTCCACATAGCCCTTCACATCCATTGGCTTCATGTGCTCTCCCCCTACCTCTAGGCATATGATCACTGCCTCTAGATGAGTATTCGCCTCGACCTGCATTATGATTGTCGTGCCCACGGCGACGACCAAAACCACCTCGGCCTCGATTGCCTCCTCGGCCTCGACTATGATAGAACACCTGATCCCTGTTGCTTCAGTTGTATCTTCCTGGCACCAGTGTCTGTCTCATACATTCTGCACAAGATACCCCATCTATCATCACAAGCTTTGGTTTGTACCATGGTTCAATAGCTTTGGTTGTTTTCGAGAATGGCGAGAGAGAGATGGTGACTATGGCTTCTCTCCTTCTTTATGGTTGATGATTATGGATTAGGGTTTGCTTCTCTTGTGTGTGTTACATCCTGCTTCTGTTTTTTATCATGGTATCAGAGCACAACAGTCTGGGAGTGACTAAACACAGTGGTGATGCTGAAGCATCCCTGACATTTCCCATCCATAAGGAGTTTGGAGACAGCACAATGCGTTCGCTGGAGGATGCAGTAAATCGATGACATTTGAGAGAACTATAATGATTGACAAGCCATAGTCACCATCTCTCTCACACACACAAAAGGGAACACAACATAGTGTTATGTCCACACTACAAAGTAAACCTAATGTAATGTCCACACACACTATGACCAGCTGGACACGCGGTCATTTATGTCTCACACATGTTCCTACCTAATCTGCCAGCACATAGCATAGCTGGCTCACACTGACATCGAGCTTGAATCTCAACAGCCCCTCTCAAGCTCATGATGTACTGCCGATGAAGATGTAGATGAGCTTGGGATATCAAGACTCTCAACAAATCCAAGCTTATGTAAGGAAAAACCTACAAGGGTTAGTAAAAGGAAGGCAAGTTGAGGAAAGCTTAGGAGACCTTTGGATAGAGAAACATGAGAAAGCATTAGGCACAAGTGCATCTGCATTAGGTGATGTTCATACATAATATCACGGGAATCACTAATTCTAAGGAAGCATGGGATGAGCTGGAGATGATATTTGGGACAAAGTCTAAGCATTCTAAGGTTAAGCTACTCATACAACTATATAATCTTAAGCTTAAACCTAGTGATGACATGATGAGCCACATAAATAAGCCAAAAGTATTAAGTGTTTATGTCACACAGCCTCCTCATTTTGTTCAGCAAGGTGTAGAGCATCAGGTATGCAGATTGTGTAAAGCACTATATGGCCTTAAACAGGCTCCTCGTGCTTGGTATCAGAAGATATATGCCTACATGCTCTCTTACATGTTTCAGAATAGCCCCACTGAAAGCAATCTTTATGTCCGCAAAAGATAGGGATCATCTCCTTATCCTCAATCATTATGTAGATGATCTGCTCGTCAAAGGCTTGAAGAGGGGCACATTTTGGATTTCATCAGGTTGACATGTAGAATACATTTGATGTTTCCAACATGGCTCTTCTACATTATTATTTGGATATCCAGTTTGTTCTGACTAAGGGGGACATCATGTTATCTTAAAAAAGATACATTCAGCAGCTCTTGGAATGCTTTCAAATGATAGATTACAAACCTATTTCTACTCTTGTGGAATCTAGTCTTCGCCTCTCAATTGAGGATTCTTCGGAGCCTTTTGTTGTAGCCACCTATCAGCTACTGCTGCAGTCGGGTGCCTTATGTATATGTGCAATACATGTCTAGATATTCCATATGCAGTGTCACAATTGAGTAGGTTTATGCATTGTCCTAGCATTTGGAATTGGTAAGCAGTGAAGTGTGTATTATGTTACCTTCAAGGCACTTATCACTATGCACTATTTTACAGTAGTGAGTCTTCTTTATGCTTGTTTGCCTACACAAACAGTGACTAGGCAAGATTTTCTGACACAAGAGTGTCAACCAGTGGATACTATTTCCTTCTTGGCAGCTCATGCATCTCATGGCTCAGCACACAAGAAGCAGCCAACAATAGCCACATCCACCAGCTGTGAAGTTGAATATAGGGTAGCATTCACATAAGCTACTGTGGAGTGTGTCTAGCTTCACTATCTTTTGGATGATCTTGTTATTGGACAGTAGTCTGCTACCACCCTTTACACTGATAGTCAGAGCGCATTAGCATTCGTGCAGAATCTAGCTCCGCCATCTTTTAGGTGATCTTGGTATTGGATAGTAGTCTACTACCACCCTTTACACTGATAGTCAGAGTGCATTAGCAATTGTGCAGAATCTAGTATTCCATGCAATGCACAAAGCACATTGACGTGCATTATCACTATGTTAGGGAATAGTTCCATGCTGGAGAGATAGCCTTCACCTAGGTGCCAACATAGGCCAATGTGGGTGGCAGATGGATTTACCAAGTCCCATTTCCAGGGAGAAGTTTGAAGCTTTCTGACAAGCTTTGAACTTATTACCTATACTAGGGTAGTATGTTATACTCTGTATCAGTTTCACGCCATTCACTTTAGGGGCAAGGAGGCTTATCTGCTGAGCGCATCCGCCACCACATTTTATTTCCCCGGTTGATACTTAATTTCAAAATCGAATTTCTGCAAGGTCTACATCTATCTCCTTTTGACGCATGTTGAGGTCCCTTTGGGTGAAGATCCACTGTAGACTTTGATGATCTGTCATCAAGGTGAACCTTTGTCCCAAAAGATAATGTCTCCACAACTTCAGAGCATAAACTACTAAGAGTAACTCCAAGTCATTGGACGGCATAATTTCTCTCATGTGTTCTGAGTTTTCTGGATTCATAGGTCATTGCATGACCTTCCTGCATAAGAGCACCGCCTAAGGCAAACCCATTGACATCAGTAACTACCTCAAAGGGTTTGGTAAAATCTGGCAATTTAAGGACAAGGTTGGTTACTAAGGCTGTCTTCAATATATCAAAGGAACTCTGACACATTGCAGTCCACTGAAAAAGTGTACTCTTCTTGAGAAGGTTAGTTAAAGGGGATGCTATCTGAGCATACCTGGTTATAAAGATCCTATACCATCCGATTAATCCTAGGAATCCTCTGACTTCCTTTACTGTCTTGGGTTCTGGCCATTCTACGAATGCTTGGATCTTTGCGGAGTCAAGAGAAATCCCATCTTTTGATACTATGAATCCCAAGTATTCCACTTGGTCAACAGAGAAAGAACACTTGCTCTTTTTTGCAAAGAGTTGGTGTTTCCTTAGGATTTCCAGGACCTTGCGCACATGATCTTCATGATCTGTAGCATTCTTTGATATACCAAGATATCATCAAAGAAGACAAGAACAAAATCATCCAAGTATTCTCTGAGAATATCCTACATAAGACGATTAAATGTCTCCGGGGAATTAGTCAATCCAAACGGCATGAATGTGAACTCATAATGCCCATAGCGAGTATTGAATGCTGTCTTCGGGATAATATCCTCTTCCTTGATTTTGATCTGGTAGTACCCGGATTTGAGATCTATCTTTGTGAACATTTGGGTCCCACTTAACCGATCCAGAAGTTCATCAATCCTAGGGATAGGATACTTATTTTCAATTGTTAATTGATTCAATCCTCTAATAAGAATTCATTTCTTCTTATTAGCTTTCAACAAAGCTCTGATACCAGCTGTGAGACCCCCGCCCCTCCTTCGCGGTGCCTCCTCCAAGGGCGCTGATGATGGAAGCAACGTTAGCCTCTCGCATGCGGGGCACCACGGATGTCCGAACAAGAGACTAGTCCTACGGTTCCTTCGAAACCGAGCCCAAAAAACTTCCCTCGCCTGGAAGGCACGGGTGATTCCTCTAGGAAAAATCTTCGAATGGGAGAATCAATCTAACGAGTCAAAGTATTAACTAGTTAAACTGTTCTGACCGAACCTGAAGTCACATGGTCAGATCAAAACATGGTCAGATCAAAGAAGAGACTTGCACTTGGTCCATAGAATCATCGCCTTTTTCCTCCTTTAACGAGGCACAGTCCGTTGATTCCCTCTCCCACAGAACAAGGGTCTTCTCAAGACTTAATCTAACTAACGTAACTAATCGTATCTTAATTGTTTCTTCGCAGGAATCCCCCGATCTAGCCTATGGGTTAGCCAACTGCCCGACCACCGCATTGGTAGGATTCCTTTATAAAGATTTGGTTTTGTTTTACCCGAGTATCGAGAAAAACAGTTCCCAGGCCTCCTAGCTAACTTTTAAGCAAAATTTAAAGTAGGCATAACACGTACACACCCAATATGAAAGTGCCATTTATAATAGATTAGACTGTTTTTTAAACAATCCTTCAATGAAAATCATAATATTACTGATCATCATCCTTCAAAATTCTGAGTCCATTGTATTACAAAATATGCTCTCTGGACTCTCCATTGAAGACCAGCTGGTCAATCAACGAGATCCAATATCAAAATTTGATTCACAAGTCATTCTTCTTAGTTCATTCGAATCTTTCTCGATGCACGCATGGGTGTCCTAGCAACCGCGAGCCCATGCAGCATCACATGGTCAGAACCCTCTAGGATTCTACTTAGGTGTCCTAGCACTTCCCTCAGGGACCGCTTCGTCGGCCCTCGTCCATTGTACGAAAGCGCACCATTTTAACCATACCGAGGCTGGTCAAGACCTCGAGAGGCTTTGCCGCGAGCGACGTCCCTCGCGAGCGACGACTCCTTGCCAGCTGTTAACAATGAACCTCCTCTTAGTAAAACACATGCCAAATGCTTCCTCCAGCATTCTGGCGTAAAACAGTCCTTTAAATGAAAACAGAGGTTCAATGCAAGTAAAATTCCTAGTTTGAGATTGGTTCCACACAAAACTCCTTTTTCCTTGATTTTCCAATTTCATAATGAGAATCCTTGATCTCTCATCAGGGTAATCTACCCCAACATTTGACTGATTGTCCAACTAGATTCTTGGTGATTTCGGTCAAAGGAAAACTAGTTTAATTCAACGGTAGTCTATTCTTTGTATTTAGGAACTGGAATTGGTCTCATGAAGTTTTTGCTTGATTCAGATCGAGAGATGGACAAGTAGGTTTACTGTCCGTCTCTCTCGTAGTCTAACCAAAATCATTCAGTTTAGTTCTAACAACAGATAAACAACTACTGAACTTCTAATCGTAAGGAAATTCAACTTTGTGAATTTCATTCTTTCTTTTCCATAGTAGATTAAGAAATGGTTTTATTAGAGAATATTGGGTTTTAATGAAAATACTCTTCTTCTATTTAATCTATTTTTTTGGGTAAATACCAATTGGTGATTTAACCACATAAAATATCTAAAGATATTCTTTATACCATTTAATTTCTCAACCTTAATTCCCTAGGTGGAATTATGGTGAAAATTCCTCTTTTGTCTCATTAAAAATTAATTCAAATCTTTCTCTACTTAAATATCATAAATTTTTTTCTTTTAATTAAATATAGTTATTTATTTTTTTAAATAAGCTTAAAATTTCTCTTTTTCTCATTTAATGATTAGGTTTCAATTGTCATGAAATTTTTTCTTTTATCATAAAATGAATTTGTCTAAAATTCTTCTTCAAATTAAATAAAAATATGCATTATTCTAAATCTATCAAGAATTTCTCTTTTTTCATTCAAATAATTGAATTCAAAATATGATGAAAATTTTTCTTTCATCATTTAAATTTATTCATGCATAAAATAATTTTAACTAAAATTTCTCTTAAAAATTAAATAAAAATATCCATTAATTTAAATATGACAATAATTTTACTTTTTTTATTTAAATGATTGAATTTTAAATATGATGAAAATTTCTCTTTCATCATTTAAATTTATTTATGCATAAAAATAATTTATCTAAAATTTTTCTTTAATTTTAAATATAAATATTCATTATTTTAATATACCTATGTTTCTCTTTCGCCATTGAAAATACATGGATCTCCATTATCATGGGAATTTCTCTTTTATCATAAAATTAAAATTACTAAAATTTTTCTTTTTCTTTAATTAATTATTTATGCATAAAAATTATTAATTTTTCATGGATATGATGAGAATTTTTCTTTTAGCATAGGATGACTAATCTTAGAATATGGTAGGAAGTCCTCTTTTCACATTATGCATAATAATGACTTATGTATTAATTTCTTAAAATTTTGCCATAGCTCCGCTGCTATTTTACTGATAATTTTTAATAATTTTTAAAAGAATAAAACTTAGTAATACAATTATGATAGAACATCAATAGATCTAAATCTAATTTGTGGATCTAAATCATAAGTTCATAATAATTTATGTAACATAAAAGCATTAAAAAATTATTTCTTTAGTCTCTAGCTTAACTAGCATAGAGTTTGATTTTAGAATTAAGAATTTCTCCATGAGAAGCATCATTTGAATAAAGAATTGGTCATAGGAATGACCATTCTTTGGAGGAGAGAGATATATCTAAAAAACATCCTAAATTAAGCATAAAGATATTTTTTTTTGTGATTAATCATTAGAATTCATTAGAGAGCTTTATTTGCATTGAAAAACCATTCATTTGAATACTTCTCAAGCTTGAGAGGGGTTGAGAAGTGAAAACATTTAGAATATCAGAGAAAAAACCATAAAATCACATCTTACCTCTTAATTTTCTTGCTTCTCCATTCTTAGAAGAAGCCCCCAACCAATCAATTGGTTAGTATGTTGTTGAGAGGAAAGCTCCAAGGAAGGTTGAAGAGAGAAAGAGAAGCTTCACTCTCCAAATTGTAGTGGATTTTTAGGGGATAATAGAAAATATGCTTATTCTAATGTAATACTGGCATGGTCTAGTTCACAGATGAGAATACAAAAGAATGAGGGTCAGTTTATAGGTGAGGGAGGTCACTAACTGAGTCCAACTAAGTTCTAAAATTTTTTAGCTTCAGTTTGGCTGAATTTGGACAAGATTTGGACCACTTTAGTTCCCATTTTGATCTAGTTTGATTCACGAGAGAGGAGAGATAAAAATATCTTAATATTTTAGAATTAAAAACTCATTCACATGTGTGAAATAGGCGCCTCCTTAAAGTCTTTCCCTCTCCTTATATCAAGGTGTTAAAAATGTATCATTATACCAAAATATCTCATTTTTAAAAGTAATATCTCATAGTTTTTAACTAATTGCTTCATTGTGCACCTAGTATAATGCAACAAGTGTATTCCATGCCTGTTTTGAAGTCTTATATGACCGAATATGAGGAATAATGCTTCGCTTCACAGAAAGTGCAAGCAATGCATGTGCCTATATATCTCTTCCATCCCATCTCGTTTGAGCAGCAGTGGGAGGTACTGGTGGTGCATGTGGAGGAGCCACATTTGTATCAGATTCTACTTCAAATGTACATGCAGCACCTGGTTGCACTGGTAGTTGCAAAACAGGAAAAGTTTCACTACCACTGACCACATTTGAAAGGTTTTTAGCAACCAGTACATGCCTCATCATATAGGACCACAATGGGTAGTTAGTTTGTTGAATACATCACGATTGCAAGCCATGACTGTCTACCAAATGCAAAATCTTTCAACACACTACAAGTACTCAATATTCATTGAATGCAATTCTGGATATGGTTGCCAACTGACTGAATCACTTGCAAAGTGTATGAAAAATACAACAGAGTAGAGAATAGGGTGTTACTGTGGCAAAAGTATGATGGTCGATGTTGTTGAAGACACTGTAGATGCTGCTGCACACCAAAAAGTGTGGGTTTACTTCATGAAGGAGAAAAGTGAGGTGTTTTGAATAGTCTCACTTTTACTAATGTGGTTCCTTCTGCCTTTACAGGATTGTGTTCTTTTTGAGATGATCTTATCTACATTGTTTTTGATAGGGATTGTAATGATGGATATGAGTGTATAAAGTTTGAAGTTTCTAAATTTCATTGTTCTATGCCCAGATACCTCTTGATGGATACTTGGCGAGATACATGTCCACCATGCATTGACCCTGATAGTACTCAACCTGAACATCGCGGGGATTATAGTGCTCCAACTTTTTAAACTCATTCTAGGTACTTTTATGCTCCCTTAGGTGAAATTTGCTGTGGGCATCACTTTGTCACTTTATTCTCATGTGCAAGGGTGTGACCCTTCACAGGTGTTTTTACAGTTAATGAGAGATTAAGGAGTAATTAGGAGATTAAGAGGGTTAGTCATAATCTTGACATTCCCTCCCACTTAAAATAAGATTCCGGCTAAGAAAAGATGGTTGTCTTTGAAAGAATTCCTGAAGAAGTTCTGGATATTCCTGTAATTCCATCACTTTGCCAAGTGGAGTCAGCATCATCAAGATCTCTCCATTTAACCAAAAATTTTGCAGTGAACTTATGTCGTGTTTCTTTCTATCTGACATCAAGAATTGTCTCTCGAATTAAGAGTATGTGTTCACCTTCGATTTCTGGAACATAATCAAAAATTGAAAAATCACCATCCACAAACTTCTTGAGCCAAGAAATATGGAAAGTTGGATGAATTCTACCCCAAGAAGGCGGTAATTCCAACTTATAACTGAGAGATGAGTTCTTCTTAATAATAGGAAAGGGTCCATAATATCTTGGGTGAAGCTTTAAAGACTGATTTCACTCTCTTGTATCGATGGGGAAATATATAATAATACCAAGTCTCCTTCTTGAAATTCAATATGACGTTGATGCTTATTAGCTGTGCGCTAATATTGCTCTTGTACGCTGACCATCTTATCCTTAATCTGTAATAGAATATCTTGCATCTCTTGAATGAGTTGGTCTGCTAAAGCCACTTTATGTTGAAGAACAAAGTTGGCAGGAAGAAGGGGAGTATGGCCATAAGCAGCTTGAAAAGGTGTCATTTCAATAGCTGAACGATAAGAATTATTATAAACAAATTCCACCAAAGGTAAATATTCTTCCCATGAAGCTAATCGAGACTGAACATAATGATGCAGCATTTCTTCCAGAATCTGATTAACTTGTTTCGTTTGTCCATCTATCTGTGGATGATAAAAAGAGCTAAAGAGTAAATTTGTTCCAAGAGACTTCAATATCAAAGTCCAATAATGTCAAGTAAACTTTGGATCTCGATCAAAAACTATAGATTTTGGCAACTCATGAAGTTTGAAGATATATTGTATAAACAATATTGCAATACCTGAAGCTTGGGTTGCTTTCTTGCACGGAATGAAATGTGCCATCTTAGAAAATGTGTTAACCACCACAAGAATCTATGTATTGCCTTTAGAAGAACATGGCAATGAAGTGATAAAATCCAGACTAATAATTTCTTAGCGTTCATTGGGAACTAGAAGTGGTTGAAGAAGACTAGCTGGAACTTGTCTGCTAGCTTTCATACGTTGGCACGAAAGACATGCTGTAACAAACTTAATAACATCTTGCTTCATTTGAGGCCAATAGTATGTAGCCAAATCAAAAGACGATACATCTTGTTGATGCCTGGGTGTGCAGCATAAGTGACCTTGTGATATTCTTTCACCAATACTCTTCGAACATGAGTATCATGAGGTACACAAATATGATCCTAATAATATAGTAAACCATCCACTAATGTATATGCTCCATAAATCTTTAATTCGAAAGGAGTTGCATTCTGAGAATTAAGAACTCAAAATGCATTTACAAAATCACGATCCTTTGAATAACGATCCTTGTAGAGCGGTTCTCTCTACCGTGCAATATAGTGCTCATAGAGTACTACCGATCAACAAATGTGTTAAGAAACACAATGTCAATCCGAGGACTCGACCCGATTAGTGCATGAAGGCTTATCCCTTGAGGGAGAGCTCACATACACGAACCACCACTTGACGATTCAACCATTCAACACCTCAATCAATCTCTCAATCGCTTAAATCCACTACACTAATCAAGAGAACAAGCAATGCATGGCAATCTCTTAATCCCATTCAAACATTGATTAAATCTTAGCTTTCCCTAATGCCAGCAAACCCATAAGCATGCATCTACTAACCCACAAGCTTAAGCAAGCATAGAATGTAACATTCACAAACCCACAAGCTCATAGAGAGAGTCTATCCCATGAATAACTCATTGCCAATGAAGTGGGCAAGAGCTTGCATCATTGGAGACTACACACACACACACTACAAGCATGCATACACAAGAGAAAGAAAGAAGCATTCAACTAATCATACTTCAATGATGCTAAAACAGATTAAGAGAAAGAAGTGGAGCTATACTCATTGGAGCTTGATGCTCATTAGAGTACAATAGAGAGAGAGTTAGAGAGTTACCATAGCTTGAGAGCTCAAGAGCTTCACTCAATAGCTTATGAGAATGGCCAAAAACGTCCTCTTTCTTTAGCTAACATCTCTTTTATAGAGATGTCACTAACCCTAACCCTAACCCTAGGCCTCTTTCACACATGGGCGGACAACCCCATAAATGAGCCTTGCTTAATACACGTAGAACTCTCATTTAGAACTGACATTGGCCTAAAACGATTTACATTGCACTTCGGCACAAAAATATGAAAAAATTATGTGCGTCTTTATGTTCCCATGGCTACAATCCCGCTCTCTCGCATTAATTGCTTCCAGCCTCCTTCCATAATCCGTGTTCCCATGAGTGTTCCCGTGGAACATTTTCCCCTTCCTAAATCATGCACGTCCTCGGGCGCGGTAGAAACAAAAGCTGCAAAAAACAATGAAAGACAAGTAAAGCCTTTTATTGAAAAAAAACCAGTAATGACAATCTCACACGTGAGTGCAAGTGAAAGGCCGATTAGAGTTTTAAAGAGTGCTAAAAGAAGCGAGTAAAGACTAGTCAAAGTGAGACTAAGTGGTAGATAGTTCTATGCAAAGGCAAGTGTGCTTGTACACCGCAAGTTATGACCGCAGTCTCAATGTTCTACAAGTGTTTAAGTTATTCCTAAAAGTGGCAACCCTACTCCTAAATATAAGCCATGGTGATTGGACCTTTCTTGTTTTGTTTTTTTGTGTGTAAAGAGCAGAGAATTATTATTTTTAGCTTGATAAAGAGGAAGGTTCCATCCCAATGAGACCCAAGCAATGGCCAAGAGACCTCCGCCAAGAGAATCTAAAGACTGCTAAGTATCTCAAGGGCAACAGACCCTTTTCTTTCTTTTTGACATAAGGAGTACCCCATGAAGATGAGGACATCCGTCTCGAGGGCCCATAATGTACGTAAGAGTCCTACCAGCATCTATCAAGGCGATAGAGTCCTTGTAGGTCTTCTTCTTAATCTTTTAGCATCAGTGTTCACCCCATGGAAACCAACGCATCGGCCCCAAGAGAGGTGCTAAAACAACCCAAGGTCCTACCAAGCATTCCACATGACCGTAGACACGTCATGTCTCAAGTCACTTTTATATATTTTTTAGGGCATGTGTTTCCTAAATTTTTGTTTATCGTAGTACCGAGCCCATACCTAAGAGGTAGTTACCACTAGGGATAACTAATATACTTCTAGACCATAAGAACTTGGCATACTCCGTTGGTATATGTCTTACACCGTCTTCAAATAGAAATACCTTCTACTAAGTCCTCTAAGAATCTAGAAATCACTCGCCACATAGTAACAACTAATTTAAAACTTAAACCAGCCAACTCTTTGTGAGCAATGCAAACAATATATGCAAAAGTGAAAAGCACATAAAGAACAAAAGATTATAATTTGAATACACCTGTTGTAATGCTCGTTGATGTGGCGCGTTTGTCTTGATGCATTGCTGATGTGCAGATTGCTTCTCTTTGCTCTTTGTAGGCATTGCATGTCTTCCCCCCTTCCTAATTTGTGTGCACGATATGTGGACTGTTGGAGCGTGTTTGTATGCTCTTGTTTAGCTGAGATCTCTACAAAATGTCTTATTAACAAACAAGAAAAGAAAAGAATAAAATTTGTTATTGGTGCCAATCACCGAATATAGCCGAGGAAAAAAACCCAGTGGGAGAAAAGTGCCCTGGCTTGTTAATCTTATTGTGGAGTTGATGAGCTTATCCTTGCACTGGCGGTGGATCCGTGTCCACTTCTGCTGGAAAGATTGTATCAATCACCTCACGATGCAAGGATAACCCTGTACAAAAGCCGACCTCTGGAGAAGGTGGTAGAGGAAGGAGTGCTTCCTTGCTAAAATATGGCATTGGTTCTATGGGAAGGTTAAGCAGACAATGTCGATTTTGGAATTGCTCAATATAGGTGCTCATATAGTGATCCAAAATTGACATGTTGAGGCTGGGGGGAGAAGGGCTTGCAAGATAGGTGGTTGCAAGTCATTTATGCATGTATCCCTCCATTGTTGTGCTTGAGCCTCCTCACGTAATCTACGTTGATTTGGTCCCCTCGGTCTAGTACTCTCACATCAAGAAGGTTATGGTGTTGGGGTGTAATGCCCACAATTTGTTTCATTAAGTCCGTGCCATATTGTCGAAAGTAAGAGCGGCATAGCCAACAAATGTGTGAAGCTTCCTCTAATACGAGTCGTGCACCCTCTTGACAATGTGGAAATGGATGATGCTGTTGATAGGGTCACTATCAAAGGACATGCCTATTCATTAAAGACACACCCCTCAGTTCTCATAACTATTGATTCAAGAGCCCACACCCCTACACAGGGATGTGCCTCTTCAATTGTACCTTTTCAGCCTCTATTTAAGAAAGGCGCCTCTCTCAATGCAATCATTCAGTCTTTTCTTGCAGCATTTGTCTTATGTTCATTAATCAAGTCTTAATCATGTTAATAAAGCTATAAAAGCTTTACATACCTAATGATCTATTACAAATATTTTAATTAATTCTCGCTCTAAGGTTACTCAACGAGTCCCATCATCATAATAGACATTGTTGGTGGTATGTATATATGTCCGTCACATGAAATTGCTTCTCCAACAACTAGGGTATATATGAACCTCCAGCCTCCTTTGGTAGGTGTGGATGCTATCATTGGGCTACAACCTAGAAGTTAAGAACCCCCTTCCTTTGGTATTACCTTTCTATGTTTTGTTTTAAATGGTAAAGTGGAAAAAATAAAATTCAAAGTTGCTAATATAATTTGCATTTTTATAAGATTGATTATTATATATTACAGATGCTACATGTAGAACTTTAACTTTGTCGGAAACAAACATAGTTGTTAATATAATGTCATTTTTATGAAATTTCTTGTTATATTATAGATGGTGCCACCTCCAGGTGAAGATGGTTCGAGAAAAATAGGTTCGGTTTAACCTAGATCCAATTCAAAATTTGAGAAGTCTTTGAAAAAGGTGTGTAAAGGAAAAACATATCTTCAAAACGTTCAGGTTTTAGTTATAATTGGAAGAAATTGTGAAGAAAATATTTATTCATTATCACCATTTTCTCTTCAATCTCAATGTTGAAAAGGCTTGATGTTAGTTTCACTAAATATAGTGTGGTGAAGCCCCCATAGCAAAGGTTGTGTGTAAAGGGGATAGTACCCACCATGATTAATCATGCACTCCCATTGGTTCTTTAGTAAGTGATGGATGGGTGGGCAATTTGTCAATAACGGGACAATCCCATTTGTGAATGAATGTCTATGAATCAAATGTAAGTGGAGAGGAAAGATAAGTGGGGTGAAGGCCCATATATATATCTTTGACACCTGGAAAGTAAGGTTCCTCATTGAGTTTGAGAATGCTTGTGCAGCTCACATCACAAATCACTCTTATTTCAACATATCCACTCCACAACCACCATGTGGCACCTTAACAACCAATAGAAGCAACATGAGGTAGCCACTATATGGCACCTTTTTTTTTGTAATGAGAGATTTTTATTTGTACCAAGCAGTGTCCTTACGGATCAGAGTTGGAAGTAAGCCTCGATCACGAGACATTACCCCAAACACACACACGCTTCACCAATTGCTCTACCACACTGTTGGTAATAACCATATGGCACCTTATGGAACCTAACCAACAATAGTGACTTCTCTATGTCTTTATAAAATAGATGTGTTCTCTAGATTCCAAGGTAGGTGAGTTCCTACAACATGGATATTGTGCTGAAGAGCGCACAAGTGCCCAAAGGTACCAGGGTTGATGCAACAGTTATGAGGTCTTGTGACTCCATTTGAATCGTTCATTGGCAGACATATGTGGGGTTTTGTGAAGCCAGGGTCCATATGCTGAGATTCACAAGCAGCAGCTGAACGTTTGTTCAAGAGTATTCTCGACAAGAGGCGATGCTGCAGCCTGCTGGATCTTAAAAGAAAATACTCTTCAAGAGTCTAACATGTCAAATTAAGAGGTGTTGGTACTTAGGAGATTCGGCGGAGAGTTTCTTTGCAGGTTGTGGTGTCGACGAGGCGCGGCGAGGCAAGAATGTTAGCTATAGGAGCGGCCGTGAAGTGATTTCCCCATTGGACTGGAGTTTTGGTGCTCATAAGGATTGCGGACAGCTGAGGATAGCTGTGATATAAGTCAGGGAGAATATGACACACCTATGACCCCTACAAGGGTGATCAATCAGATCTGCTCGGCTTTGGGCAGCGTTTTGGATGGCAGGAGACAGCAAGAGATGAGTGCCCAAGTGCGAACTGGATGGGCCTGCAACTGGACATTATTGGGTAGCCCTTATGAACCTTCTTGTGGGGAAAAGTACTGTTCGTCCAGCTAGCCAACTGGCCCACATAGACCCGGGTATATAAAAGAAGCATTAGGGTTAATTGTTGATTATCTCGTGCATTCCTGGGAGTTCTAATGCAAAGGAATGTTTACTCAAGGCAGGAGAGCTAGAAATGATCCGCAGTCATTAGCGTTGGGTTGAGCATTGGCATCTAACAGCAGCGTTACGCTGAGATCAGGAGAACATCATTCAGTGTTTCTTTTGGTACTTGAACATTCAATTGCAACATTCTTGTAAATGAAACATACAATAGGCGTTGAGTCTATCTTCTTGTGAGTGCTTGCATTTGTGATTCTGCTGCGCTCTCCTCTTTCTCAGAACTCTTATAAAGCACAAGTAGTCCGCAATAGAGGTGGAGATGTATCTTCATTTACAACCCGAACATTTGCCCCCCCCCCGCCCCGGGCAGAGAGGCTGGAATTTCATCAGAAGTGGAATGGTTGAGATCACAGCCAAGTATAGAAAAGAAACAGATCCTGCCAACGCAGCCTCCTCGCAAAGCATCCCAAACCAGCCAGGAGAGCCACATTGTCACGGGCCCCAGGATCGGGGTCCCGGACATCAGGTTGCAATGCGTCCCATCATGCCAATATATGATATAGCTCGGCTCCATCTGCCGTTAAGCGCGTCATAGCGCGATATAACCTTGTCGGGTCACACCCTTCTCATGTATCCCCGGCCCGAATCCATGGCTTTGTGGTCTCGGGTCCATCCATCCATCTCGAATCCATGATCCAACCGGCCCCGCCTCATCGGCCCATCGGCTCGGCAGGGCTCGCCATCTCGGCAGCTTGAAGCTTCGCCATTTCCACCATTTTTCCTTCCATCAGTTCCATTTCCACTTCGGCATGATCACCGTCAAGGTGGGGAGGGCATCCCCCGAGGCACATGGCACCTAGTAACCCCCAGGGCGACCAGGGAGGCCTAATGTGCCTACCCGGTGCGTGAGTGCGTTCTATTGTGCCTAAATATGGGTCCATGTTTCACCGCTCCTTACACTTCCTCCCCATGTAGATGCATGATTTTCGGAGATCTTAACCTTGCTTTATAGCCACCATGAGCAAAGTCAATGTCTAACCCATTACAACTGTGCATATTTTTGGATTTTTATCTATCTTTGTGGCCTGGACTTCAAGCCCCCGCTCGAGAGTCCCCCGAATCCCCAATGTGCGAGGTACCAAACTGCTGTATTGGTCCCCGCTTGACTCCTGTCTGAGCTGATCTGAGCTGAATGTAGACAAAGCAGCACTTGCCTGTTTCTCCTGAATCAAGTATGTTCTAGCCTTCTTGATCGTCGCTTTCTCAAGAGTTGCCAATGATATTCCCATCTTCAAGGAGGTCGACCCCATTGATTTTCATAACCATGTTTCCACTTGGTGTCTCATCACACCAATCTAATCATCTGTCATTCCAATCCATGTTGTGGACAAGGTTTTCCTGGTCAAGCCAAGCCCTAGCTATCTTGACACCAAGATAAGCTTTGCATGTTCTTTTTCCATTGATCCCTTGAATCTGTGGGTTGTGGTGAGCCTATAGCTCTGCTATTACCCATGTGCGCTAAGGTGTCGAATCCTTCTGGGACATGAGTTGCAGAACCTTACTAACACTAGCTCGGCCTGCAATGATTCTTGTCCTGTCTGTCTCCTGCAACCATGTGTAGGTTCTTTTGACCATTGTGTCATGATTAACCTGCTTATGATCCTGGCCATACGATCCTTGAGCTTGAGTTTGTTCTAGCCTTCATGACACCATGTTGGCCTTTACATAATCTCTCACCTTTGGAAGTTGTACCCTTATAACTATGAGCCTTGATGCTCGAATGTTTGTTTGCTCATACTACATGAGCCTAGTTGCTCGGATGTTAAAGCTTGAGGACACAAGTAGCTTAGTAGGCTAATCCCAAGTCACCTGTTTGATTTGTCTTCGAGCCTTTGAGTACCTGTTATGCATCCTATTTGCCCTTTGAACGGCTAAGTATAAATGCTGCCAACAAAAACCAAGTGTTGTCTTGGAATCCAATGAACACTCTGCCACTAAGCATTCACCCATACATAACACAATTGCCACCTTGTGCACATGCAATTTTCATCTTTGACTTCACTTGGCCCAAGTCTCCCCATCTGACTCCGATGAGAGCAATTGCCACCTTGCTGCCATCATCCAACCATAAGTACATTGCCACCTGCACTCCTGGTGGCTGTTTCCATCTTTCAAGTTCCCCTTGGTATGCATATGTGCCTTCATGGTCCTAACTTGACCTCATGTAGCACGTTGTATTCCAAAATCTGTTTGACCTCCCTAGATTTCTCCAGTTTGGTCCGGTAGAGTCCATGGATTGTAGTTCTGGTTTTGTGACCTTCTTGTGCGATACTGGTTGCACGGCCACTCATTAGGAATTTTTTGGACCCAAAGAGGGCCTCTTGGATTAACTTTTGAATAGGAATGGACCAATAGGAAGAGGGCTGGGTGCACATTTTTGACTTCTTTGACCCTAGGGGGCCTAGGCTTTGGTTTGCTAATGGGGCCTAATTACTACTCTTGTCCCCCTACCTCTTGGGCCCAAACTTAGAGGTCCCCCACCTAGAATCACCATGCAGATGAAAAACCCTAAAAATTGAAAATTTTTAATTTTTTCCCAAAAGTGTGTTTTCCCTCTCAAACTTCCCCCCAACATACTCTAGGTTTGGAAAGCTTATTTTGAGCCTGTTTCTTCCTCTTCTAAGCTCTCCATTGGTGTAGAAACTCCATACTTCTCAAGCTCTCACTCCTTGTCATCAAGCTCCCTCAGTCTCAAGCTCCCTCTCCCTCTTTCTTCCTTTTCTAAGCTCTCCATTGCTGCAGAAACTCCATCCCTCTCAAGCTCTTCCTCCTTCTCAACCTCCCTCTCTCGCTCTCTCTCAAGCTCCCTCCCTCTCCATTGCTGCAGAAACTCCATCCCTCTTTAGTCTACTCTAGGTTCAGGAAGCCTATTCTCAAACTCTAACCCCCTTTTAAGCTTTCCAGCACTGAAAACCAGCCAGGAGAGCCACATTGTCACGGGCCCCAGGATCGGGGTCCCGGACATCAGGTTGCAATGCGTCCCATCATGCCACTATATGATATAGCTCGGCTCCATCTGCCGTTAAGCGCGTCATAGCGCGATATAACCTTGTCGGGTCACACCCTTCTCATGTATCCCCGGCCCGAATCCATGGCTTTGTGGTCTCGGGTCCATCCATCCATCTCGAATCTATGATCCAACCGGCCCCGCCTCATCGGCCCATCGGCTCGGCAGGGCTCGCCATCTCGGCAGCTTCGCCATTTCCATCGTTTTTCCTTCCATCAGTTCCATTTCCACTTCGGCATGATCGCCGTCAAGGTGGGGAGGGCATCCCCCGAGGCACACGGCACCTAGTAACCCCCAGGGCGACCAGGGAGGCCTAATGTGCCTACCCGGTGCGTGAGTGCATTCTAGTGTGCCTAAATATGGATCCATGTTTCACCGCTCCTTACACTTCCTCCCCATGTAGATGCATGATTTTCAGAGATCTTAACCTTACTTTATAGCCACCATGAGCAAAGTCAGTGTCTAACCCGTTACAACTGTGCATATTTTTGGATTTTTATCTATCTTTGTGGCCTGGACTTCAAGCCCCCGCTCGAGAGTCCCCCGAATCCCCAGTGTGCGAGGTACCAAACTGGTGCATTGGTCCCCGCTTGACTCCTGTTTGAGCTGATCTGAGCTGAATGTAGACAAAGCAGCACTTGCCTGTTTCTCCTGAATCAAGTATGTTCTAGCCTTCTTGATCGTCGCTTTCTCAAGAGTTGCCAATGATATTCCCATCTTCAAGGAGGTCGACCCCATTGATTTTCATAACCATGTTTCCACTTGGCATCTCATCACACCAATCTAATCATCTGTCATTCCAATCCATGTTGTGGACATTGTTGAGGACAAGGTTTTCCTGGTCAAGCCAAGCCCTAGCTATCTTGACACCAAGATAAGCTTTGCATGTTCTTTTTCCATTGATCCCTTGAATCTGTGGGTTGTGGTGAGCCTATAGCTCTGCTATTACCCATGTGCGCTAAGGTGCCGAATCCTTCTGGGACATGAGTTGCAGAACCTTACTAACACTAGCTCGGCCTGCAAATGATTCTTGTCCTGTCTGTCTCCTAGGTTCTTTTGACCATTGTGTTATGATTAACCTGCTTATGATCCTGGCCATACGATCCTTGAGCTTGAGTTTGCTCTAGCCTTCATGACACCATGTTGGCCTTTACATAATCTCTCACCTTTGGAAGTTGCACCCTTATAACTATGAGCCTTGATGCTCGAATGTTTGTTTGCTCATACTACATGAGCCTAGTTGCTCGGATGTTAAAGCTTGAGGACACAAGTAGCTTAGTAGGCTAATCCCAAGTCACCTGTTTGATTTGTCTTCAAGCCTTTGAGTACCTGTTATGCATCCTATTTGCCCTTTGAACGGCTAAGTATAAATGCTGCCAACAAAAACCAAGTGTTGTCTTGGAATCCAATGAACACTCTGCCACTAAGCATTCACCCATACATAACACAATTGCCACCTTGTGCACATGCAGTTTTCATCTTTAACTTCACTTGGCCCAAGTCTCCCCATCTGACTCCGATGAGAGCAATTGCCACCTTGCTGCCATCATCCAACCATAAGTACATTGCCACCTGCACTCCTGGTGGCTGTTTCCATCTTTCAAGTTCCCCTTGGTATGCATATGTGCCTTCATGGTCCTAACTTGACCTCATGTAGCACGTTGTATTCCAAAATCTGTTTGCCCTCCCTAGATTTCTCCAGTTTGGTCCGATATGGACCCCGAAGTGTTTGACACACCTAAGAGTCCATGGATTGTAGTTCTGGTTTTGTGACCTTCTTGTGCGATACTGGTTGCACGGCCACTCATTAGGAATTTTTTGGACCCAAAGAGGGCCTCTTGGATTAACTTTTGAATAGGAATGGACCAATAGGAAGAGGGCTGGGTGTACATTTTTGACTTCTTTGACCCTAGGGGGCCTAGGCTTTGGTTTGCTAATGGGGCCTAATTACTACTCTTGTCCCCCTACCTCTTGGGCCCAAACTTAGAGGTCCCCCACCTAGAATCACCACGCAGATGAAAAACCCTAAAAATTGAAAATTTTTAATTTTACTTAGGACCGCCGGGGCACTTTTTCCCTCACTAGGAGGTTTTTTCCCCCGTGCATTGTATATACGCCCATTATCTTCTAGGGCTTGTTATCTTTCATTTTTTGGCACTCATAATACACTACTGTGTTGTGCTCAAGCTTCCTCATCTTCTTGAAGTTGTGTGTGCATTCCTGCAACCCTAATTCCAACAATTGGTATCAGAGCAGGCTTCCTCCTCCCGGGCAGCATCACCGGCACCTGCCGCTTCATCTCCTCCGATTGCAACGAGGTTTCACGAGCGTCTGCAGGTTAGTATATGCCGTGGGAGAGCCCGTAGGGCTTGTTTGTTTCAGAATTTAGATCTGAAGTCATTTCGCCCTCCGTTTTTGCATTCCAAGTACTGCGCAGGCAAAATCGTCCTACTGTGCAGATTTTCTGTCAAGATTAAAATCTGCAGGACAGGTGCCCATTCGTCTGTTTTGGGCTGTGCTACATAGCACAGGTCGATTTTATACAGGTTTACCTCTTACAGACAGCATTTACATCTAGTAGTACAGTCATTGGCCATGGCTGACAACAATGATGTATTCCGCATGTTGGCTGCTGAGGATAAGTTGGATGGCACCAACTATCCATTGTGGGCATATATGATGCGACATGTATTGGTAGCAAAGGGGTTATGGAACATTGTGCAGGGTATTGATGCACGTCCTATTGTGGCTGGAAATGCTGCAAACACATCAGAAACAGGTACTGTTGATGATGGTGCAGGCACAAGTGCTGTAGCAGCTGTTCGAGAACCACCACTTTCAGCAGAGCAGATTCGTTGGGATGGTAGAGATGCGCAGGCTCATGCCTTGATTGCGCTGTCTGTCAAACGTACCATTATCCCACATATTCGCTCCTGCAGGACTTCTAAGGATGCTTGGGATGTACTTGCCACATTGTATCAGGCAAGAAATGAGGCTCGTGTTGCTTATCTCCGAAAACAGTTGGAGAGTGAGCATATGAACGAAGGTGATTCTATGGATAGCTTTTTGACAAAGATCAAGGATTTCAAAGAGCAGCTCATTTCTGCAGATGAAATCCTGTCAGACAGTTCACTTGTGCAGACTGTTTTGAATGGTCTACCAGATTCTTATCAGGGTTTTGCTTCCACTCTTCGCTTGATGATGAAAGGCAATCCCAATGCCTTATCATTTGAGGAGTTAGTTTCTGTTTTGCTGCAAGAAGACCAGTCAAGGCAAAACAGGAATATTATGCGTGTCGCAGATCAAGCTTTCGTTGCTAGTCAGAGAAGCGGGAAAGGTAAAGCTGGCTTTTCTTCTAGTAAGCAAAAATCTGCAAATGCTGCGCAACCAAAGAAGGAAGACAAAGATGAGAAGAAGGGTGACAAACAGAAGACATTTTGCAAGTACTGTAAGGGAAATGATCATGTCATCAAAGCGTGTCCTAAGCTGGCTGCGAAAGAGGCTAAGAAGAAAGAGGCTGGTATGGCTGTTGCAGATGCCTCTCCTTCTAACAATGAATCTGCTAATGTTGTGCTAGATACAGAATGGGCATTCAATGCGCAGTGCAGTTATGACCCATCTTTGCATGACACATGTATGTCTGCAGTAGATTCAGATGTATGGTACTTTGACAGTGGTGCCACTAAGCATATCACCTCGCAGCGCAGTTTATTCACTTTCCTTGAGTCTGCTCCCACAGGGAATACTGTCACTTGTGCCAATAACTCCTCTTATCCCGTTGAAGGAGTTGGACAGATTGTGCTGAATGTTGCAAATGGCAACACCTTTACACTTTTTGATGCATTGTATGTGCCAGGGATCAAAAAGAATCTGCTGTCAGTCTCCGCATTTGCCAAAACAGGTTTGGTTGTAAAATTTGTGGATGACAGATGTACTGTTCATGATCTCTCTTGTGGTGACATCATTGTAGCATCTGGTTCACTATGTCGAGGGCTGTATAAGCTCAATATGGATGGCAAATGTGTAGAGGATTCAGCATGTGCTATTATGGATACGCAGGCTATTTCAAATGCAAAACTGTGGCATGCACGTTTTGGTCATCTGAATTTTGCAAGTTTGCTGCGCCTGCAGAAATCTGAAATGGTGTCTTCTTTGCCTAAGCTTGAGGCACCTGTCAAGCATGTTTGTGAGGGCTGCATATTGGGTAAAATGCAGCGTGCTTCCTTTCCCAAAGATGGATCAGTGAGAGCTGAACGCAGATTGCAGCTTGTTCACAGTGATGTTTGTGGTCCCATGCAAACTCCATCATTTGGAAACTACCTTTACTTCGTGACTTTCATTGATGATTTTACCAGGCATGCATGGGTATATCCTTTGAAGGCAAAGTCCGAAGTGTTTTTGTGCTTCAAACAGTTTTTGGTTATGGCTGAAAATGTGTCAGAAAGTAAGATGGGCACCCTCCGTTCAGATCGAGGGGGGGAGTATATGTCTTCAGAATTTAATGCATTTCTGGCTGAGCGTGGGATAAAACACCAATGTACAGTGCCGTATACACCACAGCAAAATGGTGTGGCTGAGAGAAAAAACAGGTCTCTCATGGAAATGGCAAGATGTATGGTTAAGAGTCAAAGTCTACCACATAGTTTTTGGCTTGAGGCTGTCATGTGTGCCACTTATGTACTAAACAGGTGTCCCACCAAAGCATTACAGGTTGTCACTCCATATGAGGCTTGGCATAGCCGCAAGCCATCTGTTGGCCATTTACGTGTTTTTGGTTGCCTGGCATATGCATTAGTGCCTGTGCAACATCGCAGAAAATTGGATGACAAAGCTGTCAAATGTATTTTTGTTGGATATAGTGCTGAGAGCAAAGGCTATCGTTTGTATCATCCACAGACAAAGCGCATTTTGGTTAGCCGTGATGTTGTATTTGTGGAAGATGCAGTTCAGCCCTTGGTTTCATGTACTAAGGAGACAGATATCAGCTCACGTGATGTCTATGATACATTGTTGCCTCTTTTCAGTGGTGCACAGTCAAGTGCAATACCTCATGAGGCAGTTTTTCAGCCTATGCAGGTTTTAAATGATGGCACAGATCAGCCTATATCTGATGCAGATGTGCATGATGCACTTGAGGATGAGAGACAAGAGATTGAGGGCTCTAGGAATATGCCTAGATGGCTGGTGCAGACTTTGCGTGACAGCAAGTTGGATGCCCCTTTGTCTAGTCGCACTCGTTCTGGCTCTCATGGTGCCTCTTATGCGTCAGATTGTTATGCATTGGCTGTTTCTAGTATGTGCGATGAAAGTGAGCCTGTTTCATTTGATGAGGCACAAAGTTCAGAAAATTGGATGGCTGCTATGCAAGCAGAATACGATGCTATTATGAAGAATGGTACATGGTCTTTATGTGACTTGCCCCCTGGCAAGAAGGCCATTGGCACTAAGTGGGTATACAAATTGAAGCGTAAGCCTGATGGCACAGTGGATCGCCATAAGGCTAGGCTTGTTGCAAAAGGTTATGCTCAAGAGAAGGGCATTGATTTTGATGAGACTTTTGCTCCCACATGTCGTATGACCACTGTTCGTAGCATCTGTGCATTAGCAGCTCATAATGGTTGGAATGTACATCAGCTGGACATAAAGACTGCGTTCTTAAATGGAGATTTGCATGAGGAGGTGTATGTATCGCAGCCTCGTGGTTTTGTTCAAAGAGGGCAGGAAAACAAAGTGTGCAGGTTAAAAAAGGCTTTATATGGTTTAAAGCAAGCTCCACGAGCTTGGTATGAAAAAATACATGCATATTTGTCTGCACATGGGTTTCAGAATAGTCCAACAGAAAGCACTTTGTATGTTAAACGTGTGGATGGTGTACATCTAATCATTGCTCTCTATGTCGATGACATGCTGCTCACAGGACCAAATGAGAGTCATATTGCTGATTTTAAGGCTGATTTGAATGCCTCTTTTGAGATGTCAGATTTGGGGCATCTGCATCATTATTTGGGGATACAATTTAAGCAGTGTGATGGAGGTATTGCTTTGTGTCAGACAAAGTATATTGAAACATTGTTGCGGAGATTTGGCCTTGAAGACTGCAAGCCTATTGCTACTCCAATGGAGACAGGTTTGAAGTTGAGTCTTCATGATGCTGGAGATCACTTTGATGTCACACTCTATCAGACAGCTGTTGGTTGCCTCATTTATGTATGCATTACGAGGCCAGACATTCAGTTTGCAGTCTCACAGGTGAGCAGATTTATGCATAGCCCAGGCATTAAGCATTGGCAGGCAGTGAAGCGTATCTTTCGCTATTTGAGTGGTACTCGGCATCTTGGGTTGTTTTATCCCAAGGGGGGATCATTGCCGCCAGATTTACATGTTTTTTCAGATTCTGACTGGGCTGGTTGTTATGACACACGCGTGTCCACGAGTGGTTTTTGCTTCATGCTTGGAAGCTCATGCATATCATGGTTGAGCAAGAAGCAGCCTACTGTGGCCACTTCTAGTTGTGAAGCTGAGTACAGGGCAGCTTTCACAGCTACGGTTGAGTGTGTGTGGCTCAGACGCCTTATGGCTGATTTGGGTGTTGGGCAGCCATCTGCCACCACCATCTTCACTGACAGTCAGAGCGCATTGGCAGTTGCGCGGAACCCAGTGTTCCATGCTCGTACGAAGCACATTGAGGTGCACTACCATTATGTCAGGGAGAGACTCTCTGCAGGAGAGATCAGTTTGGCTTATGTGCCAACACAGGATAACCTTGCAGACCTTTTCACAAAGGCTCTGCCTCGTGAGAAGTTCGAAGCTTTTCGCAAAGCTTTGGGCTTACTCCCTTTTGTGGATTCATCCACATAGCTAGACACTTCCCTATACATGAGTGCTAGCTCTTGTTCACCGCATCACTCCAGGGGGGATTTGTTACCATATTATAGTAGTGATGTGTGTGAACACACTTAGGACCGCCGGGGCACTTTTTCCCTCACTAGGAGGTTTTTTCCCCCGTGCATTGTATATACGCCCATTATCTTCTAGGGCTTGTTATCTTTCATTTTTTGGCACTCATAATACACTACTGTGTTGTGCTCAAGCTTCCTCATCTTCTTGAAGTTGTGTGTGCATTCCTGCAACCCTAATTCCAACAGTTTTCCCTCTCAAACTTCCCCCCAACATACTCTAGGTTTGGAAAGCTTATTTTGAGCCTGTTTCTTCCTCTTCTAAGCTCTCCATTGGTGTAGAAACTCCATACTTCTCAAGCTCTCACTCCTTGTCATCAAGCTCCCTCAGTCTCAAGCTCCCTCTCCCTCTTTCTTCCTTTTCTAAGCTCTCCATTGCTGCAGAAACTCCATCCCTCTCAAGCTCTTCCTCCTTCTCAACCTCCCTCTCTCGCTCTCTCTCTCAAGCTCCCTCCCTCTCCATTGCTGCAGAAACTCCATCCCTCTTTAGTCTACTCTAGGTTCAGGAAGCCTATTCTCAAACTCTAACCCTCTTTTAAGCTTTCCAGCACTGAAAACCAGCCAGGAGAGCCACATTGTCACGGGCCCCAGGATCGGGGTCCCGGACATCAGGTTGCAATGCGTCCCATCATGCCACTATATGATATAGCTCGGCTCCATTTGCCGTTAAGCGCGTCATAGCGCGATATAACCTTGTCGGGTCACACCCTTCTCATGTATCCCCGGCCCGAATCCATGGCTTTGTGGTCTCGGGTCCATCCATCCATCTCGAATCTATGATCCAACCGGCCCCGCCTCATCGGCCCATCGGCTCGGCAGGGCTCGCCATCTCGGCAGCTTCGCCATTTCCATCGTTTTTCCTTCCATCAGTTCCATTTCCACTTCGGCATGATCGCCGTCAAGGTGGGGAGGGCATCCCCCGAGGCACACGGCACCTACCCCCAGGGCGACCAGGGAGGCCTAATGTGCCTACCCGGTGCGTGAGTGCATTCTAGTGTGCCTAAATATGGATCCATGTTTCACCGCTCCTTACACTTCCTCCCCATGTAGATGCATGATTTTCGGAGATCTTAACCTTACTTTATAGCCACCATGAGCAAAGTCAGTGTCTAACCCGTTACAACTGTGCATATTTTTGGATTTTTATCTATCTTTGTGGCTTGGACTTCAAGCCCCCGCTCGAGAGTCCCCCGAATCCCCAGTGTGCGAGGTACCAAACTGGTGCATTGGTCCCCGCTTGACTCCTGTTTGAGCTGATCTGAGCTGAATGTAGACAAAGCAGCACTTGCCTGTTTCTCCTGAATCAAGTATGTTCTAGCCTTCTTGATCGTCGCTTTCTCAAGAGTTGCCAATGATATTCCCATCTTCAAGGAGGTCGACCCCATTGATTTTCATAACCATGTTTCCACTTGGCATCTCATCACACCAATCTAATCATCTGTCATTCCAATCCATGTTGTGGACATTGTTGAGGACAAGGTTTTCCTGGTCAAGCCAAGCCCTAGCTATCTTGACACCAAGATAAGCTTTGCATGTTCTTTTTCCATTGATCCCTTGAATCTGTGGGTTGTGGTGAGCCTATAGCTCTGCTATTACCCATGTGCGCTAAGGTGCCGAATCCTTCTGGGACATGAGTTGCAGAACCTTACTAACACTAGCTCGGCCTGCAAATGAT
This sequence comes from Cibotium barometz, assembly GCF_041138505.1. Taxonomy (NCBI): domain Eukaryota; kingdom Viridiplantae; phylum Streptophyta; class Polypodiopsida; order Cyatheales; family Cibotiaceae; genus Cibotium; species Cibotium barometz. The sequence continues at coordinate 47,986,002 of NC_141071.1, read as the reverse complement.
TCTTGTCCTGTCTGTCTCCTAGGTTCTTTTGACCATTGTGTTATGATTAACCTGCTTATGATCCTGGCCATACGATCCTTGAGCTTGAGTTTGCTCTAGCCTTCATGACACCATGTTGGCCTTTACATAATCTCTCACCTTTGGAAGTTGCACCCTTATAACTATGAGCCTTGATGCTCGAATGTTTGTTTGCTCATACTACATGAGCCTAGTTGCTCGGATGTTAAAGCTTGAGGACACAAGTAGCTTAGTAGGCTAATCCCAAGTCACCTGTTTGATTTGTCTTCAAGCCTTTGAGTACCTGTTATGCATCCTATTTGCCCTTTGAACGGCTAAGTATAAATGCTGCCAACAAAAACCAAGTGTTGTCTTGGAATCCAATGAACACTCTGCCACTAAGCATTCACCCATACATAACACAATTGCCACCTTGTGCACATGCAGTTTTCATCTTTAACTTCACTTGGCCCAAGTCTCCCCATCTGACTCCGATGAGAGCAATTGCCACCTTGCTGCCATCATCCAACCATAAGTACATTGCCACCTGCACTCCTGGTGGCTGTTTCCATCTTTCAAGTTCCCCTTGGTATGCATATGTGCCTTCATGGTCCTAACTTGACCTCATGTAGCACGTTGTATTCCAAAATCTGTTTGCCCTCCCTAGATTTCTCCAGTTTGGTCCGATATGGACCCCGAAGTGTTTGACACACCTAAGAGTCCATGGATTGTAGTTCTGGTTTTGTGACCTTCTTGTGCGATACTGGTTGCACGGCCACTCATTAGGAATTTTTTGGACCCAAAGAGGGCCTCTTGGATTAACTTTTGAATAGGAATGGACCAATAGGAAGAGGGCTGGGTGTACATTTTTGACTTCTTTGACCCTAGGGGGCCTAGGCTTTGGTTTGCTAATGGGGCCTAATTACTACTCTTGTCCCCCTACCTCTTGGGCCCAAACTTAGAGGTCCCCCACCTAGAATCACCACGCAGATGAAAAACCCTAAAAATTGAAAATTTTTAATTTTTTCCCAAAAGTGTGTTTTCCCTCTCAAACTTCCCCCCAACATACTCTAGGTTTGGAAAGCTTATTTTGAGCCTGTTTCTTCCTCTTCTAAGCTCTCCATTGGTGCAGAAACTCCATACCTCTCAAGCTCTCCCTCCTTGTCATCAAGCTCCCTCAGTCTCAAGCTCCCTCTCCCTCTTTCTTCCTTTTCTAAGCTCTCCATTGCTGCAGAAACTCCATCCCTCTCAAGCTCTCCCTCCTTCTCAACCTCCCTCTCTCTCTCTCTCTCTCTCTCAAGCTCCCTCCCTCTCCATTGCTGTAGAAACTCCATCCCTCTTTAGTCTACTCTAGGTTCAGGAAGCCTATTCTTAAACTCTAACCCCCTTTTAAGCTTTCCAGCACTGAAAACCCTGAACTTTCTCTCCTCTCCACTCTTCTGTTGTAAAACAAGCTTTTCTTTTCCCTTCTTCTCTTTTCTTACCACCATGGCCTCTTCCAGTAATGTGAGAAGACCTAGGGAGGAGAAGGTGAAAGAGCTTGTGCTGCATAACACAAGAGATGAGAATGGAGTTTGGGGATTGGGTCTACATGCAGCCAAGCTCTAAGGGACCACATCGAGTGTGTCATCATCACACAAGAATGGAAAAGCTTGAAGCAAAGATTTAGTATCATCAGAATCATCCATGGACCATGTACCGCCCATAAGCTGTTCATTGAAAAAAGCATCACGATTCACAAGCACTTTCTTGGAGAACGGGTCATAGCTGCATCATGACCAACGCTACGTCGTTGTTGACGTTGAGAATACTCAATCAAAGATATGCAAGTTTGGTCAAAATCAAGACCGTCCTTGTTAGAAAGAATGGTAACAATGTTGTCATAAGACGGATCCTTTATCTTATCAAGAAGAATTGTAATAAGTTGCTTTCGTGGAACAGGATCACCCGCAGCAGCAAGTTGATTAATAATAGATTTGAAAGAATCAATATGCCCCATCATAGCTATACCAACTTCATACTGTAACTTTGAAAGCAAACCTCTCAAATAAAGTGTTTCTGTAAAACAGACTTTTTCTGAAAATTTGCTATAAGATACTCCCATACGTCATGGGAAGTAGGAAAGTCATACACATCAAGCATGAGAGAATCACTAAGAACAGAAAGAATGTACCGACGAGCTGCTTTATCACGTCTCTGCCAATCCATATAAGCAAGACGCCATGCATCAAATACCACACACTCTTGAAAAAGGAATCGCCGAAATTACTCCATCACACCATTACGGGGGCCCGTCCAAGTCGTAGATTTAGACACCATTACTTCATATCTTAAATGTATGACCCTTTGGTCTATCTACTTGACTCCTTGATGTAAGATAATGGTGGTAGCTCTTGTTAACCCTGGGAATGGGTTAATAGCCATGTACCACAATCTCCCATGCTTCACTAGCCGCATTGCCGAGCTTGCATGTTGTTATAGCCAGGGAATTACTTGTGAGAAAAGAGGGTATGAGTATATGAAGTGCGGACAATTGAATAACAACAGACACACGGACATATGCAGAGATATATATAGAACATAGATAAACATAAAGATGGACGGGTGCGACTATTTTTTATTGTAATTGCTATGATTTCATTACAAGAAGAGGCAGTTTGAGATCATACTAAAGGGAGTTCATGCTAGTATTCTTATATCCCCCCTCCTTTGAGAGAAAATATGTGCCTAAGTACGTGTGCAATAAAAGAGATTCATGAGTGTTTGATTGGGGATGAGTCCCCACCTAGTTAAGCTAAATACATGTGCAATGATCTACTTAGCTTGGATCTAACTAGGGGATGGTTGTTGCAAGATGAAGGTGCCTAGTTTCTTCCGCGAGTGCCCTCGATTGGGCTCGCCACACTAACGCAATTGTTACACGTTGGCATGCTCTCCACTGACTCTTGTGCTCATGATCTATCCTTTTCCTCTCCTCCTCAAGAGCCTCTTGGGCGGGGGGGAGTCTAGTCCTATCACGCTTTCGGCTCCTTCAACTTTGAGAACCTATTTTCAAGGAAGCTGCTAGAGAGAGGGCTCAAACTAAGTTGTGAGCTGATAAGATGGCCTTAGAGAAGTATATTTTTTTAAGAAAAATAACTTATCCACTTAAGATTTCATTTGGGTGCAAGATTGAATTTTATGTAAACAAGGCTGCATAAGAATAAATAGATGAACATATATATGGATATTCTTGATCTAATTTCAAAAAATTATAAATTATATTATAAAAACAAGGTACACACTACTATAGGATGACCCATTTTCGACGCATAGTTTCGACGGTGGTTGCACCATCAAAATAACCGTCGATACAAATGTCAGAAAGAAATGTTGAAATGACCATCGAAATAACAGGTGAATAACTGCTTCAATGGAGTTTAGACAATCTGCTTCCAATGTATTTCTTCTAATCTCCTTCTTTGATATCCATCATACCACTACACTAATCTTGTATATATTGTCACTCTTATGTCTTCACTGAGGTAATCCTTAATTGCTATTGGCAGCACGAATTGTAAGATTTTATGCCAGTCACGAAACTAAGTGATGCACTTCTTTACACGCCACTGCTCTTCTTTGGTTTAAGACCCATGGTGCTCCAGGGAGAATCAGTTTCCCACCAGCACGTCTGCTTTGTACCCATAAATGTTGCATGTGATCCACCTGCTATAGATCATCCCTTTGCACCTTGGTCTCTTTAGCACCTATTATGGTTTCTGAAAGCATATCAGTTATGTTATTGAGAATGTGCATAGGGTCAAGAAGACGATTGACTAGAAGATCACTCCAATATAAGAGTAGATGGAATATGGATAGTTGCTTCATTCCTAGAGGTGAACAAATTGGATCCACTTTCCATGCCCTCCTCCAATCACTTGGTGTTAGTACACGAGCAGCCTCCCTAGAAATTTCTCTTGCAACTCATGGTTTTTGGGGAGATACTTTTTGTGGCCCTCTCGTAGACAACCTTCCTCAAAGTTGTTGAGTATCGTGTCTCTAATCTAGGCCCACATATAGGACATGCATTATAACCAGATATTGAAAGCCCTGCCAAACATGCTAATCATTGTGATGAGATATGCAAATAATACAAAAATAGCAAAATCATGAAATTAAATCAGATCAAGAAATCTTAGCATAATTAACTTACCAGAGCACTCTCCATAGTCTGACAAATCATGCATGGTTCACGTAAGTATTCCTTGCACTGTTGCACTCCTTTCTCCAAACCACTTTGACTTATCATGATCTTGGATACCATCCCATAACATGCATAGCTCGTCAACTAATGGAGCCAAGTAGACGTCCATGTTCTTAACCTTTTACATCCTTGAAACTATTAAGGAAAGGAAAAGGTTCCCCTTCTTTATTGTTAACCATGGTGGTAGGTTAAAATTCACTAAGCACACGGACCATCCATGATGAACTTCGTAAGACAAATGGATTCAGTCCATCCATTTCTAGTATGACACGAATATGACCTCGAGAATATGACTAGGCTTTTCCCCAAAGTCAACCCACTTCTCTTTGATATATCTCCATGCTGGAGAATGAGCATGAGCACACCCATAATGTCATCTATGAATTTGGTGTTTCGATGCAAAGTCATTAAAGATGCACTGGATTTGCATCTCAACATTGTTTGAATACGTGGAATGATGGGGTGAAGTGTCGTAAGACTTTAGTAGGGACCCTTTGTCCTTGGACATTCTGCCTATATCTCGAACACTATGGACACTTGTGAAGTGTGGCATACTCATGATGAAAGAGAATACAATTATTCAGACAAGTATGGTGTATGTTATAGTCCATCCCTATGAGTGCAGCATTTATTTTGCTCGTGCATGGTCCAAAGGCATCTCATTGTCTTCTGGTAGAAGTTGATTCTACATATAAAAGAATGAATAACAAAGGAGAAAGATAAGAAATTCATGCAATCATGTGAAACATAGAGAGGGGAAGGGATACATATCCCATAAGTTTTGAAATGCTCATATCAGAACACCCATATATTAATTCCAAGTTCAATATGGAGAGGCAAGTGTGGAGAACTGAAACACTTGATCCACGATAAAGTGGTAGATGGGCAAGCCTACGTAGCTATCTCTCCTCTCGAGAAGCATGCTCCACATGTTGTCTGATGTCTTCTACTTCTTGAGCCGTTGCTGCATGCTTTGAATCATGATTATCTAGTCTATGGCTTGTGTCATGTAGGGCATCTATCATGTCGGCCATGTCATGTTCCAAAACTTGATCCGAGTCCGTAAAAGCTTTATAGTTTTCCAATCCCATCGAGGTTGCCTCTGCACTTGCTCATTTGCTCCGCTCAAGTTGAATATCCACTAGGTCATTATTGTCTGGGTGAACATTGAGGCTAGTTAAGTAGATGTTGCAAGTTCTCTACTGAAAATACATCCCATTTTTAGAATGCTCATTGCAAATTCTTCGATGTCGAGCGACTTGGTACTTGCAAACGACTGCATGGGCACAATGTTTTCTTCTCTAAATTGACAAATTTTGAAAGGTTTATAGCACTTCCGAGCTCCATATAAGTTGAATACGCATGTGAATTTGGGTCCAAATGAGGGAGGTGGAGCTTCTTTTATACTTCATGCATGGCCTAGTTGGTATATTCTTGTTTTTAATGAAAATGTGTCGGGCCACTAAAGATTCAAACCTAAATGTGAATTTGAATAAAAAATTGAATTTAAACAGGCATCGAAATAGCCATCACAAATCACCGTCAAAATAAGCGTTGAAAAGAGATTTTATCGACGCGTATTTCATCACTTATTTCAATGCCAATATCGATGCCTATTTCCACTTTAGGAATTATTGTTGAGAAAACGTGGTGCTCATGCTAGATCAAGTGTGTGGAGAGGAGAGACTCAAAAAGTACAAGAACAAAATCTTTCTTATTAAGTTGCTTATGAATACAACTAGGCCTTGCTCCATACAAAATGCCTCATGGCTCCACCTTTAAATAGGTGAGCAAGTGGACCTCAAGTCCATTCACACTCACACCCTTCTCTCACCCTTCTACATAACCTTAGTCCCTTAATACCCCCCCTCAATACCAACTATGAAAGGATGGAATAGGTGGCATTGGACATAGGATGCCTTTATAACCGTTAGGCGTACAAGGTTTGGAATATAGGTTTGATTACATTGAGAATTAAAACAAATTCTCAGCAGAGGTAGAGGCTGATACAAAGTTGGCCTCTGACTCTTTGTTAGGACATTTAGAAGTGATATGCCCCGTTTGTTTACATTTGTTACATTTCATTTTGTTGGGATATTTGATCCAACAATTATTTGCCAAGCGACCCACCTTTTTACAATGGGCACATCTTACTTTGACCACTTGATGTGACAAAGCTTGTTCAATGGTCGATGAAGTGGTTGCATTTGAAGACTCCGCTGCTCCCTTTGGCCTCTTTTCTTCATCAAGACATGATTAGATGACTCCTTCAAGGGTGGGATTAGGTATGTTCTTCAGGGTGGTGACCAAGGTGGGGTACACCTTCTTGACTGCTTTGAGCAAAATAGCCATTGCATCATCTTCATCCATTCTTGCATTCACTGATGCAAGTTGAGCCATAAGGCCCTTCAAGTGAGAGATGAAGGCTCCAATGCCTTCTCCCTCTTTGAGTTCCAAGCTAAAAAATTCGATTTTGAGTGAGATCTTGGAATTCTTACCACGAGCTCCATAGAGCTTATCAAGCTCATCCCATTTCTCCTTTGCAGTCGGAAGCTGGTCCACATGGTGGATGAGTGCCTCATCAAGATGAAGGATGATGATGGCTTGTGCCCTCTCATCATCTTCAACATCTTCAGTCTTTGCTCGATCAATTACCTTGGTGCCAGAGATGAATGGCCAAAAGCCTTTGGACATCATCTTATACTTGACAAGGACTTGCCAAGTGTGGAAGCCCTCTCTCGAGAACTTCTTGATTTGAGTGTCCTTTGACAACATTGGGTAGGTATTGAAAGAGACTATGAGAGAGTAAGGGACTGATTATGAAGAAGAAGAAACCAAAAATTTATGATATTTAGGTTTAATTATAAAGAGAGAAGCTTATGAGAGTGCAACAACCCTAAAATGAGTTGAGAATGTTGTATAAATAGGAGATTAAAAATAGTAATTTTTATGATTTAGCACTTAGGGTTTGTGCTTAATTACTGATTTTTGATGAGGGTTGGCTTGATTAGTATTAATGCACACTTTGGTTGGTGATTAAGATCACCATTAGTGTGTATAAAACACAATTCGTGCTAAAAAGCACATTTTTAGTATCAAATGACACTTATTTTGGTGATTAACTCACCATTAGTGTTTAATAACACTATTAGTGTTTAAGAACACTTTTCCTTTGTTGGATTAACAGAGTAATTAGTGTTAAACAACATAATTAGTGCTTAAAAGCACATTTTGAAAGCTTGAAAGTTGATGTTGATGATGAAGCTTGTTGAGCATGTGAATGGAATCTCTTCAAAATCAAGAGAAAGATCAGCTACACTCATTCACAACACCACTTGAATGATTAGAGAAAGGGAGGTGATTATATGAGCAAGAAAAAACACTAAAAATGAAGCTTTAATGGAAGCTTAAAGGTGAAGAAGAGGGGCGCCTGGTTTTTTGAGTGTAGCCAGCGCTTCAGTGGATGAAATGGGCTCAGGTTTGAGTTATAGAGTCCTTACTCAATGGACTACTAAAGCCCTCAAACACCATCCCTAATGGTGGCTCATAAGCGTAGAATTGTTGTACGACCAACGCAGGAACAGAAAACGACGCCGACTTGAAGTAGGGGGAATGCCGCCGCGGATACGAGAGCAATCAGCAAATTGACCATACGTTTTGATGTGCCCACGCCTCTTCTACATCTTCCTTGAAGACATCTTCACTCACGAGATCTTGCCTCTACCGGCTACTGGAAGGCCTCCAATGGAAGAGGGTTAAGCTCCACACATGAAAAGATAAGAAAAAATGGAGATATTTGACCTATTCTACACCACAAGTGGTTCTAATCAACCAAGCTTTGATACCATGTTGAGAAAACGTGGTGCTCATGCTAGATCAAGTGTGTGGAGAGGAGAGACTCAAAAAGTACAAGAACAAAATCTTGCTTATTATTAAGTTGCTTATGAATACAACTAGGCCTTGCTCCATATACAAAATGCCTCATGGCTCCACCTTTAAATAGGTGGACCTCAAGTCCATTCACACTCACACCCTTCTCTCACCCTTCTACATAACCTTAGTCCCTTAATAATTATTACCAGAACCGTGCAAGCATTTTGAAACCTGGTTTTGCTTGTCCAAACTCCCCAAAAAAATTGCAAGTTCGTTCCTCTCTCTTGCCCCGTCCCATTCTTGTTTCAATTTTTTATTTTGTATGTGTGTCTCTAACATGCAACTTCTAATTGTGTGTTTGTTTTGTAGCTTCTAATTTGCTGAGATTCCACGTAGCCCTTCACCTTTCTCTTGTTTTTGTTTGTTTATTTGCCTTACTATTGATAATTTCACCCTTAGGTGTGCTGGGGTTTAGGATTAGATGAGGTTCAAGCATGCATGCATCTAGCTTAAGGCTTATGCATAAACTTAAGTATTATGCTCATGCTCTATGCATAACCCTTAAAATAAGGCAAAGAGATTCAAGCTTATGCATAGAGCTTCAAGCTTATACAAACAGATTGAAGCTTCAAGCTTATGCAAGGGCCTTTGTTTCCTTTGTCTTACCCAGCTCTATTAATGCCATGATTTTCTTGTTGGTTTGCTTGTGTGTGTGTTGAGTGTATCTGCAGGTATGGAGTTTAAATGAGTGCTATGCATGCATGGAGTATACATAGGCACCATGCATGCATGCATTAAGATTTTCTCATAAATGTGTTACCAATCACTTTTTCTCGTGTTATATTTTGTAGGTCTTGCATTGTTGTCCTCTTCTTTGGCTTCACATTGTCGAGGTAAGCTCTTTTATTCATGTAATCGTTTAGGGTTAACCATATTGCATTCCTCTTAACCCCCTTAAGGAAGCTTACACAAAAGCCTTATGCATAAATCTCTGTGTAAGCCTTATGCATAAAGATATGGGACATTATTGTCGGCCATCTAAAATGCTGGTTAAGTCAAGGTAGGAGTGGTTATCCGTGAATAGGTGGTATAATGGAGGGGGAGCCCTTGACCTTCTCACTATCCTTCTCTTTTAAAAGATAAGTTGCCTTTGGCTTTAATAGTGGGAAGCGTGTGGGAAGTCTTTAGAAGCTATCATCCAAAGGGGCACTCTCCACCCTGCTTGTTGTCTAAGTAGTATTGTAGAAGATCTCAACAATGTTTTAATATCACAACATGCCTCTTTTGTTTAAGCTTTAAGCCGCATTCTTCTGTTAGAGAATTCTTATGTTGTTGCCTCTTTTATTTTGCAGCTCTTGCACTAATCCTCTCTTTTGACTTCACATAAGAGCGGTAAGATCTCTTCTTCTTTTGATTGCTTACAGCAAGTTTTTCCTTTATTTCACCCTTGGGTGCTAGATGTAGGTTTAGCTTAGGTTTACCTCTATGCATAGGCTTATGCTGAGTAGGGCTTATACATCAATCTCTATTCATGCTTGCATTAAGCTCTATGCATAGAGCTTCATCTATACATTAAGCTTAATCTATGCATAAATTAAGACTAAATCTATGCGTAAATTAAGACTGCATCTATGCATGCATAGATTAAGCTATATGCATAGAGCTTAATGCTTTTGATTCATAGAGCTTCAAAAGAAGCTAATATGCTTTGTTTTATTTGTGTTTGTTGTGATGGTATGTGTGTAGACCATGAATCGTACACCCGATGATGACACACCCGTATATAGCCCCAATCTCTCCACTTTGCCTACACCACAGGTAATGTCCCCGAGCTAATTTTATCATTTCATGTTGTAGATGAGCGCAAGTAAAGGGCTATGGCTCAAGCCTACTTTGTGGGATATAAAAGCACTTTTGTATAGCCACAACCTACCACTACATAGGCTATGCCCTCAGACACTCCACAACACATCACACAAACCCCGCCCATGGCTCACTCAACTACTTCCAGTCGTAGAAGGTGAGATCGTTCGATAGGTTGTTACCGTGCTGGTGACTCCACAAATGCTTCTTTTTCTCAGTGCCGCAAGCACCCACCCATTGCCAGTTTATAAGGGGACACCGTGCTCGCGCCGCTCATCCTGCCACACTTTGACACAAGTCCCTCTACCCTGAATCCAGCTTGTTTCCGCTATCAAATAGTGGATGGAAATGTGGTCTTGGATGATGTTGGCAACAACGAGATGAAGTCTTGAATCCGCGAGTTATGCCATATAGTATTTTCCCATGACTGCATGACTACATGGCATAAACTTGATAGTGCCAGCAGGAAGGAACGAGTCGTGAATCAAATCAAAAGAAAGTTTATGCCAACACCAGCTAGTGAAGAGGTCCATCCTAAATGGATAAAAGATGTGGTGAACGTGATCAAGCACTGGGGCAATGACATCACACGCAAGGTGAAGTCAAGGAGACAAAATCCTTAGAATTAATCACAAGAGATTTGGGAAAAGGAGTGTAGAAATTACCATGTGAATTCTCAAAGGTATAAGTAGCAGGAGAAGGCCGCAACAAAGCGAATGGAGAGCATAGGGATCTTCCATCTTGCAAGAGGTGGCTAGGATTCTTTCCCAGCTCGAATGCCACATGACACCACGTGAGCTGACATGGCAATTCTACATGGGATGCATGGGTTGACATGTACACGGATGATGTGGATATATGTATAACATGGCCTCAGTTGATGTGGCATGCCATGCCAATATATGTGAGGTGGCATGCAAAGGTGGTAATATGATGTGGAATTTATTGATGATGAGGTAGAAAGTCAACTAGGTTAACCAAGCTGAAGTGGATGGTGGAGGTGTGGCAAGGTGAGATGACTAAGTGCTTATGTGGATCCTCTACAAGCTAATGTGAATACAAGTTGGCATGTACATGTCCGATATGTATCCATCCCAAGGCTCACACATGCAATTAGCTCTAGGCTTGGAAGATAACCAATCCTAGATTTTCAAAGCTTACTAGGCTTGGTTTTAGACTTAAGAGAGGAGAGTAGACATAAAATAGAGATTTTTACTTGTGATGAATGAAAATGGACCTTTCCTTACTCAAATTGAGTGATTTTGTTTTCATGGATTCATGGTAACAAGTACTTCAATCCATATAGTTTTTTTAATCTATTTTAAATAATAAATCTTAAAAGGAGTTATAGGGCTTTTAACAGTCAGAACAAATATTACAAATGAGATCTATAAAAATCCAACCATTCAAATTGTAATTTTACCTTGGATTCACAATATACTGATCTTTTTCCATGTTTTAGTCACTAGATCTATACAAAATTAGCCTTGTAAGTTCAAGTTACTAGTTGATTAACGGATGAAATCTCGCTCTCTTCTCATCATTGATTGGATTAATACTGTGATTGCCGACCACTTCTAGTAACCTAGTTTCTAAATCGCCCAAAAATGATGAGCCTCTTCTATGTAATCCACTTCACTAGTATCTACACCTCTGCTCGCCCTTACCATCACTCCATCCTCCTCACGAACCATAAAGCTCGTTTCTTTTTAAAATATTCAAAAGACTACTCCATCTACAAATCATACAGTTCAGCACATCTGCTATGAGGGCATCCCCTGTCCCTCTCCATCAGCATGACCTTTGGGGCCAAAATCACTGTTGTCATTGCCGATTTCATCAGCGATGGCCTCTATATGGTATTTTTAATGCTTTCTGTGGTGTTTATGCTTGTGATGTTTGTGCTTTTGTTTAGAAGACTTACCTTCACGATCATCCCTGTGCTTGTGTTTGTCGTTGCTGCTAGAGCTCTGTGCTTCTCTTTACCGTCGTCTTCTATACAATGTTTGGTGCTGCAAAGCCAGAGGTGGCACCTGTAGTAGTACACCATGTCAAAGTCCATGTTGCTTTCTCCCCTAGACACGAGGTCAGAGAGGCACCAATAGGACTCCCAATGGCATCGCAACTCCAGGGTGTGGGATCAGAAGGGTGCTTGCACCTTTTCGAATATCAAGATTTATATAGTATAGACAAACTATAGACAAACTCTATTATTTCAACACATGTCCACGTATAGAATCGCTCGTTTATATAGTATGGATCAACTACCTCTTCTTGTAATGGAACCATAGCAATAATAATAATAAATAATCTCATTGTTTTTATCTCCATTTTTCATATGTCTGTGTGTCTATACTTATTTAATCATGCTCACTTTAGATAATCCATTGGGGTTTATATCGTCTTTTCTCACAACAAGTAGTTCGGTGGAATAACATGCAAGCTCGGTAATGTGGGTAGTGAAGCATGGATTAGTGTAAGAAGATTGTGGTGCATGGCGGCCAGACCATGCTATGGGGCATGACATCGTGACTATCCTGCATGGCACCAACTCTGAAATACTCAAGATGCATGTAATCAAGTCGCGTGTATGTTGAGTAACGCGCATGGCGATGGGGCGACAACATGCCCTATGTGAGTGTCGGCCTGCTAGAGCTAGGAGCTAGGGCATCTGCATTGTTGGGTTTGGAAAGCTTGCCACTTGTGTGGTATAGGAGGAGAAACAAGATCAGATCTCGGAGGGCTACAAGATCCCCCACTCAATAGAGAAAGATGCACCATTTCTAGGCAAAGATGAGGAAGATGACTATAGCATCTCGCTAGTAGGCAAAGGCAAGGAAAATGGTTGTAGAGTGCTCTATCAAGGGTAGAGTCACCACGGACATTGAAAAAAAGAAAAATCAACGGGAGGATCTTGTGCGTTGGTTTGATTGTGGCTTAAATCGGATAAGTGGGCATATACCACAACTCAAAAGCTAAATGTAGGAGTACAATCTCAACTGTAGCAGGACGATGAACACAACCTTCACCCAAAAATGATGAGAAAGGCTAGCAAACCCTAGCATACTATTTTTGGTGAAATATAGGAGAATGCAATCCTTCCATTCGACTATTACACCATTTTACGAAGGCATATTTGGAGCAGCAACCTGATGTCTAATATTCCCATGAGACACACAATATTCCTTGAAGGCCTTAGATATGTACTCAACGCTATTGTTTGATTTTAGAGTCATCAATCTTGTATTAAGTTAGGTGATGCTATACATAATGCAGGTGATAATGTTTAAATATGTCCAACATGTTTGATTGTTTTTAAAGGAAGAAGATAATAGTGACCTCAATGTAATCATCTATAAATGTCATAAGAAAGTAGAGAACTCAGTGTAGTCATCTATAAATGTCAAAAAGTAGAGTGAGTTGATTTAGCAGGAATGAACAAGGCACTCAAGTGTGGAAGTTGTGCATGGAAAGGTTTCTTGACTAATCACGTAGAAAACTAGCCTAACTAATCATGCTGAACATGAAAACTCACATACTTGTGCACTCTGCAGATGTTGTAGAGAAAATGTTGAAATAGGGCCAATATTCTTGATATACTGAGAAGTTTATGCCTTTAGGAAGGGGCATGCTACATGCAGTTACATCTTTAAAAGATTTATAATTATTAAATCAAATAGAAAAGTATTATAGTTGGGGCTATCATGCTCTCCTCATTGGGATTACCATCTTGCGAGGGCTCATCTATGCAAATTCATGCATCTTTATTTTAGAAAAATGAGGTTTTTTTTAAAAGATTGGTATATTTTATTATATCTAATTATAAGACATTGTTTTTGACACTACTATATCTTATTATAAGTGTTTTACCTTATCAATTGACACATTTTAAGCTTTGATGGGTTTTTTTATTATGATGCCTCATCAATTGGTAAATTTTTTTTATAATTCATTAGAAAATAATGTTTTCTAGACTAGTATATCTCATTATAAGAGCTTTCCATCATGTATTGGAAAATTTTAGACTAGTATATCTCATTATATAAGTTTTACCTCATAAGTTGGTAGATATTAAGATTCTGGTTTGCGGTTCTTAAAATTTTTCCAAAATATCATATTTTTAAAAGTTTACTAATAATGTTATTTTTTTTAAAAGTTATCATTTGCATGATTTTTTATCTCCCTTTTATGACTCATTGTTTAATTTTAATCATCTATATATTATTACTACTAGTATATATATATTTTTCAATGGAATGAATTGTTTCCTACGTAACCTCACGTGGTTTTGCAATATGTCAAAATGATTATTGTGTGCAAAGTTAGTGGTTTTCTTTTCAGGGATAGAAATATGTTTTTAGTATCATACCAACATACATGCATCACACCACACAGTCCAGAGTATTTCCCAATGTATTCTCAATGGTACCAGGATCCAATGGCACCAGAATACAAAAATACCTCTACCTCAAAAAGTGTATGCATACATGCACAAATAGAGTTTGATCCATATAGCCATGAACCAAACCAACTCTAGGACTCCTCGCAAGACTTATGCCCTCCATAGAGTTATCCATAGTTGCAGTTATAGTTCAAGGTGCGGCCGACTATGAACCATACCCAACTTTACTATCTCATGTGACTAGTACACAATATCATAGAAGTCCCATAAGCAGATGTACTGTCAACCTCAGTACCTTCGGGTGGATACAAAGATGTCACCAAGCGACTCCCTAGATGACAACTGAGCCTGTCTGTAACAAGGGAGCGGAGGTGCTACCCCCCTCTTGAGCATCAGGCAATGCTCCAGACCTATGCTCTGCTGAACCTGAATGAGTCGTAACAAGAGTCGACTCCAACTCAAAGGCATCAAAATAAAGCTGCAAATCCTGAGGTGAATCTGCTAAGTCACCCTCCTCCATCCACTTCGCATCCATCAGTGAACCTTCTCCATCCACTTCGCATCAGTGAACAGCTCATGAACTTCACAAGATAGCGACGCGAAACTTTACCTTGTACCTTTCTTTCCTTATGTGCCAGTATCTGCTTGGGAATAAGAACCTCGTCAAGTTCCTTTGCTTCCGTCTGAGCCTCATCTGATACATCCTTAGGCACCCAAAACCTGCTTGCACTCCACACCCAAGTGGTAAGCACAAGTCCTCGATGAAGCATAGTAGATCACCACTGCTAAACATAGAAAGAAACTGTCTTCCAAACCCATGAAGCCTCTATGAAGATACGACCGGTGACAAACTATCGAATGTTTTGCACCATAGCACTTCAACTGCTTCTTGTTCTCCTGGCTGACTACTTCTTGTCCTTGGTGTCTTTTCTCCTGAGCTTCATCTTCAACTCTTGCTCTTCACCTCATATAGGCAAAGACACACAACCTTGCACTGTCTCCTGCACTTCCTTTTCACTTTCCCATTAGGGCCAAAAACGTCTCAAAATGGGCTGTGTAAGGAATTTCGCTAACTTGCTAATTAGTAGAATGTTGACGGTCAAAACGGCTCCAAATTTAGCCGTTTTGGGTATTTAAAGCGTATCTATCTGACTGAATACGTATCTAAGTGCATATTTTAAAATCTTAAAAAATAGATCGTTTTCATGCTACTCTTTAATGGCTCGTCTCGAAATTTGTCCTCTTTTAGTGACTACGTGGCAAAATGACCATTCTCTCCAAACGCGCTCTTATCCATTCTCCAAAAAAATTTCACTCCTCTGCTTCTCTAAAAATTTCACAAGCTACATCTCATTCTCATTCTTCTGTGTCTCTCATGATCTAATAGCTCTGCTTATACTTTTTGCTCGGTTAGTAATGAGTGATACATCTAATCGAAAGTTTCATTTGAACATCAAGCTCAACCAAGAGTATGCAACTACACGGAGTGTCTACCAAAGATCCCTATCATGTGCAAATGAAGCTCAACATCTTCGCAACGAAGGAAAGAAGCATATTGACCTATGGACAGATGGAAGTCTATATCCACCGGATCCCAAAACAGAAAGGTATCCTTCTTTTCACACACCACATGATTTGATTAGATTTGTTGGTGATGGGGAGGATGGCTTACTTGGTTATAGTTCAAGACTATCTCAATCACATATTAATTATGTAGAATATACTACATATCTTCAAAATACTTCATCTTTGAATGCAACAAAAATTTTAGAACTTGAAAACGAAATAGTGTCTTTGAAACAAGAAAATGATCAATTGAAATCCTTAAAAGAAACTCCAATAGGATTAAGAGCACGAGTAAAACGAATGCGGGATGTAGTTAACTTAACAGAGAGATCTGGACAAAGAAAAAAAAGGTTAAAACTTGTAAGAGATCATGTTACTAACCTTCTAGGATTTGACATGTCTAATGCTCAGGAAAGGGTGAGATTTTTGAATGAGCTTATGAATAGGTCGAATATCTTGAAACTTTTAGAACTTCCTGAAAATCAAACTCAAAAAAAACTGGTCTTTCAACATCTATTAAAAGATATGGACTTATTAGTCCAGCCTTCCCAAATGCAAGAAGTTTGTGACACAGTGGGAGTGAGTAGAAAGGGATACAGAGCCATCTCTAAAACCTGGTTCAGGGTCCTTAAGTATTACAAAATCAAAGCTTTTGGGTTGCCTAGACCTCACAATGTTGGAAAATATAGAACTATGTTAAATGAGGAAATTTCTAAACATTTCGGAGAGTATTTCCATATTGAGGGAACAATGCCATATGAGAGACAAAAAAAAAAATCATCTTTTGAATACAACGTTTATAATAATGTTTGGATGAACATTAGAAAAGTCCAATCTTTTATGGTGAGATATTACAACATAAGAGAAATAGATTGTGAAGGAAAACTTGTATTTGTTTTAAAATTAGATGAAGCTCAAATCCAAAAGTGTCAAAAAATGGAAAGAATATCTATATCCCTAATGAATAAAGCATTGGACTATAGTCAGGGTAAGCTTGATTCTCCATACCACAAAACTCAATCAGAAATGGAGCTATGGTGGATTGGATCAGCTCAGGTACCAGTAGAGAGTCATGAAACATTAAAGTGGCTCTTCTCAAAAACAGACATTCCTTCAGTTATTCAGAGCCAGAATACAGGTGAACACCTTCATGTTGATGACATAGGTGATTTCATTGTGGAATGGCATTTGAGTGCCGACCTCAAGGCGTTGAAGTGTATGTTTGGTGTATGTGGAGGAGCAAATACCAAATATCCATGTCTTTATTGCATGGCAAGCACAGGGACAAAAGAATGGCTTGCAGAAAATGAGATTGGAAAACCACCATACAGAAATAATGTGAATATTGTCGATTATCCAACTTCTGTTAAAATATGGGATCCAATTCTACCAATACATTTGAAAAATGTGCATATATGTACACTGCATGCAGAGATAAGAATCTTGGACAAATTGCTCAGACTTCATCTGGACTATGCATATTCTATTAAGCCGACTAAACTTGCAGATTGTGCATAGAAAAGTGCGAAGCCTTGCTCTCTCAAATGGGTTTTCATGGTGGGGAAGTGCATCTTAAAAAAGATCCTGTTCTTTCTGGAGGAACAGGTGATGTTCTGCAAGATGTTTCAATGGGAGGAGCAAAAGCGAGAAGATTTTTGAGCAACCATGACACCAAACAAGTCAACGCAATGTGGAACTGTTGGAAACAGCTGTGTGTCATCACCACAAATGTCAAAAGTAGACCAGATGTAGCCAACAAACGTATGGAAGTTTGGAAAAAACTCGACAATTTTTTCAAAGTCCTTAGACGACAAGTTGGTTCAAATACTTATGCAGATGATTTCAAAAACGCAATAAAGCTTTTGATCAAAGCTATCACAGATGCCTAGGGAGAAAAAGACATAACTTATTACTTGGTGAGTATTCAGACTTATCAAAACAGTTATATATTGGTGTGTCCAGACTTATTACTTGAAATTTCTTAAATGTACTAACAAAAATTTTCTTTGTAGCATATTCTTTACTTGCATGGACCATATTTTGCTACAGAAGGACCACTTGCAACATGGAATACACAAGGATTGGAAAAGTCTCATTATCAAGCGAGAACTTCCTTTTTTAGATGTACCCGAAGAGGAGGAGGTGGACAAAGAAGAAGCAATGCACTAAACGAATTATTCAATTGGTTCTACAGGAGGCAATTACAAAGGATGAGATCAAAGACCCAGCAATCTGAAACTACACCAACACCTCAAGAAAGAGACTAATGATTACTAACACATTTGTACCTCTAACAAAAAGTTTTGCTGAAATAAAGTTGGTCCTTGCAAAATATTGTGTACATTAGTATTTGATTCTCTTGGGACTTCTTGGCATGTCACCTCTGTATCTCAAAAATTTTCTCCTTCTATAACCTCCAAGGAGATTGATATCTGACACCTCAGCTGCAGCTGCATAGCTAGAGTAGCAAAGAAAGTATCCTGCTCTTGAGGCATTGAAACCTGCAGCATATCCAAAGATTCTAAGAGCAGCAGCTCTCTCTAGAAGCAAAACCTTGTTAGCATTTATTTGAAGGGGAGTATATCCCATAAACCTTGACAACACCTTGAAGGCAAATATTGGCAACTCAGCATCTTCAGAGAAGTTCATGTGGAATGCACAGAACACAGCCTTATCCAATGTAGGCAAGTAGTGCATGAGAGCAGATGAAGGCCTTCTTGACCTTGTTTCTGTAGATTTCACTCTGGTGCCTCTAGCTCTTGCCAGAAAATCATCCTTATCAAGCAATTCAATCTGCAAGACAAAAACCTCAATTAAAAAAAATTACAATCACAATAACATTTAACAAAGGATTAAATGGAAGCTACCTTCTGCAACTCATCCTCAATTACTACTTTGTCTTTCATCAAGTTGCAAGAGCCAACCCTTTCCACTTTATCAGAATCTGCCTGAAGCTTGAAATCTCTGCCAAAAGACTCAATACCTAACTCAATGAGCCTGTCCTCAAAATCCTCATCACTCAAGGAAGGTTTCCCCTCTTCCATTTTTTTAAGGCACAAGGCAAGTGCATCAGTAGCAGGGATAAATGAGTTGTCAGATGTTTGCAAATCAAGTGCCAAAAACTCTTCCTTTGGCTCTACTTCTGTATCAATAAAGTCTTTGGCCACTTCACAAGCTTCTGAAATTGCTGCAATACAGTAGTCTTCTCTGATATTGAAGAGACATTGAAGATAGGAAAGAGGAATAAAATCTTTCTCATTGATATAAAAGAAAGGAAGGTTTGGAAGAGTAACAGAGGATTCAGATATACTTGCTACCTCTGAAGGCTCTTCAGTAATAGTGGAAGCCCTAAATTCTGCAACATCAAGATTTGCACTTTCTCTCTCCTCAGCTTGAACATCAATTTCTTCCTCTTCTAAAATTTCACATTTCTCTAACTTTGAAACTGTGGTGACAATTAAGTTTTCTTCCTCATTCTCTGCATCAATTTCTGGTTGTTGCTCTTTATCCTGTATTTCTGCTTTCAAAAATAGGAAGAAAAGAAAGGAGACATCCTTGGGGACAAGGTTGCAATGTTTTTTATGGATAGGACAAGAAATGGATGAAGGGCATGTGAAAGAAGTTCTATTTGAAAATCTACTGAACCTCTTTGTTACTTTGGCTTTCTCCACAGATAGCTGTGTAAAATCTGTAAGGTGACAAAAATCATGGTCTCCGACACGAAAACAATGAGCTTGAATTGACATTTCAAATTGGTTGTACTCATCTTCAAGAATGTCCTTGAGCTTCAACAAAACATCTGAAAGAGAAAACCTTGGATTGAAAATCTCCACTGCATCAAAGTATACCTTCATATCATGACCATCTTGCAAAATAGCATTCAAGAGCTTCTCACTTGGGCTTTCTTCAACAAGCTCATGTCGACCCGCAACACCTTTACTCATTGAGATATTTGACAAAAATGCCTGAAAAATTCTGATGTGCCAGAACCAAGCGAAAATGAAAGGTCCAAAAAAATTGGAATGACTCTATCGCTTGGTGCGGGATTTGACAATTCCAAGGTCTCCAAATTAATTTTGATTTTTACAAAATAGGGTTTGGAAGAGAAAACGGTGCACAGCTTAATCTGACGCAAACGAGTGGTCCAAAACTGGGGAAAAATTTTAAAAGCGCGTGACTAAAAGACATTAAATAGTGACCGTTTATGCCACGTGGCAATAATGATTACATACCACGTGCACTCAACGGTACTTTGTACGACATATCCGAGGTATAAAAACTTAATATTATTAAAAATATTCATTTTTTTCTCCGTCACTGTATCAAGCGAAACCAGGCTACCTTTTGTTTCTCAACCCCACTTTTCCCATATCAAGCGTTCTCAATTCCCTACCCGAATCAAGCGATAACGAACATCCGAGATCCTTGCATTCTCCGCATCGCCTTGTTCCTGCCCGAATCAAGCGATTACTCACATCCGATCCACTAGGATTTCCCACATCGCTTCGTTCGGGTCTTCATTTTTTTCTCCATCCCGCATCAAGCGATAACACAAATCCGAACCTCCCGGATTTTCATCATCGCTTCGTTCGGGAATTTTCTTATTTTTACTTCGTGCCCGAATCAAGCGATAATCACAATCCATAATCTTTGGAATCCCTTTATCGCTTCGTTCGGGCTACTTCCTTTTTTTGTCCTATAATACAAATTGCTTGATCTGGTCTCCTTTTCTAGCTTCAATGGCAAGGACGAAGCAGACTGCAAGGAAAGTTTACCCACCATTGGAGACTGCAAAAGCTGAAGACAAGCCAGGTCCTTCCGAACAGGAAAAGCCCCTTCCAAAGCCTCGTGCGAGGGCGACAGCAAGAAAGAGATTGAATTATCAGGTGAAGTCCTTAAGAGAGATAAGAGCAGCACAGAAATCTACAAGTCTTCTCATCCCTCGACTGCCATTTACACGGGTTGTCAGGGACATATCAGAAAGGTTGGTTGGTAAAATGAGAAACACATATCTTCAGAAAGTTCGATGGGAAACCCAGGCCCTCATGTGTCTTCAAGAGGCTGCTGAAGATTTTTTAATCGACTTTATGAATGATGGCTACATTGCTGCTGCATTTGCTCATAGGATCACTCTTATGAGCAAAGATTTTGTGCTGGTGTCCAGACTTAGATATAAGTTTGACAAAGCTTTGGAGCCTATTCCAAGTCAAGATATGAGAGCTTTTGAAATTCTTAATATCCCTCCAGCAAGGCAACCCAAGCAGTCTGTTGTTATTGAAGATATTTCTCATCCTTATGATATAAGAAAAGCTCAGGATATCAAAGAAGAAGTTGAAAAAGAGAGAGAGCAAGAGAAAATTTCAGAGGATGCACTTCTTTCTCAGCAAGCTGAGATTCTCCATTCATCCAATTCAGAGCTTTATAAGAATGTGACAGGTCAGATGATAGTAGATGTGTCCATGCCCGGAGAGGATGAGGTGTATTGTGACATTGCCCCTGAGGACACAAGCATGCTTGTGAATCCTAATATTGAGATATCTGACACAGTCCTCTTCATCTGCCTGAGGTTTGTAGGGATTTGCTTTTGTTTTCTTGATGAATTTCCCAGCAACCATATTTTATTGACATGTTTTGTTTGTGTATCCAGATGTCTAATGAGGGATCTTCATGAATCAATGGCTGTGCAAGTGACAATTCTTGATCCCCTTGTTACACAGTGCCTTTTCAATAGGCAAGGGGATCTTGCAAGTTTTCTCAAAAACTTTGATATGCTTACCTGCAATTACATTGTGTACCCTTATGTTGAAGTGTAAGACTCATTCTCAATTACCTTTTGCCTATTATAGACATGACAGTATTCATTACTAATTTCAGTACTCATATTATCACAGAGGCCATTGGAGTCTTATTATTATCAATCTATTGGATAGAGATGTGATCTTTATGAACTCTTTGGCATCCATCCATGGGAGAAGTAAAATGTAAGAATCAATTTTACCATGTGTTGACCCTCAAATTTCTTGCATGATTTCAATTATTTGGTTGACCCTCAAAATTTTATGTTTGCAGTGCTGCCAAACTTATCTTGAGTTTTCTAGCCTCTACCTATGTAGACTACAAACTTGAAGATTTTAAGTACTTCAATCAGGAAGTTCCCTTGCAGAAAGACTCAACATCTTGTGGATGGATGGTTCTTGCTAATGCTTGGAGATTTCTTGAGTCAAGATTCAGAATGACAACACTTCCTGTAAGTTCATGAATTAAAACCATTGATTGATTTAGTGAATACATTGAGTGACCTGTTTTCTTACTTTCTTATTTTCTTTTGTCTTAGTTGCATGAGTATTCAGATTCTTGGGTAAGTTGGGTAAGGGAGAAGGCAGTGTCCATGGTTTTGAGCAGATCCATCAATCCATATGATCCTGATTCTCCCTTTCCACCTGGATCCAAGGATACAACTTCAAAGAAAAGGAAAAGGGAGAAGAAGGAAAGCAAAGACAAGGATGACTCATTCAAGAAGGAAAAGACCTCTGCCAAAGAGAAGAAGAAGAGAAAGAAGAGCCCTTCCAAGAGCAAGTCTTCCAAGGGGAAAAAGAGCCATTCTAAAGAGAAGAGCCATTCTAAATTAAAGATCCCTCAGGCTACAGAGAAGATCCCTACCCCTCCTGTTAAAGAGAAGAGCCCTAGCCCACTTGCTAAAGAGAAGACCCCCAGCCCTCCTGCCAAAGAGATGAGCTCTTCACCAGCTCAAGGGAAGACAACTATCAAAGAGAAGATCCCTACTCCTCCTACCAAAGAGAAGAGCTCTTCTCCAGCTCAAGAGAAGACACCTATCAAAGAGAAGACCCCTGTCAAAGAGAGAAGTGCTGCTAAAGGTCTTCCTTTTCACTCACCAGTGAAATTTAAAATTCAGAAGCGTCGTTTGTCCAACAAAGGTAGTAAGAGGGCAAATATTGGCTCTCCATTTAATTTCTTGTTCAAGTTCCCCAAGAAGACTGCCAAGTCTCCAAGGCCAACCTCCAAAGAATCTTCTCCAAAACCAGACCCCACTGCCAAATCTCCCTCGCCAACACGTGAAGGTCTAAAAGAGGAGCCCAACTTACCACCATTAGGGGAATCCACTCTGAAGTCTTCCTCTCCAACACCTCAAGTGCTGAAAACTCCAGAACTTGAACCTCAATCAGCAAAATTTGATCGAAGCAAACAGAAGAGAGAAAGATTCTCTAAAGATGCAGGGTCATCTCATGCCAAAAGGAAAGTTGATTTTGCAGAGTGATTCCACATATTGGATTTTGTTTTGTTCATTTTGTCCATATGAACACACATTTTTTGGGTTAATTTTCTGTAAAATTCTGTATCAATAATTTGATATCAGTCTGTTAAACCTTGTTTTGTGTCGCGAACAATTTGTTAACCAATTTTGTGAAGAAGACGAGACGAAATCTAGCAGAATATATTGATTACATTATCATTTTCAACTATACAAACTTGCCCTTGCAAGTGGCTCAAATACAACTTTTTTTGGGGGGAGACATGTGATGCATGAGGTTACACTCTCCATCCTTGTACGGATAACAATATCATCTACTTTGAATCTATATTCAGGTGATATTTCATCCAGAAACTCAAGCGACTCTCTAACATGTTGAAGTCGCCAGTTTGATGTTACTATGAGTTTCCTAGGATCTATGAATGGATGGACTATGATGTTAAATTCAAACTCTGGACAATTCTCTTCAGAGTCCAAAGGGGCCCAACTACCAAGCTTGCTTTTCCATCTCCTATAGTCATAGCCCAAAACTAAGGATTGGCGACACAGTTGGTATGAGATGGACAAAGAATTTGGGCTTACTCTACAACTGATATTGTCCCCCATATGAAAAGTTTCCTTGGTACTCCATCCTTCTCCAAGTACAGTGTCCAGATCAGTCAGAGATAGTCTTCTATTAAGCCACATCGTTCTTGTCCTCTCCAATTCCATTGTTTTGAAACATGCCACAAAGACATGTATAGGCAAGAACCATTGAAGTTTAATCCTTCTTGAAATCCTCCCAGGAGACATTGCTTTAAGAATATCATCTTTGATTTTGGATTTGAAGCTTGTTATGGTATTTGGATCAGGAACTTCCCATTCTAGTGACATTATTGTGGGAATAGGTATGTCATACAATTCTCCATGAACACCTTCTCTTGATGGAACCCTGTATTCTGCAAAATACACAAATAAATCCACTGATTTGTAAAATGAAGGTGGTTTGTCTGCGTACATGACATCTGCAATCCCCTTGTGAATTGCCTTGAATGTGCCACTTAAGCTCTCAACAGGCTGCCACTCCACAGCTGTTGACGGAAAGATAACTGAAATGAAACAAACAACAAATATATGAGAAAGAGAAATATTGTGTTGTGTCAAATAGATAAAGGTTTGTTGAATTACAGTAAGAATGGAGAATTGGATGTTCATCCAAGTTCAACACCATGTCTTTGGCCATGTAGACATGTTGAACTTTTGCAAGCCAGCCATTGTCGGTCACTTTGAATGCAAGAACACGACCTTTCCAATGGGATTTCACTTCATTTCGCTTGGTTCTTTTCACCCTGTGGGCACCTTTGCAAGAGGGAAGCATTGTTACCCAATCATTCACACGAAAAGACATGGGTTTCCAAACACCATCTTCTCTCGTGTTATGAAAATCACAAGAAGTAATATTATGAGAAGGACGACGTGAGGACGCCATAGAAGCTCACAGATAAGAGAAAAATAGTAAATCTTTTGAATAGTGAATCTTTTGAATAGTGAATCTTTTGAAAGTGCAAAGAAGAAAGAATAAACCATATGCCAAAATGAAAGGAAGGCGGAAAGTAGACGTCTGATGTTTTGTCATTAATAGCGTTGTTTTCAAGGCCTGAAAAGAGGATTTCGTATCTTAATGCTTGATTTTTTGAAATAAAAAATGGAACAAGATGTCACTATTTTGGACCCAAACTTTAATGTTAGCCATCGTAAACGTCTAAATTTAGCCGTTTTAGCCGTTCGCCACTAAAATAGAACCGTTAAGAAGACATTTGGAGGAGACAAGAATGCCATACTTTTGTATACGTGTCAATTCACAATTGGACAATTTCTTAATCCTTGGATTAACAAACAGCCCTTTTCTAGCCGTTTTTGGCCCTAATGCTCATGTTGAAGCTTTTGATGTGACAACCACGGGCTCGCCTCCTTGAGAAAGTCGACGATGTCCCAACCAAAGCAACCCTGGGTTCGCCCACTTGAGAAAGTTGACGATGTCCCAACCAAAGCAACCCTGGGCTCACCCACTTGAGAAAGTCGACGATGTCCCAGCAACAGAACCTTGAAACCGGCCTGACGGCGGGCAGTGAAACAAACACTCGCACATAAAACACTTCAACGCCATTGAGGACCTAGAAAAGGAAAACAAACAGGGGAAGCTAGAGTGCTCCTGCAAACAGTACACGGACACCGATTGGCCCCAAAACGCAGTGGCGCCCCTTGTAGTATTTCTTTAAATGAATAAAAGAGCTTTGATTACAATAAGGCTGGGAACTCAGCCGTCACAATAGAACCCCTGAAGCCTGCAAAGAAATCCCATCATTGGCTTCTTGTCCACTCGGCATCCACAAACAAGTCCAGCCATTGTTCACTTCGAAAGACTCTCTCACATTGAGTTCTGCATACAAAAGTATTCTCCCATGATCAGGGGTGCCACAACCATCCATAGCCTCTCACCCTATGAACAGCATCACACCCTGACACATCCAATGCTTCTGCATCACAACACAGACTCCCAAACTGTCTCTCAAAAGAGAACTCGTATCACAGCACAACATACCATACAGTCGACACACCTGTACACCAACCCTCTCTACCTTCCAAGGGTACTATCCATCTCTGTCATGGATTCCCTGTCCAATCAGTAGCAAGGCTGTACCAAACATGTGTCCATTCGTGTACTTCTGCCTGCATGCGACCTATCTCCTGGAGAAACCCAAAAACATGTTTCCTCGAGAAACCTATGACCTGTTTCCACATGAAACCTTTAGGCCTATTTCCCTTTGAAACTTCTGCCCTGTTTCCATACAGAACCATTCATGGCACCATTCAACAATAGTGCCAACAATAGCATACATCTAGTTACCTGTTCCCTCATGAAACATCTGGCAACATAGAGATGCCCATAACTATAGGTCCCTCTGTTCCTTTCTAGCAAGAAGAAAAACAATCTGCTCCATGAGCACGCAGCCATGCGAGCTTGCATCACTCCCATGCCAAGAAACATAACCAGGTGACCTTATACTTGCAGCCAATAACCCATGTACATAGCTGAATTTGCAGCCAAACAAAGACAGCCCATAAACTGTCCTCGAACTGATCTCAAAACAGTCCCGAACCAAAGCAAAGAGAAGCTGAAAGTTCCATCAATTGAACGCCATCGACATGATGTCTATGTTCATGAAAAACCAATCCCTGTCCGCCTTTATGTCCAGAGATACCAGCCCTCTGGCCACCTAGGAGAAGAGTATGCAACCCTGAGCGCCTGCAGTCCCAACAGCCCTCCTGTGTACCAAGCGAGAGAGAGAGAAAAGAGCATCTGCCGCGCAGCTTCAGCCCTCCTTCTACTATTCAGCCCTCAACTTTTGCGCACACAGAAAAGCACCCAAAAACAGGCTGCCAGCCCCTCCATAAGCATGTGTACCCCTTCAGCACTCAGCCCAACTAGTAGCAAGTAGGGGAGAACCCCCAACTAGTAGCAAGTAGGGGAGAACCCCCACGTGCAGTTCAGCTTCTATGTGCCACCTGCAAACAGCCCGACAACCTGATATTCGACTCTCTGTTCAGTCCACGTGTAGTCCAGCCACGTGCAATCCAAGGTGACAGTCGCCACAGAGAGAGAGAGAGGTTTAGTCGGCCCTGTATGTACTACAGCGCTGCCTCTTTCCAGAGAGAGAAAACGCACACCCTCCTCTACTGCAACCTTGAAGCACACCTACAATTCAGCCCACCTCTTGTCCTGCAGCCCTGCGCAGCTTTTCACCAAAGAGAGGGAGAGACCCACACACAGTTCAAATTTATCAAAGCAATGGTTACTAATGTCGGAGCATCAAATTGATCAAAGCAGTCAGTCGTTTTACCCATGGACGGTACCAGCTCATGTAAACCCAATTGAAAACCCAACACAAGAGATACAGGTCAGGTCGCATGCAGAATCATGCAGTCAAAAACAAAGCAGTCAGTCGTTTTACCCATGGACGGTACCAGCTCATGTAAACCCAATTGAAAACCCAACACAAGAGATACAGGTCAGGTCGCATGCAGAATCATGCAGTCAAAAACAAGCTCACTGGAGGCTATGGAATACACAGGAAAATACAGGCTATGGCTGATTGCCTGGATCAATACATACATACACCGGCAAACCACAACAGCATACTATCAGCCCCCACTCTTCGCTGCTATTGGTTCCGCTCCACTTTCCCACCCGCCCTTGGTCACGCCCCCAAGGCAGTAACATAACTCTCCCTCTCTCTCTCTCTCTCTCTTTTTCCCGTTGCCCATCTCTCCTGCTACTCACATACGCACCTGTGCACTTGTTGCCCACCTGCGCACCTTAGTTGTAGGGTAGGGTTGTAACCCACCTCCAAGCAGGTAAGGGCTTGCACCTCATGGGGGTGGGGTTTGTGAAGAGCAACCTCTAAAACAGTCTAGCAGTTTGACATGGCTAGCAAGAAAACCTTCTCTGAAACCCTTATCTCCCCTCCTACCAAACCCAATGAAAAACCATCACCATGGGAGCGGTACCTCCTGAGCATGATTCAACATCTTCAGCAAACAAATTCAGCCTTGCAAAATGAACTACATCAGACAAAACAACATCTTTCAACCCTTGAGAAACAGATTAAGGAACAACAACACGAAAAAGAAAACAGGGAGGAAATCACACAGGTAAATTTACTTGATCCACAGCCTAAAGAAATTCTCATTAAAGAAGTAATATCACAGATTAATGAAGAGAACGAGCAGCAATGGATTGCAAAAGAAATTAGGGTGGGTGGTTTGTTAGAGGGTTGGGAACATGTGGAGGTATTGGAGGACGAGGAGATTGCGTTCATACTTATGTCTCGGAATGCGAGATTCTACAAAGAAAGCTGTGCAGAGCTATCCCTTTCATCGACATTGGAGATCCCTCAAAGGAAAACATGTGGTTTTGAGGTACGCTGTCGTGACGTGGGCGGTGTTGCTGGGAAAGCGCGGGACTTCTAGCTGTGAGAATAGCTTCTAATCCCAACAAGGAAACACACACACATAACTCTCCAAGGAGCATAAGACATCTCCATTTCTGATGACATATACATGTGCCAAATCACCTTAATACATCCCCGAATTCAGCCTGATGATTGCACATAAATTGTGTATCAAGAGCAAGTTCAGTTCCAAGCATAGATTTACTGACTCCTTTTTCCCAAATGCCTCAAACCAATCACATGTAGGCATAACACATTCTACAAATGATTTCCATATACATGTGACCATTCTCATCACATATACCATATAATGCCAATTCCATCATTTTAAAATGTCTCTTGATCACCTGAAAACCTGCTTTCGGATTCCAACAACTCACAAGGCAAAAGATGGCACATAGAGCATGTACAACATATTCATCTATCTTTAAAAAAAAAAAAAAATCACCATGTCTAACAATCCAAAACCAAATGCCTTTTTATTCCATGGTTCTTCAAAACCATATATTCTTTCAAAGGCTTCTTGTTAAAAAAAACTTTTATACGATTTTTTTTTAAATCGTTAATAACATCAAACAAGATTTCACTTATCTGAGTAAAAAAAAGCGAATTTTTCCCTTTGATTTCGCTATTTCTCATGCGCTGTCGTTTGCGCCAAAATCACAAAAAACATGAAGATCATCTCTTGTAATAGCTCTTCAATCACTTGTTAATTCTAATCCCTAGAAGCTGTAAACAGTAAGCGCCGTTTTGATTTAAAAATCACTGGTTAGAAGACGCCCCTGGTTCTCATTTTCTCTACACACTCACCGAAATGCGCCCTCCCTTTGGTTTTTCTTTCTTTCCCGCAAGGAATTCGGGCGCTCCTACCTTTTGCAGCTGATATTCCGTATTTCCATAGTTCCCAAAAACACTTGCGCCACCTTTCTTTTGCATTAATTTCGGATATCTCCTTTTTCGTTACTGCCACGCAAGCTGCCCCTTCATAAGCTTTCAATACATGTGATATATCTACTCCTCATATGCAAATGCATGGACCAAAGCGGCATCAAATATCATGTACTAATGCATACATCATGCTTGCACTCCCATAAGAGGTAATCATTGACTCGACCCTTCGATACCATAGAGAAGCTACCACACATCATGCACATGGGTAGCCATTTACATCATTTACTTAACCCTTTGACGAACCACCCATACCATCATTTACATAGCCACGCAGACCATGTACATAATTGAGTGTTTCCAACTTACCCATGAGGTCTGAGTAACAGCAGAACCACCACCACCACCTTACTCACAAGAGCCATCTTGAAATAGCTCTCACTAGCATAGTTGCCACTAGGTTCACCATCCATGCGCATGAAGATATTATTGAAGGGATCATTCTGCCTATGAGGGTACACAAAGACTTTAAATGTGTGTAGTATCTTATTGAAGTTCTTCTTGTTTTGCTCATTCCGAGTAAGAACTGAAATCATGGCATTCCAAGACACGATATCTCAAAAGGGTATTCTTCAAAACCAATCCTTATATCATACATACTCTCACATTTCCATACATGTTGAGAAGCGTGTTCCCTACTGCAAGGTCTACCATAAGCATAAAGCTCCATAATTCACACCACACTCATGTACAGAAACTTCGAAACCCGACTCAGCCTCAGCTCGTCTTATTGAACCTCATTTACAATATGAACATATGTACATAGGCATCATATAATGACTCAAGTCATGGCACTTAATCCCATGCATCTGGATTTGCATTTAATGGCCTCATATGCATGGTTTCACACCATAGACGTGCCATGGCACGACATCCACCCCCTCTAAACCTGCACATCCTCTGGTATGTGCCAAATTATCATCAAGATCCACATATAACTGGATGCCATCTTCATCTTCTACATTACCAGGAAGATCATCCTCTTCCTCTTCAACCATATCCATGCTATCACTGTCAAGCCTCTCATCCTGAGTCTCCTGTGAATCAAAAGGATTACTATCATGCCTTCTTTTAAACATCTTGATCCTTTTGCCTGCTACAAGATTCTTTATCTCTGTTCCATCAAGCTCACACAGGGTATACGTGGCATTTCCATGCACATGCTTGACAATGTAAGGGCCAAACCATCTTTTTGCAAACTTTCTTTGAACAGTGAACTGGTTGTCAAGGCTACTATCATACATTAGGACCCAATCACCTTCTTCAATAAGTTTTGGCCGGAGTCTGTGTCTTCTATCAAATCTTTCTTTATTTTTCAACCTTGCATCTTTCAAACGAGCTTTAGCAAGCTCTACATCTTCAGGCCTCCTCTCCAGCTGCCTTATTCGCAATGCAAGGAGGTCTTCCCTGTTCAATCCTTCCACCCAGGGCAATATATTCCAAGTTGGAACTACTTCTTCAACTGGCATTACTGGCTTCTGACCATACATTAATTCTGCAGGCATGAGTTGTACGGTCAGCCCACAAAGCATATGGTAGCAGCCTTGGCCACTCTCGCATTCTTTCTCTGCATGCCTTAGCCAAAGCTTTAATGATTGGAGGATGTCCTCGCTCACTTTTACCATTGCCCTCAGGATTGTAAGCACATGTTAGGGACAGTTTGATGCCAATTCTAGAGAAGAATTCCCTTGCTTCTTCAACATCTAGCTCACCCCTATCAGCTGTTATTTTCCCAACACAACCATACCGGCAAATCACATCTTCCAAGAGAAATTTGCATACTGTTTCCGTACTCTTTGTTCTAAGAGCACGCCCTTCTACCTGATTTGTCAAATCTTTTCTTGCAAGTGCTATGTACCGCATCTGCCAAATTCCCAAAGGCATTGTAACTAGATCCACTACCCATTTGTAGTGCATGGCAAGTGGGTAGGTTGGTTGCAAGCCATCACGATGTCGCACATTTGAGTACATTTGACATACCATGCATGTTTCCACATATTGGGAAATATCCTTGTACATTCCTTTCCACCAATATCTTTCCTTTATTTTGGTAAAGGTGGCCCACACACTTCGATGTCCAGCCCAGAGACTCTCATGGAATTCTTTCATGAGCTTCCCTTGAGTCTCTTTATCACACATGACTCTCTGTGGCATAGCATTCCTTTGCTTAGGATGCTTCCACAGGTACCCATCCTTTAGAAAATACCCATATGCTTTTCTGCGGATCCTCTTAAATTTTGAGTCAGACCAATTTTCCTGTCTTGTCAGAGTACTCAAGTATTGACCAATAAGCAACCAATCTCCTTCATACATTTCCTCAGTAAAAGACTCAAGTGCATTTGATAGGCAAGTATGGTCCCCTTTTGCATATGCAATAGTGTAGAACTTTGTACCTACATCATCAATGTCACTAATCATCCCTTCTTCATCTTCATACCTGGCTCTTGATAGCATATCTGCAACTGGGTTGTCTTTTCCTGCAATATGCTCAAACTCAGGATTTAGTGACTTGATATAGGCAATCCACCTAAGCATAGCGATATCTGGAGTGGTGCAGCTTACAATCATCCCAAGGAGTGGCAATCAGTTTCCACAAGTACAGATGCCCCAATAAGATATTCTTTTTCACATTTTAGAGCAGTGACTATTTCCCATAACTCTCTCTTGATCTGCGGATATTTTCGTTGATGAATGCTTAATACCTTTGCTCCAAATCTGATTACATACCTGTGATCATCCTCATCATCTTGCCCTACTGCCCATCCTATCCCAGTAGGACTAGTATCAACTGTAACAATCACAGGCCTGCCACACTCATAATCTGCCTTCCTTAGAGTAGGTGATGATTGGAGCAAACATTTCAGCTTCCGCATAGCTTTAATATGTACTGCACTCCACAAAAATTTTTGATTTTTCCTCAAAAGTTGATAAAGAGGATCTGCTACATGTGCATAATGTGGGATCCAAATAACATAAAAGACACATGCACCAAGAAATCTCCTCAGCTCTGTAACATTAATGCATATCTCTTTCATTCTTTGTATTGCATCTATCTTGGCTGGGCAAGGTCGGCGTCCATTAGTACTACAAAGATGCCCCACTATTAGCACTTCACCAACTCCAAATACTGATTTCGATCCAGACAAAGTAAGATTCACCTCTTCAAGCCTGGATAGAATCATATCACAATCTTTTATATGATTTGCCACAAACTTGCGGCACCCTTTTGAATCCAAATCCTCATCTTTATTTTTCTCATCACAGCCCTTTATTGGCACATCATCCAGAAAAGGCATAGTTATTTGTGGTATGAAGTCTCGCAAGACTTTATTCATTCCATTCATCATATGCGCCACTGAGTTGGTGGCTCCCTGTGGTAAGGTACACATTCTTACCAATCCCAAAGGAGTTTTCATTGTGGTCAAATCCCTGCTTTGTATATCCAACTGGAACTGATCATATATCCCGAATACAGATCACCCATAGAGTATATAGCTTTCCCTGCAAATGCTTCTGCAAACTCATCCACAATCGGACCTGCTCCCACATTCTTGATTATGACTTTGTTTACAGGTCGCATGTCTTGAATGAAGCGCAATGTTCCATTTTTCTTTGGCATGGTAAACCATCTGTTGGAATATGGAGCGCATGATGGCTCCAAAATTCCCATCCTGATCTTTTCTTTTAGTAATTCCATCAGCTTTGGCAAGAGAGCCTTTGGTACTGGAATCGGCCGTAGGTTCCAGGACATATGCAGAACAGTGAAGATCACCATTGGTGCTATTATGCTTGGATTAACATAGCCTATCTCATGCGGCTGAAAAGCAAAGGCTTTCCCATGTTTTACAAGCATCTCCTCAAAGCATTCCCTTTCAACTGGCAACAGAAAATCCTTTTCACCAATCTTCAGCTCTTTTAGGGTTTCCTGTGTAAACTTATGCCCAATTTTCTTCGGATCTCTGAGATTTGGTTGCATAGAGGCTTCATCTATTTTCTCCTTGCTTCCTGGTGGCAAGGGCAAGGCAACTGGCTTCACCTTCTTTGCAACTGTTTTGTACTTTGTATCAACATGAGCATCCATCTCACAATTCATGTTTTTACATTCCATCCCCTCAAATTCCCGGATTATATCATACATCCCCACAGATGACACCTCTATCATCTCATTTCCACCCTGTAAGCATGAACTTTCCATGGCACAAAGCTCACCCATAGTATCCACAAATGACACCTCATCAAGGACACCTGATATAAACTCATCCTTCTCCAAAAGACCACACTGTTCAAAACCTTTTTGTACATTCTGTACATATTGACGCATACCACGCTTCAAATCCTTGCTTCTTACAAAGACCAGTGACCCATGGCTAGAAAATCCCTGAAAATTTGCTGAAAATTTGGTGAACGACCTCTTAGAGATATTTTCTGGAAAAAGTGCATGCCATTAGTATCCCAAATGGAAGAGGAGGTCCTAAAAACCCATTTTCCAACCATCATTGTCCGAAGATGAATTTTTTTTTCCTATTTTGTAAGCCATTTTTGAAGGTGTTTCAAAAGGAATTTAGAAAAACTTTGTATGAGAGAGTTGTATTTTTGGAGTACTACAAGTTTGTCTCTCTAAGTCTTTCGTGATTTTATCATTTAGACCCTAAAAAAATAGCCCGAATATGGTTCGCAGTCGTTTTTGTGCTATTTTTGGCGATTTTTAGTGCTTTTCGGGCTGTTTTTTGCCTCGATTTTTGGGTTGAATTTTCAAGCTACTGGTTAGAGGCCAAAACGATCAATTTTACCCTTGGACGATCAAGATCAGTCTCGAAGAGCTCGATGTTGACTTTCTGATGATGAGCACTAGAGCACATTCATCGGACTCATGGTTTAGGAGATACGAGTCCCTAAACATAGCTGTTTTCTAAAGTCTCTTTTTTTGGCCGTCGAACCTCCTTTCATGACATGAACTAGCAGGGTGCAGTTCACGATGTGAAACAGCCTTCACGGAATTTATTAAATTTGATTTGGATTTTTTTTGATACGGGGATTGTTTTACGCTATGAGATACTTAAGGGTTTTCATGCAGTGAACCCCCAAGGCGTGAGACGGACTTCACAAAATTTATTAAATTTGATTCGTTTTTTTTTGGGCGCAGGGATTACTTTACGTCGTGAGACGCTTAAGGGTTTCATGCTGTGAACCCTTAAGGCGTGAGATGGACTTCACATAATTTATTAAATTTGATTGTTATTTTTTATTTTTTGGCCGTGTGAGGTCTTAAATTGTGAGATACTTAAGGCGTGAGATTCTTAAGGCGTGAGCTGTGTTTTTTTTTTGGCCGCTTTAGGCCTTAACTTGTGAGACCCTTAAGGCATGAGACGCTTAAGGTGTGAGATGCTTAAGGCGTGAGACCCTTTTTTTTGGAGTCTAGAGGAAAATTTGAATTTACTTGTTCGGGGGATTTTTTTAAATTTTAAATTAAGGAGATATGAGCATTTTTCCAAAAAGGCAAATGGAAATAAAAAAAGTCAACCTTTTTATGACACCCTCTTATACCCTTCATAAATGATCCCCAAAATGGACAATTTGATAACTCATGAAAATCTACTCATTCAATGCTCATTAGTCTTAATTAATTATGTAAAAATATGATTAAGAGTTAATCAAAGATTAATCTTTTTATTAATCTTTTTCTCTTTTAGACTAATCAATAGTTTTAATTAACTCTTAATTATTAATCAATTCACATGATTGAGCATATCATTGGATAGAGCAAGGGATTGCTAAGCTATGTGCATGTGTAAATTAATATATAATTAGAGATTAATTAAACTCTTAATTTATCTCTTCTTTCAAGATAAAATTAAGCAAAAGAGAGTCAATTTTTTTAATTTGATAAAGAAATTGATGTAATTAGATGTTTTGATGCATCTAGATGCACTCAAAACACTTAAAATACTAATTTCGACTACTTACATGATCAAATTAGAGCAAAAAAATACATTTTCTAATTTTTTTATCTCTTGAAGTGGATTAATTATCCTTAATGACAACAAAAAATCAATCCATTAAGAGAGATTAGTTGATTTCAATAGCTTTTTGATAGTTTTGAGGATTTTTTTGAAGAATTAAGCTACTCCTAATGCTTGCTAACACTCTAATGCATATACTTCCAACAAAAAAACATAATTTAAGCTAAAATTAATGATTCTAGTTCTATGTTTAACTCTAAAGAGTGGTCACCTAGGCACTTTAGGCTCATAAGAGGCTTAATGCTATTACAATGACTACTCTTATAATATATCCATGAAGTACATCACTTATGACTTCATCCTACATGCTACCATATGCTCTTGAAGCAAGAATCACCATAAGTATTCATATCTTGTCCATTACAACACCACCATTTACGGACGTCTGTCCAAGTTGTAGATTTGAATACCATTGCTTCATATCTTGAATGTATGACCTTTTGGTGTATCTACCTTGACTCCTTGATATAAGATAATGGTAGTAGTTCTTATTAACCCTAGTAATGGGTTAACACGCATTAGCCTAGCTTAGCTCCATTGCATTTCTCTACAGTAATCACACCATTTCTCACTCAAAAGAGGTGGTCTTTCTTGAGCCTTAGTTGAAGTGAGAGAAGGTAATTTTTTGATGCTCTACTGCGTAGCTGAGCAACCGAGTGGGAGAAGGCACTTCGTAGTTGAGTAAATAACCGGTGAAGATGATTTTTTCTTGCTTGCCGTATAGCTGAGGTAAACCATTCCTTGTCATCTACTGTCGCGTGTCAACCTTGTTGTCTGATACCGCGTGTAAACCTTGTTGTCTGCTACCACGTGTCAATTTCTTGCTGCTTCTCCCGTAAAGACAATACTCGACTCTATCTTGTTGTGTAGGGTGATAGTCTTAATCAAGGAGCCGTGTGTTAAACCCTCTAATTCAAAGGCAGTGGTGTGCGAGATCAACTAGTTGTCGTCTTCAAAAAGTGCCATCTACCACACGACTGGATAGTGTCTTCAAAGAGAGCCATACACTCTTTTCTTCTCTTATTTAGTAAGCTTCTTACACATTGGCTAATCCTTTCTTTAAGTCTAAGAGTTAATAGCAATCACTAAATCTAAACACTCATTTCATCTTTCCTTGCCATTATCACTTGAATAGCATAAATATCTCAAGACAATTCTCACACTAAATGTGATTTGTATGCTTGATTTGTAAAGTAGTGCTGCCTCAAGAGTCTTGAGGTAAGACCCTGCTAGTGCAACATCATCATGGCACATACCATTGCAGTGGATAAATTTAATGGCTTTGGGTTCCACACTTGGCAATCCAAGCTTATGTAAGGAAAAACCTACAAGGGTTAGTAAAAGGAAGGCAAGTTGAGGAAAGCTTAGGAGACCTTTGGATAGAGAAACATGAGAAAGCATTAGGCACAAGTGCATCTGCATTAGGTGATGTTCATACATAATATCATGGGAATCACTAATTCTAAGGAAGCATGGGATGAGCTGGAGATGATATTTGGGACAAAGTCTAAGCATTCTAAGGTTAAGCTACTCATACAACTATATAATCTTAAGCTTAAACCTAGTGATGACATGATGAGCCACATAAATAAGTCAAAAGTATTAAGTGTTTATGTCACACAGCCTCCTCATTTTGTTCAGCAAGGTGTAGAGCATCAGGTATGCAGATTGTGTAAAGCACTATATGGCCTTAAACAGGCTCCTCGTGCTTGGTATCAGAAGATATATGCCTACATGCTCTCTTACATGTTTCAGAATAGCCCCACTGAAAGCAATCTTTATGTCCGCAAAAGATAGGGATCATCTCCTTATCCTCAATCATTATGTAGATGATCTGCTCGTCAAAGGCCTGAAGAGGGGCACATTTTGGCTTTCATCAGGTTGACATGTAGAATACATTTGATGTTTCCAACATGGCTCTTCTACATTATTATTTGGATATCCAGTTTGTTCTGACTAAGGGGGACATCATGTTATCTTAAAGAAGATACATTCAGCAGCTCTTGGAATGCTTTCAAATGATAGATTACAAACCTATTTCTACTCTTGTGGAATCTAGTCTTCGCCTCTCAATTGAGGATTCTTCGGAGCCTTTTGTTGTAGCCACCTATCAGCTACTGCTGCAGTCGGGTGCCTTATGTATATGTGCAATACATGTCTAGATATTCCATATGCAGTGTCACAATTGAGTAGGTTTATGCATTGTCCTAGCATTTGGAATTGGTAAGCAGTGAAGTGTGTATTATGTTACCTTCAAGGCACTTATCACTATGCACTATTTTACAGTAGTGAGTCTTCTTTATGCTTGTCTGCCTACACAAACAGTGACTAGGCAAGATTTTCTGACACAAGAGTGTCAACCAGTGGATACTATTTCCTTCTTGGCAGCTCATGCATCTCATGGCTCAGCACACAAGAAGCAGCCAACAATAGCCACATCCACCAGCTGTGAAGTTGAATATAGGGTAGCATTCACATAAGCTACTGTGGAGTGTGTCTAGCTTCACTATCTTTTGGATGATCTTGTTATTGGACAGTAGTCTGCTACCACCCTTTACACTGATAGTCAGAGCGCATTAGCATTCGTGCAGAATCTAGCTCTGCCATCTTTTAGGTGATCTTGGTATTGGATAGTAGTCTACTACCACCCTTTACACTGATAGTCAGAGTGCATTAGCAATTGTGCAGAATCTAGTATTCCATGCAATGCACAAAGCACATTGACGTGCATTATCACTATGTTAGGGAATAGTTCCATGCTGGAGAGATAGCCTTCACCTAGGTGCCAACATAGGCCAATGTGGGTGGCAGATGGATTTACCAAGTCCCATTTCCAGGGAGAAGTTTGAAGCTTTCTGACAAGCTTTGAACTTATTACCTATACTAGGGTAGTCTGTTATACTCTGTATCAGTTTCACGCCATTCACTTTAGGGGCAAGGAGGCTTATCTGCTGAGCGCATCCGCCACCACATTTTATTTTCCCGGTTGATACTTAATTTCAAAATCGAATTCCTGCAAGGTCTACATCTATCTCCTTTTGACGCATGTTGAGGTCCCTTTGGGTGAAGATCCACTGTAGACTTTGATGATCTGTCATCAAGGTGAACCTTTGTCCCAGAAGATAATGTCTCCACAACTTCAGAGCATAAACTACTAAGAGTAACCAAGTCATTGGACGGCATAATTTCTCTCATGTGTTTTGAGTTTTCTGGATTCATAGGTCACTGCATGACCTTCCTGCATAAGAGCACCGCCTAAGGCAAACCCATTGACATCAGTAACTACCTCAAAGGGTTTGGTAAAATCTGGCAATTTAAGGACAAGGTTGGTTACTAAGGCTGTCTTCAATATATCAAAGGAACTCTGACACATTGCAGTCCACTGAAAAAGTGTACTCTTCTTGAGAAGGTTAGTTAAAGGGGATGCTATCTGAGCATACCTGGTTATAAAGATCCTATACCATCCGGTTAATCCTAGGAATCCTCTGACTTCCTTTAATGTCTTGGGTTCTGGCCATTCTACGAATGCTTGGATCTTTGCGGAGTCAAGAGAAATCCCATCTTTTGATACTATGAATCCCAAGTATTCCACCTGGTCAACAGAGAAAGACACTTGCTCTTTTTTGCAAAGAGTTAGTGTTTCCTTAGGATTTCCAGGACCTTGCGCACATGATCTTCATGATCTGTAGCATTCTTTGATATACCAAGATATCATCAAAGAAGACAAGAACAAAATCATCCAAGTATTCTCTGAGAATATCCTACATAAGACGATTAAATGTCTCCGGGGCATTAGTCAATCCAAACGGCATGAATGTGAACTCATAATGCCCATAGCGAGTATTGAATGCTGTCTTCGGGATAATATCCTCTTCCTTGATTTTGATCTGGTAGTACTCGGATTTGAGATCCATCTTTGTGAACATTTGGGTCCCACTTAACCGATCCAGAAGTTCATCAATCCTAGGGATAGGATACTTATTTTCAATTGTTAATTGATTCAATCCTCTAATAAGAATTCATTTCTTCTTATTAGCTTTCAACAAAGCTCTGATACCAGCTGTGAGACCCCCGCCCCTCCTTCGCGGTGCCTCCTCCAAGGGCGCTGATGATGGAAGCAACGTTAGCCTCTCGCATGCGGGGCACCACGGATGTCCGGACAAGAGACTAGTCCTACGGTTCCTTCGAAACCGAGCCCAAAAAACTTCCCTCGCCTGGAAGGCACGGGTGATTCCTCTAGGAAAAATCTTCGAACGGGAGAATCAATCTAACGAGTCAAAGTATTAACTAGTTAAACTGTTCTGACCGAACCTGAAGTCACATGGTCAGATCAAAACATGGTCAGATCAAAGAAGAGACTTGCACTTGGTCCATAGAATCATCGCCTTTTTCCTCCTTTAACGAGGCACAATCCGTTGATTCCCTCTCCCACAGAACAAGGGTCTTCTCAAGACTTAATCTAACTAACGTAACTAATCGTATCTTAATTGTTTCTTCGCAGGAATCCCCCGATCTAGCCTATGGGTTAGCCAACTGCCCGACCACCGCATTGGTAGGATTCCTTTATAAAGATTTGGTTTTGTTTTACCCGAGTACCGAGAAAAAGAGTTCCCAGGCCTCCTAGCTGACTTTTAAGCAAAATTTAAAGTAGGCATAACACGTACACACCCAATATGAAAGTGCCATTTATAATAGATTGGACTGTTTTTTAAACAATCCTTCAATGAAAATCATAATATTACTGATCATCATCCTTCAAAATTCTGAGTCCATTGTATTACAAAATATGCTCTCTGGACTCTCCATTGAAGACCAGCTGGTCAACCAACGAGATCCAATATCAAAATTTGATTCACAAGTCATTCTTCTTAGTTCATTCGAATCTTTCTCGATGCACGCATGGGTGTCCTAGCAACCGCGAGCCCATGCAGCATCACATGGTTAGAACCCTCTAGGATCCTACTTAGGTGTCCTAGCACATCCCATCAGGGACCGCTTCGTTGGCCCTCGTCCATTGTACGAAAGCGCACCATTTTAACCATACCGAGGCTGGTCAAGGCCTCGAGAGGCTTTGCCGCGAGCGACGTCCCTCGCGACGACTCCTTGCCAGCTGTTGCAACAATGAACCTCCTCTTAGTAAAACACATGCCAAATGCTTCCTCCAGCATTCTGGCGTAAAACAGTCCTTTAAATGAAAACAGAGGTTCAATGCAAGTAAAATTCCTAGTTTGAGATTGGTTCCACAAAACTCCTTTTTCCTTGATTTTCCAATTTCATAATGAGAATCCTTGATCTCTCATCAGGGTAATCTACCCCAACATTTGACTGATTGTCCAACTAGATTCTTGGTGATTTCGGTCAAAGGAAAACTAGTTTAATTCAACGGTAGTCTATTCTTTGTATTTAGGAACTGGAATTGGTCTCATGAAGTTTTTGCTTGATTCAGATCGAGAGATGGACAACTAGGTTTACTGTCCGTCTCTCTCGTAGTCTAACCAAAATCATTCAGTTTAGTTCTAACAACAGATAAACAACTACTGAACTTCTAATCGTAAGGAAATTCAACTTTGTGAATTTCATTCTTTCTTTTCCATAGTAGATTAAGAAATGGTTTTATTAGAGAATATTGGGTTTTAATGAAAATACTCTTCTTCTATTTAATCTATTTTTGGGTAAATACCAATTGGTGATGATTTAACCACATAAAATATCTAAAGATA
This sequence comes from Cibotium barometz, assembly GCF_041138505.1. Lineage (NCBI taxonomy): Eukaryota > Viridiplantae > Streptophyta > Polypodiopsida > Cyatheales > Cibotiaceae > Cibotium > Cibotium barometz. The sequence continues at coordinate 47,945,109 of NC_141071.1, read as the reverse complement.
TTCTTTATACCATTTAATTTCTCAACCTTAATTCCCTAGGTGGAATTATGGTGAAAATTCCTCTTTTGTCTCATTAAAAATTAATTCAAATCTTTAACTACTTAAATATCATAAAATTTTTTCTTTTAATTAAATATAGTTATTCATTTTTTTAAATAAGCTTAAAATTTCTCTTTTTCTCATTTAATGATTAGGTTTCAATTGTCATGAAAATTTTTCTTTTATCATAAAATAAATTTGTCTAAAATTCTTCTTCAAATTAAATAAAAATATGCATTATTCTAAATCTATCAAGAATTTTTCTTTTTTCATTCAAATAATTGAATTGAAAATATGATGGAAATTTCTCTTTTATCATTTAAATTTATTCATGCATAAAATAATTTTAACTAAAATTTCTCTTAAAAATTAAATAAAAATATCCATTAATTTAAATATGACAATAATTTCACTTTTTTTATTTAAATGATTGAATTTCAAATATGATGGAAATTCCTCTTTCATCATTTAAATTTATTCATGCATAAAAATAATTTATCTAATTTTTTTTAATTTTAAATATAAATATTCATTATTTTAATATACTTATGTTTCTCTTTCGCCATTGAAAATACATGGATCTCCATTATCATGGGAATTTCTCTTTTATCATAAAATTAAAATTACTAAAATTTTTCTTTTTCTTTAATTAATTATTTATGCATAAAAATTATTAATTTTTCATGGATATGATGAGAATTTTTCTTTTAGCATAGGATGACTAATCTTAGAATATGGTAGGAAGTCCTCTTTTCACATTATGCATAATAATGACTTATGTATTAATTTCTCAAAATTTTGCCATAGCTCCGCTGCTATTATACTGATAATTTTTAATAATTTTTAAAAGAATAAAACTTAGTAATACAATTATGATAGAACATCAATAGATCTAAATCTAATTTGTGGATCTAAATCATAAGTTCATAATAATTTATGTAACATAAAAGCATTAAAAAATTATTTCTTTAGTCTCTAGCTTAACTAGCATAGAGTTTGATTTTAGAATTAAGAATTTCTCCATGAGAAGCATCATTTGAATAAAGAATTGGTCATAGGAATGACCATTCTTTGGAGGAGAGAGATATATCTAAAAAACATCCTAAATTAAGCATAAAGATATTTTTTTTGTGATTAATCATTAGAATTCATTAGAGAGCTTCATTTGCATTGAAAAACCATTCATTTGAATACTTCTCAAGCTTGAGAGGGGTTGAGAAGTGAAAACATTTAGAATATCAGAGAAAAAACCATAAAATCACATCTTACCTCTTAATTTTCTTGCTTCTCCATTCTTAGAAGAAGCCCCCAACCAATCAATTGGTTAGTATGTTGTTGAGAGGAAAGCTCCAAGGAAGGTTGAAGAGAGAGAGAGAAGCTTCACTCTCCAAATTGTAGTGGATTTTTAGGGGATAATAGAAAATATGCTTATTCTAATGTAATACTGGCATGGTCTAGTTCACAGATGAGAATACAAAAGAATGAGGGCCAGTTTATAGGTGAGGGAGGTCACTAACTGAGTCCAACTAAGTTCTAAATTTTTTTAGCTTCAGTTTGGCTGAATTTGGACAAGATTTGGACCACTTTAGCTCCCATTTTGATCTAGTTTGATTCACGAGAGAGGAGAGATAAAAATATCTTAATATTTTAGAATTAAAAACTCATTCACATGTGTGAAATAGGCCCCTCCTTAAAGTCTTTCCCTCTCCTTATCAAGGTGTTAAAAATGTATCATTATACCAAAATATCTCATTTTTAAAAGTAATATCTCATAGTTTTTAACTAATTGCTTCATTGCGCACCTAGTATAATGCAACAAGTGTATCCCATGCCTGTTTTGAAGTCTTATATGACCGAATATAAGGAATAATGCTTCGCTTCATAGAAAGTGCAAGCAATGCATGTGCCTATACATCTCTTCCATCCCATCTCGTTTGAGCAGCAGTGGGAGGTACTGGTGGTGCATGTGGAGGAGCCACATTTGTACCAGATTCTACTTCAAATGTACATTGAGCACCTGGTTGCACTGGTAGTTGCAAAACAGGACAAGTTTCACTACCACTGACCACATTTGAAAGGTTTTTAGCAACCAGTACATGCCTCATCATATAGGACCACAATGGGTAGTTAGTTTGTTGAATACATCACTATTGCAAGCCATGACTGTCTACCAAATGCAAAATCTTTCAACACACTACAAGTACTCAATATTCATTGAATGCAATTCTGGATATGGTTGCCAACTGACTGAATCACTTGCAAAGTGTATGAAAAATACAACAGAGTAGAGAATAGGGTGTTACTGTGGCAAAAGTATGATGGTCGATGTTGTTGAAGACACTGTAGATGCTGCTGCACACCAAAAAGTGTGGGTTTACTTCATGAAGGAGAAAAGTGAGGTGTTTTGAATAGTCTCACTTTTACTAATGTGGTTCCTTCTGCCTTTACAGGATTGTGTTCTTTTTGAGATGATCTTATCTACATTGTTTTTGATAGGGATTGTAATGATGGATATGAGTGTATAAAGTTTGAAGTTTCTAAATTTCATTGTTCTACGCCCAGATACCTCCTGATGGATACTTGGCGAGATACATGTCCACCATCCATTGACCCTGATAGTACTCAACCTGAACATCGCGGGGATTATAGTGCTCCAACTTTTTAAACTCATTCTAGGTACTTTTATGCTCCCTTAGGTGAAATTTGCTGTGGGCATCACTTTGTCACTTTATTCTATCAACAGCATCATCCATTTTCACATTGTCAAGAGGGTGCACGACTCGTATTAGAGGAAGCTTCACACATTTGTTGGCTATGCCGCTCTTACTTTCGACGATATGGCACGGACTTAATGAAACAAATTGTGGGCATTACACCCCAACGAGCAACCCAAGCTTCAGGTATTGCAATATTGTTTATACAATATATCTTCAAACTTCATGAGTTGCCAAAATCTATAGTTTTTGATCGAGATCCAAAGTTTACTTGACATTATTGGACTTCGATATTGAAGTCTCTTGGAACAAATTTACTCTTTAGCTCTTTTTATCATCCACAGATAGATGGACAAACGAAACAAGTTAATCAGATTCTGGAAGAAATGCTGCATCATTATGTTCAGTCTCGATTAGCTTCATGGGAAGAATATTTACCTTTGGTGGAATTTGTTTATAATAATTCTTATCGTTCAGCTATTGGAATGACACCTTTTCAAGCTGCTTATGGCCATACTCCCCTTCTTCCTGCCAACTTTGTTCTTCAAGATAAAGTGGCTTTAGCAGACCAACTCATTCAAGAGATGCAAGATATTCTATTACAGATTAAGGATAAGATGGTCAGCGTACAAGAGAAATATTAGCGCACAGCTAATAAGCATCGACGTCATATTGAATTTCAAGAAGGAGACTTGGTATTATTATATATTTCCCCATCGATACAAGAGAGTGAAATCAGTCTTTAAAGCTTCACCCAAGATATTATGGACCCTTTCGTATTATTAAGAAGAACTCATCTCTCAGTTATAAGTTGGAATTACCGCCTTCTTGGGGTAGAATTCATCCAACTTTCCATATTTCTTGGCTCAAGAAGTTTGTAGATGGTGATTTTTCAATTTTTGATTATGTTCCAGAAATCGAAGGTGAACACATACTCTTAATTCGAGAGACAATTCTTGATGTCAGATAGAAAGAAACACGACATAAGTTCACTACAAAATTTTTGGTTAAATGGAAAGATCTTGATGATGCTGACTCCACTTGGCAAAGTGATGGAATTACAGGAATATCCAGAACTTCTTCAGGAATTCTTTCAAAGACAACCATCTTTTCTTAGCCGGAGTCTTATTTTAAGTGGGAGGGAATGTCAAGATTGTGACTAACCCTCTTAATCTCCTAATTACTCCTTAATCTCTCATTAACTGTAAAAACACCTGTGAAGGGTCACACCCTTGCACATGGGTCACTATCAAAGGACATGACTATTCATTAAAGACACACCCCTAAGTTCTCATAACTATTGATTCAAGAGCCCACACCCCTACACAGGGATGTGCCTCTTCAATTGTACCTTTTCAGCCTCTATTTAAGAAAGGCGCCTCTCTCAATGCAATCATTCAGTCTTTTCTTGCAGCATTTGTCTTATGTTCATTAATCAAGTCTTAATCATGTTAATAAAGCTATAAAAGCTTTACATACCTAATGATCTATTACAAATATTTTAATTAATTCTCGCTCTAAGGTTACTCAATGAGTCCCATCATCATAATAGACATTGTTGGTGGTATGTATATATGTCCGTCACATGAAATTGCTTCTCCAACAACTAGGGTATATATGAACCTCCAGCCTCCTTTGGTAGGTGTGGATGCTATCATTGGGCTACAACCTAGAAGTTAAGAACCCCCTTCCTTTGGTATTACCTTTCTATGTTTTGTTTTAAATGGTAAAGTGGAAAAAATAAAATTCAAAGTTGCTAATATAATTTGCATTTTTATAAGATTGATTATTATATATTACAGATGCTACATGTAGAACTTTAACTTTGTCGGAAACAAACATAGTTGTTAATATAATGTCATTTTTATGAAATTTCTTGTTATATTATAGATGGTGCCACCTCCAGGTGAAGATGGTTCGAGAAAAATAGGTTCGGTTTAACCTAGATCCAATTCAAAATTTGAGAAGTCTTTGAAAAAGGTGTGTAAAGGAAAAACATATCTTCAAAACGTTCAGGTTTTAGTTATAATTGGAAGAAATTGTGAAGAAAATATTTATTCATTATCACCATTTTCTCTTCAATCTCAATGTTGAAAAGGCTTGATGTTAGTTTCACTAAATATAGTGTGGTGAAGCCCCCATAGCAAAGGTTGTGTGTAAAGGGGATAGTACCCACCATGATTAATCATGCACTCCCATTGGTTCTTTAGTAAGTGATGGATGGGTGGGCAATTTGTCAATAACGGGACAGTCCCATTTGTGAATGAATGTCTATGAATCAAATGTAAGTGGAGAGGAAAGATAAGTGGGGTGAAGGCCCATATATATATCTTTGACACCTGGAAAGTAAGGTTCCTCATTGAGTTTGAGAATGCTTGTGCAGCTCACATCACAAATCACTCTTATTTCAACATATCCACTCCACAACCACCATGTGGCACCTTAACAACCAATAGAAGCAACATGAGGTAGCCACTATATGGCACCTTTTTTTTTGTAATGAGAGATTTTTATTTGTACCAAGCAGTGTCCTTACGGATCAGAGTTGGAAGTAAGCCTCGATCACGAGACATTACCCCAAACACACACACGCTTCACCAATTGCTCTACCACACTGTTGGTAATAACCATATGGCACCTTATGGAACCTAACCAACAATAGTGACTTCTCTATGTCTTTATAAAATAGATGTGTTCTCTAGATTCCAAGGTAGGTGAGTTCCTACAACATGGATATTGTGCTGAAGAGCGCACAAGTGCCCAAAGGTACCAGGGTTGATGCAACAGTTATGAGGTCTTGTGACTCCATTTGAATCGTTCATTGGCAGACATATGTGGGGTTTTGTGAAGCCAGGGTCCATATGCTGAGATTCACAAGCAGCAGCTGAACGTTTGTTCAAGAGTATTCTCGACAAGAGGCGATGCTGCAGCCTGCTGGATCTTAAAAGAAAATACTCTTCAAGAGTCTAACATGTCAAATTAAGAGGTGTTGGTACTTAGGAGATTCGGCGGAGAGTTTCTTTGCAGGTTGTGGTGTCGACGAGGCGCGGCGAGGCAAGAATGTTAGCTATAGGAGCGGCCGTGAAGTGATTTCCCCATTGGACTGGAGTTTTGGTGCTCATAAGGATTGCGGACAGCTGAGGATAGCTGTGATATAAGTCAGGGAGAATATGACACACCTATGACCCCTACAAGGGTGATCAATCAGATCTGCTCGGCTTTGGGCAGCGTTTTGGATGGCAGGAGACAGCAAGAGATGAGTGCCCAAGTGCGAACTGGATGGGCCTGCAACTGGACATTATTGGGTAGCCCTTATGAACCTTCTTGTGGGGAAAAGTACTGTTCGTCCAGCTAGCCAACTGGCCCACATAGACCCGGGTATATAAAAGAAGCATTAGGGTTAATTGTTGATTATCTCGTGCATTCCTGGGAGTTCTAATGCAAAGGAATGTTTACTCAAGGCAGGAGAGCTAGAAATGATCCGCAGTCATTAGCGTTGGGTTGAGCATTGGCATCTAACAGCAGCGTTACGCTGAGATCAGGAGAACATCATTCAGTGTTTCTTTTGGTACTTGAACATTCAATTGCAACATTCTTGTAAATGAAACATACAATAGGCGTTGAGTCTATCTTCTTGTGAGTGCTTGCATTTGTGATTCTGCTGCGCTCTCCTCTTTCTCAGAACTCTTATAAAGCACAAGTAGTCCGCAATAGAGGTGGAGATGTATCTTCATTTACAACCCGAACATTTGCCCCCCCCCCGCCCCGGGCAGAGAGGCTGGAATTTCATCAGAAGTGGAATGGTTGAGATCACAGCCAAGTATAGAAAAGAAACAGATCCTGCCAACGCAGCCTCCTCGCAAAGCATCCCAAACCAGCCAGGAGAGCCACATTGTCACGGGCCCCAGGATCGGGGTCCCGGACATCAGGTTGCAATGCGTCCCATCATGCCAATATATGATATAGCTCGGCTCCATCTGCCGTTAAGCGCGTCATAGCGCGATATAACCTTGTCGGGTCACACCCTTCTCATGTATCCCCGGCCCGAATCCATGGCTTTGTGGTCTCGGGTCCATCCATCCATCTCGAATCCATGATCCAACCGGCCCCGCCTCATCGGCCCATCGGCTCGGCAGGGCTCGCCATCTCGGCAGCTTGAAGCTTCGCCATTTCCACCATTTTTCCTTCCATCAGTTCCATTTCCACTTCGGCATGATCACCGTCAAGGTGGGGAGGGCATCCCCCGAGGCACATGGCACCTAGTAACCCCCAGGGCGACCAGGGAGGCCTAATGTGCCTACCCGGTGCGTGAGTGCGTTCTATTGTGCCTAAATATGGGTCCATGTTTCACCGCTCCTTACACTTCCTCCCCATGTAGATGCATGATTTTCGGAGATCTTAACCTTGCTTTATAGCCACCATGAGCAAAGTCAATGTCTAACCCATTACAACTGTGCATATTTTTGGATTTTTATCTATCTTTGTGGCCTGGACTTCAAGCCCCCGCTCGAGAGTCCCCCGAATCCCCAATGTGCGAGGTACCAAACTGCTGTATTGGTCCCCGCTTGACTCCTGTCTGAGCTGATCTGAGCTGAATGTAGACAAAGCAGCACTTGCCTGTTTCTCCTGAATCAAGTATGTTCTAGCCTTCTTGATCGTCGCTTTCTCAAGAGTTGCCAATGATATTCCCATCTTCAAGGAGGTCGACCCCATTGATTTTCATAACCATGTTTCCACTTGGTGTCTCATCACACCAATCTAATCATCTGTCATTCCAATCCATGTTGTGGACAAGGTTTTCCTGGTCAAGCCAAGCCCTAGCTATCTTGACACCAAGATAAGCTTTGCATGTTCTTTTTCCATTGATCCCTTGAATCTGTGGGTTGTGGTGAGCCTATAGCTCTGCTATTACCCATGTGCGCTAAGGTGTCGAATCCTTCTGGGACATGAGTTGCAGAACCTTACTAACACTAGCTCGGCCTGCAATGATTCTTGTCCTGTCTGTCTCCTGCAACCATGTGTAGGTTCTTTTGACCATTGTGTCATGATTAACCTGCTTATGATCCTGGCCATACGATCCTTGAGCTTGAGTTTGTTCTAGCCTTCATGACACCATGTTGGCCTTTACATAATCTCTCACCTTTGGAAGTTGTACCCTTATAACTATGAGCCTTGATGCTCGAATGTTTGTTTGCTCATACTACATGAGCCTAGTTGCTCGGATGTTAAAGCTTGAGGACACAAGTAGCTTAGTAGGCTAATCCCAAGTCACCTGTTTGATTTGTCTTCGAGCCTTTGAGTACCTGTTATGCATCCTATTTGCCCTTTGAACGGCTAAGTATAAATGCTGCCAACAAAAACCAAGTGTTGTCTTGGAATCCAATGAACACTCTGCCACTAAGCATTCACCCATACATAACACAATTGCCACCTTGTGCACATGCAATTTTCATCTTTAACTTCACTTGGCCCAAGTCTCCCCATCTGACTCCGATGAGAGCAATTGCCACCTTGCTGCCATCATCCAACCATAAGTACATTGCCACCTGCACTCCTGGTGGCTGTTTCCATCTTTCAAGTTCCCCTTGGTATGCATATGTGCCTTCATGGTCCTAACTTGACCTCATGTAGCACGTTGTATTCCAAAATCTGTTTGCCCTCCCTAGATTTCTCCAGTTTGGTCCGGTAGAGTCCATGGATTGTAGTTCTGGTTTTGTGACCTTCTTGTGCGATACTGGTTGCACGGCCACTCATTAGGAATTTTTTGGACCCAAAGAGGGCCTCTTGGATTAACTTTTGAATAGGAATGGACCAATAGGAAGAGGGCTGGGTGCACATTTTTGACTTCTTTGACCCTAGGGGGCCTAGGCTTTGGTTTGCTAATGGGGCCTAATTACTACTCTTGTCCCCCTACCTCTTGGGCCCAAACTTAGAGGTCCCCCACCTAGAATCACCACACAGATGAAAAACCCTAAAAATTGAAAATTTTTAATTTTTTCCCAAAAGTGTGTTTTCCCTCTCAAACTTCCCCCCAACATACTCTAGGTTTGGAAAGCTTATTTTGAGCCTGTTTCTTCCTCTTCTAAGCTCTCCATTGGTGTAGAAACTCCATACCTCTCAAGCTCTCACTCCTTGTCATCAAGCTCCCTCAGTCTCAAGCTCCCTCTCCCTCTTTCTTCCTTTTCTAAGCTCTCCATTGCTGCAGAAACTCCATCCCTCTCAAGCTCTCCCTCCTTCTCAACCTCCCTCTCTCGCTCTCTCTCTCAAGCTCCCTCCCTCTCCATTGCTGCAGAAACTCCATCCCTCTTTAGTCTACTCTAGGTTCAGGAAGCCTATTCTCAAACTCTAACCCCCTTTTAAGCTTTCCAGCACTGAAAACCTTGAACTTTCTCTCCTCTCCACTCTTCTGTTGTAAAATAAGCTTTTCTTTTCCCTTCTTCTCTTTTCTTACCACCATGGCCTCTTCCAGTAATGTGAGAAGACCTAGGGAGGAGAAGGTGAAAGAGCTTGTGCTGCATAACACAAGAGATGAGAATGGAGTTTGGGCTCCAACAAGATTCAGGGTTGGGGATTGGGTCTACATGCAGCCAAGCTCTAATGGACCACATCGAGTGTGTCATCATCACACAAGAATGGAAAAGCTTGAAGCAAAGATTTAGTATCATCATAATCATCCATGGACCATGTACCGCCCATAAGCTGTTCATTGAAAATAGCATCACGATTCACAAGCACTTTCTTGGAGGACGGGTCATAGCTGCATCATGACACAAGAATGGAAAAGCTTGAAGCAAAGATTTAGTATCATCATAATCATCCATGGACCATGTACCGCCCATAAGCTGTTCATTGAAAATAGCATCACGATTCACAAGACAAGCACTTTCTTGGAGGACGGGTCATAGCTGCATCATGACCAATGCTACGTCGTTGTTGACGTTGAGAATACTCAATCAAGATATGCAAGTTTGGTCAAAATCAAGACCGTCCTTGTTAGAAAGAATGGTAACAATGTTGTCATAAGACGGATCCGTTATCGTATCAAGAAGAATTGTAATAAGTTGCTTTCGTGGAACAGGATCACCCGCAGCAGCAAGTTGATTAATAATAGATTTGAAAGAATCAATATGCCCCGTCATAGCTATATCAACTTCATACTGTAACTTTGAAAGCAAACCTCTCAAATAGAGTGTTTCTGTAATAACAGACTTTTTCTGAAAATTTGCTATAAGATACTCCCATACGTCATGGGAAGTAGGAAAGTCATACACATCAAGCATGAGAGAATCACTAAGAACAGAAAGAATGTACCGACGAGCTGCTTTATCATGCCTCTACCAATCCATATAAGCAAGACGCCATGCATAAAAAACAGGGCCTTCCATGATAAGAACGTTGTCAGAATCCGGAATAGTAGGCTGAGACGGACATAGAGAATCGCCAATAACAACATCTGAGAGCTCATCGCCTTCAAGAATTAACAACATCTTTGCTTTCCAACTGGGAAACCCTTGGCCTTGAAAAGAAGGAATAGAACGTTGGCCAGAAGGAAAACCATTGACGAGAACAGTCATAGCCATATCTGTCTGCGAGAAGACGTATAAGATAAAATCACAAAATCTGCACACCATAGACAAGGACGACCGCAAGAGATAAGAGACGTCAATAAGAAAAGAGTCCTCAAAATAGGGAGACGTGGGACGCAAGATTCATTGATAGATGCTTGATGAAAAAGCTAGATTGGTCGTTTTGCTAAAAATAGCAAAATAATAAGAGACGCTTGACGAAAAAGCTAGATTTGGCGGTTTGCTCACAAAGACGCTTGATGAAGACAAAACCTGTGTGCTCACAAAGACGCTTGACGAAGACGAAACCTGTGTGCTCACACAAAGAACCTGTTTGCTTATTCAAAGAAGTTTTGCTGTTACAGATGCAGTTTGCCTGAATTGTCATAACTTTTGACTCACAACTCTGTTTGACAAACTTTTTTGATAGGATTCACCAGCACAATACAATCTACGCACTTGCACAATACAATAGGTTTTGGTTTTTAGGACGCAATTAAGAAACAACTCTAATTACAACAAGTTAAGCTGTAAAATCATGTAGACAACACATAATCAAAGAACAATCTTGTAAGACATGAAATTATAATCATGAATTTGACAAGAAGACATAGATGCTTCCCTTATAGATGCTCTGATACCATGTTGAAATGTAGAGAGACGAGACAAGAGACACATCATGTATGCTCCCAAAGACCGATTCATATTGAGGACAAGATACATATATATAGGTGAGACCAAGTTAGGTAGAGTGAGCCATATATAGAGCTCCAACATACACGTGGCTAGATTCCATGCATCTAGAGTATTTTAGAGTTGCTGTGCCATGCAGGATAGTCACCCAGGCTATAGATCAGGCCCCATAGCACATGTGTGGTCTGCTGGCCGCCATTGTTATGGCTCACCCTAACCACCCTTGAAACACATCAGACAAGAGATTACCTGGTGAACCGTAACTATCGTGAGGATATTTCCAATTGCCGAGCTTGTAACCCTTGAGGTCTCGAAGCTCTACAACTCCTTGAGAAGGAATTCCACCCACAATTCTTGAGCGTTGTCACACCATCGCGTTGTCCTACATGTACTCGTCCCTTTGCTCACCTCCTCACATCACTGGCACACACTCACTATAGAATGCATTAGAGAGAGATATTAACAAGAGAAAGATGCTATTGCACAATGGGAGACTCTATTTTATTATGAGAGAAAGTCACTTTTATACATGGCCATAACTGTTCACACTTACTTAAATTGTGGTTGGCCAGGAACTTTAGGCTCATCAGAGGCTTAATTCTATTACAATTACTCTCATAATATATCCATGAAGTAAATGACCTGGGACTTCATCCTACATGCTACCACACACTCTTGAAAAAGGAATCGCCGAAATTACTCCATCACACCATTACGGGGGCCCGTCCAAGTTGTAGATTTAGACACCATTACTTCATATCTTAAATGTATGACCCTTTGGTCTATCTACTTGACTCCTTGATGTAAGATAATGGTGGTAGCTCTTGTTAACCCTCGGAATGGGTTAATAGCCATGTACCACAATCTCCCATGCTTCACTAGCCGCATTGCCGAGCTTGCATGTTGTTACAGCCAGGGAATTACTTGTGAGAAAAGAGGGTATGAGTATATGAAGTGCGGACGATTGAATAACAACAGACACACGGACATATGCAGAGATATATATAGAACATAGATAAACATAAAGATGGATGGGTGCGACTATTTTTTATTGTAATTGCTATGATTTGATTACGAGAAGAGGCAGTTTGAGATCATACTAAAGGGAGTTCATGCTAGTATTCTTATATCCCCCCTCCTTTGAGAGAAAATGTGTGCCTAAGTACGTGTGCAATAAAAGAGATTCACGAGTGTTTGATTGGGGATGAGTCCCCACCTAGTTAAGCTAATGGCATGCTCTCCACTGACTCTTTTGCTCATGATCTATCCTTTTCCTCTCCTCCTCAAGAGCCTCTTGGGCGGGGGGACTCTAGTCCTATCACGCTTTCGGCTCCTACAACTTTGAGAACCTATTTTCAAGGAAGCTGCTAGAGAGAGGGCTCAAACTAAGTTGTGAGCTGATAAGATGGCCTTAGAGAAGTATATTTTTATAAGAAAAATAACTTATCCACTTAAGATTTCATTTGGGTGCAAGATTGAATTTTATGTAAACAAGGCTGCATAAGAATAAATAGATGAACATATATATGGATATTCTTAATCTAATTTCAAAAAACTGTAAATTATATTATAAAAACAAGGTACACACTACTATAGGATGACCCATTTTTGGCGCATAGTTTCGACGGTGGCCGCACCATCAAAATAACCGTCGATATAAATGTCAGAAAGAAATGTTGAAATGACCATCGAAATAAGAGGTGAATAACTGCTTCAATGGAGTTTCGACAATCTGCTTCCAATGTATTTCTTCTAATCTCCTTCTTTGATATCCATCATACCACTACACTAATCTTGTATATATTGTCACTCTTATGTCTTCACTGAGGTAATCCTTAATTGCTATTGGCAGCACGAATTGTAAGATTTTATGCCAGTCACGAAACTAAGTGATGCACTTCTTTACACGCCACTGCTCTTCTTTGGTTTAAGACCCATGGTGCTCCAGGGAGAATCACCTTCCCACCAGCAAGTCTACTTCGTACCCATAAATGTTGCATGTGATCCACCTGCTATAGATCATCCCTTTGCACCTTGGTCTCTTTAGCACCTATTATGGTTTCTGAAAGCATATCAGTTATGTTATTGAGAATGTGCATAGGGTCAAGAAGACGATTGACTAGAAGATCACTCCAGTATAAGAGTAGATGGAATATGGATAGTTGCTTCATTCCTAGAGGTGAACAAATTGGATCCACTTTCCATGCCCTCCTCCAATCACTTGGTGTTAGTACACGAGCAGCCTCCCTAGAAATTTCTCTTGCAACTCATGGTTTTTGGGGAGATACTTTTTGTGGCCCTCTCGTAGACAACCTTCCTCAAAGTTGTTGAGTATCGTGCCTCTAATCTAGGCCCACATATAGGACATGCATTATAACCAGATATTGAAAGCCCTGCCAAACATGCTAATCATTGTGATGAGATATGCAAATAATTGCACTGTTGCACTCCTTTCTCCAAACCACTTTGACTTATCATGATCTTGGATACCATCCCATAACATGCATAGCTCGTCAACTAATGGAGCCAAGTAGACGTCCATGTTCTTAACCTTTTACGTCCCTGAAACTATTAAGGAAAGGAAAAGGTTCCCCTTCTTTATTGTTAACCATGGTGGTAGGTTAAAATTCACTAAGCACACCGACCATACATGATGAACTTCGTAAGACAAATGGATTCAGTCCATCCATTTCTAGTATGACACGAATATGACCTCGAGAATATGACTAGGCTTTTTCCCAAAGTCAGTCCACTTCTCTTTGATATATCTCCATGCTGGAGAATGAGCATGAGCACACCCATAATGTCATCTATGAATTTGGTATTTCGATGCAAAGTCATTAACTGGATTTGCATCTCAACATTGTTTGAATACGTGGAATGATGGGGTGAAGTGTCGTAAGACTTTAGCAGGGACCCTTTATCCTTGGACATTCTGCCTATATCTCGAACACTATGGACACTCGTGAAGTGTGGCATACTCATGATGAAAGAGAATACAATTATTCAGACAAGTATGGTGTATGTTATAGTCCATCCCTATGGAGTGCAACATTTATTTTGCTCGTGCATGGTCCAAAGGCATCTCATTGTCTTCTGGTAGAAGTTGATTCTACATATAAAAGAATGAATAACAAAGGAGAAAGATAAGAAATTCATGCAATCATGTGAAACATAGAGAGGGGAAGGGATACATATCCCATAAGTTTTGAAATGCTCATATCAGAACACCCATATATTAATTCCAAGTTCAATATGGAGAGGCAAGTGTGGAGAACTGAAACACTTGATCCACGATAAAGTGGTAGATGGGCAAGCCTACGTAGCTATCTCTCCTCTCGAGAAGCATGCTCCACATGTTGTCTGATTTCTACTTCTTGAGCCGTTGCTGCATGCTTTGAATCATGATTATCTAGTCTATGGCTTGTGTCATGTAGGGCATCTATCATGTCGGCCATGTCATGTTCCAAAACTTGATCCGAGTCCGTAAAAGCTTTATAGTTTTCCAATCCCATCGAGGTTGCCTCTGCACTTGCTCATTTGCTCTGCTCAAGTTGAATATCCACTAGGTCATTATTGTCTGGGTGAACATTGAGGCTAGTTAAGTAGATGTTGCAAGTTCTCTACTCGAAATACATCCCATTTTTAGAATGCCCATTGTAAATTCTTCGATGTCGAGCGACTTGGTACTTGCAAACGACTGCATGGGCACACTGTTTTTTTTCTCTAAATTGACAAATTTTGAAAGGTTTATAGCACTTCCGAGCTCCATATAAGTCGAATATGCATGTGAATTTGGGTCCAAATGAGGGAGGTGGAGCTTCTTTTATACTTCATGCATGGCCTAGTCGATATATTCTTGTTTTTAATGAAAATGTGTCGGGCCACTAAAGATTCAAACTTAAATGTGAATTTGAATAAAAAATTGAATTTAAGCACGCATCGAAATAGCCATCACAAATCACTGTCAAAATAAGCGTTGAAAAGAGGTTTTATTGACGCGTATTTCATCACTTATTTCAATGCCAATATCGATGCCTATTTCCACTTTAGGAACTATTGTTGAGAAAACGTGGTGCTCATGCTAGATCAAGTGTGTGGAGAGGAGAGACTCAAAAAGTACAAGAACAAAATCTTGCTTATTAAGTTGCTTATGAATACAACTAGGCCTTGCTCCATACAAAATGCCTCATGGCTCCACCTTTAAATAGGTGAGCAAGTGGACCTCAAGTCCATTCACACTCACACCCTTCTACATAACCTTAGTCCCTTAATACCCCCCCTCAATACCAACTATGAAAGGATGGAATAGGTGGCATTGGACATAGGATGCCTTTATAACATTAGGCATACAAGGTTTGAAATATAGGTGTGATTACATTGAGAATTAAAACAATTTCTCAGCAGAGGTAGAGGCTGATACAAAGTTGGCCTCTGACTCTTTGTTAGGACATTTAGAAGTGATATGCCCCGTTTGTTTACATTTGTTACATTTCATTTTGTTGGGATATTTGATCCAACAATTATTTGCCAAGTGACCCACCTTTTTACAATGGGCACATCTTACTTTGACCACTTGATGTGACAAAGCTTGTTCAATGGTCGATGAAGTGGTTGCATTTGAAGACTCCGCTGCTCCCTTTGGCCTCTTTTCTTCATCAAGACATGATTGGATGACTCCTTCAAGGGTGGGATTAGGTATGTTCTTCAGGGTGGTGACCAAGGTGGGGTACACCTTCTTGACTGCTTTGAGCAAAACAGCCACTGCATCATCTTCATCCATTCTTGCATTCACTGATGCAAGTTGAGCCATAAGGCCCTTCAAGTGAGAGATGAAGGCTCCAATGCCTTCTCCCTCTTTGAGTTCCAAGCTAAAAAATTCGATTTTGAGTGAGATCTTGGAATTCTTACCACGAGCTCCATAGAGCTTATCAAGCTCATCCCATTTCTCCTTTGCAGTCGGAAGCTGGTCCACATGGTGGATGAGTGCCTCATCAAGATGAAGGATGATGATGGCTGTGGTAATTAAGATCACCATTAGTGTGTATAAAACACAATTCGTACTAAAAAGCACATTTTTAGTATCAAATGACACTTATTTTGGTGATTAACTCACCATTAGTGTTTAATAACACTATTAGTATTTAAGAACACTTTTTCTTTGCTGGATTAATAGAGTAATTAGTGTTAAACAACACAATTATCACATTTTGAAAGCTTTGAAAGCTTGAAAGTTGATGTTGATGGTGAAGCTTGTTGAGCATGTGAATGGAATCTCTTCAAAATCAAGAGAAAGATTAGCTACTCATTCACAACACCACTTGAATGATTAGAGAAAGGGAGGTGATTATATGAGCAAGAAAAAACACCAAAAATGAAGCTTTAATGGAAGCTTAAAGGTGAAGAAGAGGGGCGCCTGGTTTTTTGAGTGTAGCCAGCGCTTCAGTGGATGAAATGGGCTCAGGTTTGAGCTGTAGAGTCCTTACTCAATGGACTACTAAAGACCTCAAACACCATCCCTAATGGTGGCTCACAAGCGTAGAATTGTTGTACGACCAGTGCAGGAACAGAAAACGGTGCCGACTTGAAGCAGGGGGAATGCCGCCGCGGATACGAGAGCAATCAGCAAATTGACCGTATGTTTTGATGCGCCCACGCCTCTTCTACATCTTCCTTGAAGACATCTTTATGAGATCTTGCCTCTACCGGCTATTGGAAGGCCTCCAATGGAAGAGGGTTAAGCTCCACACATGAAAAGATAAGAAAAAATGGAGATATTTGACCTATTCTACACCACAAGTGGTTCTAATCAACCAAGCTCTGATACCATGTTGAGAAAACGTGGTGCTCATGCTAGATCAAGTGTGTGGAGAGGAGAGACTCAAAAAGTACAAGAACAAAATCTTGCTTATTAAGTTGCTTATGAATACAACTAGGCCTTGCTCCATACAAAATGCCTCATGGCTCCACCTTTAAATAGATGAGCAAGTGGACCTCAAGTCCATTCACACTCACACCCTTCTCTCTCCCTTCTGCATAACCTAAGTCCCTTAATAATTATTACCAGAACTGTGCAAGCATTTTGAAACCTGGTTTTGCTTGTCCGAACTCCCCAAAAAAATTGTAAGTTCTCTTCTCTCCCTTGCCCCATCCCATTCTTGTTTCAATTTTTTATTTTGTATGTGTGTCTCTAACATGCAACTTCTAATTGTGTGTTTGTTTTGTAGCTTCTAATTTGCTGAGATTCCACGTAGCCCTTCACCTTTCTCTTGTTTTTGTTTGTTTATTTGCCTTACTTTTGATAATTGCACCCTTAGGTGTGCTGGGGTTTAGGATTAGATGAGGTTCAAGCATGCATGCATCTAGCTTAAGTCTTATGCATGAACTTAAGTATTATGCTCATGCTCTATGCATAACCCTTAAAATAAGGCAAAGAGATTCAAGCTTATGCATAGAGCTTCAAGCTTATATAAACAGATTGAAGCTTCAAGCTTATGCAAGGGCCTTTGTTTCCTTTGTCTTACCCAGCTCTATTAATGCCATGATTTTCTTGTTGGTTTGCTTGTGTTGAGTGTATTTGCAGGTATGGAGTTTAAATGAGTGCTATGCATGCATGGAGTATACATAAGCACCATGCATGCATGCATTTAGATTTTCTCATAAATGTGTTACTAATCACTTTTTCTCGTGTTATATTTTGTAGGTCTTGCATTGTTGTCCTCTTCTTTGGCTTCACATTGTCGAGGTAAGCTCTTTTATTCATGTAATCGTTTAGGGTTAACCATATTGCATTCCTCTTAACCCCCTTAAGGAAGCTTACACAAAAGCCTTATACATAAATCTCTATGTGTAGGCCTTATGCATAAAGATATGGGACATTATTGTAGGCCATCTAAAATGCTGGTTAAGTCAAGGTAGGAGTGGTTATCCGCGAATAGGTGGTATAATGGAGGGGGAGCCCTTGATCTTCTCACTATCCTTCTCTTTTAAAAGATAAGTTGCCTTTGGCTTTAATAGTGGGAAGCGTGTGGGAAGTCTTTAGAAGCTATCATCCAAAGGGTCACTCTCCACCCTGCTTGTTGTCTAAGTAGTATTGTAGAAGATCTCAACAATGTTTTAATATCACAACATGCCTCTTTTGTTTAAGCTTTAAGCATTCTTCTGTTAGAGAATTCTTATGTTGTTGCCTCTTTTATTTTGTAGCTCTTGCACTAATCCTCTCTTTTGACTTCATATAAGAGCAGTAAGATCTCTTCTTCTTTTGATTGCTTACAGCAGGTTTTTCCTTTATTTCACCCTTGGGTGCTAGATGTAGGTTTAGCTTAGGTTTACCTCTATGCATAGGCTTATGCTGAGTAGGGCTTATACATCAATCTCTATTCATGCTTGCATTAAGCTCTATGCATAGAGCTTCATCTATACATTAAGCTTAATCTATGCATAAATTAAGACTAAATCTATGTGTAAATTAAGACTGCATCTATGCATTAGAGGATCTATGCATGCATAGATTAAGCTATATGCATAGAGCTTAATGCTTTTGATTCATAGAGCTTCAAAAGAAGCTAATATGCTTTGTTTTATTTGTGTTTGTTGTGATGGTATGTGTGTAGACCATGAATCGTACACCCGATGACACACCCGTACATAGCCCCAATCTCTCCACTTTGCCTACACCACAGGTAATGTCCCCGAGCCAATTTTATCATTTCATGTTGTAGATGAACCCAAGTAAAGGGCTATGGCTCAAGCCTACTTTGTGGGATATAAAAGAACTTTTGTATAGCCCACAGCCTACCACTACACAGGCCATGCCCTCAGACACTCCACAACACATCACACAAACCCCGCCCATGGCTCACTCAACTACTTCCAGTCGTAGAAGGTGAGATCGTTCGATAGGTTGTTACCATGCTGGTGACTCCACAAATGCTTCTTTTTCTCAGTGCCACAAGCACCCACCCATTGCCAGTTTATAAGGGGACACCGTGCTCGCGCCGCTCATCCAACCACACTTTGACACAAGTCCCTCTACCCCGAATCCAGCGTGTTTCCGCTATCAAGTAGTGGATGGAAATGTGGTCTTGGATGATGTTGGCAACAACAAGATGAAGTCTTGAATCTGCGAGTTATGCCATATAGTATTTGCCCATGACTGCATGACTACATGGCATAAACTTGATAGTGCCAGGAAGGAACGAGTCGTGAATCAAATCAAAAGAAAATTTATGCCAACACCAGCTAGTGAAGAGGTCCATCCTAAATGGATAAAAGATGTGGTGAACGTGATCAAGCACTGGCGCAACGACATCACACGCAAGGTGAAGTCAAGGAGACAAAATCCTTAGAATTAATCACAAGAGATTTGGGAAAAGGAGTGTAGAAATTACCATGTGAATCCTCAAAGTATAAGTAGCAGGAGAAGGCCGCAACAATGCGAATGGAGAGCATAGGGATCTTCCATCTTGCAAGAGGTGGCTAGGATTCTTTCCCAGCTCGAATGCCACATGACACCACGTGAGCTGACATGGCAATTCTACATGGGATGCATGGGTTGACATGTACACAGATGATGTGGATATATGTATAACATGGCCTCAGTTGACGTGGCATGCCATGCGAATATATGCGAGGTGGCATGCAAAGGTGGTAATATGATGTGGAATTTATTGATGATGAGGTAGAAAGTCAACTAGGTTAACCAAGCTGAAGTGGATGGTGGAGGTGTGGCAAGGTGAGATGACTAAGTGCTTATGTGGATCCTCTACAAGCTAATGTGAATACAAGTTGGCATGTACATGTTAGATATCCATCCCAAGGCTCACACATGCAATTAGCTCTAGGCTTGGAAGATAACCATTCCTAGATCATCAAAGCTTACTAGGCTTGGTTGACTTAAGAGAGGAGAGTAGACATAAAATAGAGATTTTTACTTGTGATGATTGAAAATGGACCTTTCCTTACTCAAATTGAGTGATTTTGTTTTCATGGATTCATGGTAATAAGTACTTCAATCCATATAGTTTTTTTTATCTATTTTAAATAATAAATCTTAAAAGGAGTTATAGGGCTTTTAACAGTCAGAACAAATATTACAAATGAGATCTATAAAAATCCAACCATTCAAATTGTAATTTTACCTTGGATTCACAATATACTGATCTTTTCCCATGTTTTAGTCACTAGATCTATACAAAATTAGCCTTGTAAGTTCAAGTTACTAGTTGATTGACGGGTGAAATCTCGCTCTCTTCTCATCATTGATTGGATTAATACTGTGATTGCCGACCACTTCTAGTAACCTAGTTTCTAAATCGCCCAAAAATGATGAGCCTCTTCTATGTAATCCACTTCACTAGTATCTACACCTCTGCTCGCCCTTACCATCACTCCATCCTCCTCACGAACCATAAAGCTCGTTTCTTTTTAAAATATTCAAAAGACTACTCAATCTACAAATCATATAGTTCAGCACATCTGCTATGAGGGCATCCCCTGTCCCTCTCCATCAGCATGACCTTTGGGGCCAAAATCACTGTTGTCATTACCGATTTCATCAGCGATGGCCTCTATATGGTATTTTTAATGCTTTCTGTGGTGTTTATGCTTGTGATGTTTGTGCTTTTGTTTAGAAGACTTACCTTCACGATCATCCCTGTGCTTGTGTTTGTCGCTGCTGCTAGAGCTCTGTGCTTCTCTTTAGCGTCATCTTCTATACAATGTTTGGTGCTACAAAGCCAGAGGTGGCACCTGTAGTAGTACACCATGTCAAAGTCCATGTTGCTTTCTCCCCTAGACACGAGGTCACAAAGAGGCACCAACAGGACTCCCAATGGCATCGCAACTCCAGGGTGTGGGATCAGAAGGGTGCTTGCACCTTTTCGAATATCAAGATTTATATAGTATAGACAAACTATAGACAAACACTATTATTTCAACACATGTCCACGTATAGACTCGCTCGTTTATATAGTATGGATAAACTACCTCTTCTTGTAATGGAACCATAGCAATAATAATAATAAATAATCTCATTGTTTTTATCTCTATTTTTCATATGTCTGTGTGTCTATAATTATTCAATCATGCTCACTTTAGATAATCCATTGGGGTTTATATCGTCTTTTCTCACAACAAGTAATTTGGTGGAATAACATGCAAGCTCGGTAATGTGGGTATAAGTGAAGCATGGATTAGTGTAAGAAGATTGTGGTGCATGGCGGCCAAACCATGCTATGGGGCATGACATCGGGACTATCCTGCATGGCACCAACTCTGAAATACTCAAGATGCATGTAATCAAGTCGCGTGTATGTTGAGTAACGCGCATGGCGATGGGGCGACAACATGCCCTATGTGAGTATCGGCCTGCTAGAGCTAGGAGCTAGGGCATCTGCATTGTTGGGTTTGGAAAGCTTGCCACCTGTGGTATAGGAGGAGAAATAAGATCAGATCTCGGAGGGCTACGGGATCCCCCACTCAATAGAGAAAGATGCACCATTTCTAGGCAAAGATGAGGAAGATGACTATAGCATCTCGCTAGTAGGCAAAGGCAAGGAAGATGGTTGTAGAGTGCTCTATCAAGGGTAGAGTCACCACGGACATTGAAAAAAAGAAAAATTTCAACGGGAGGATCTTGTGCATTGGTTGATTGTGGGTTAAATCGGATAAGTGGGCATATACCACAACTCAAAAGCTGAATGTAGGAGTACAATCTCAACTGTAGCAGGACGATGAACACAACCTTCACCCAAAAATGATGAGAAAGGCTAGCAAACCCTAGCATACTATTTTTGGTGGAATATAGGAGAATGCAATCCTTCCATTCGACTATTACACCATTTTACGAAGGCATATTTGGAGCAGCAACCTGATGTCTAATATTCCCATGAGACACACAATATTCCTTGAATATGTACTCAACGCTATTGTTTGATTTTAGAGTCATCAATCTTGTATTAAGTTAGGTGATGCTATACATAATGCAGGTGATAATGTTTAAATATGTCCAACATGTTTGATTGTTTTTAAAGGAAGAAGATAATAGTGACCTCAGTGTAAATATCAAAAAGTAGAGTGAGTTGATTTAGCAGGAATGAACAAGGCACTCAAGTGTGGAAGTTGTGCATGGAAAGGTTTCTTGACTAATCACGTAGAAAACTAGCCTAACTAATCATGCTGAATTAACATGAAAACTCACATACTTGTGCACTCTGCAGATGTTGTAGAGAAAATGTTGAAATAGGGCCAATATTCTTGATATACTGAGAAGTTTATGCCTTTAGGAAGGGGCATGCTACATGCAGTTACATCTTTAAAAGATTTATAATTATTAAATCAAATAGAAAAGTATTATAGTTGGGGCTATCATGCTCTCATCATTGGGGTTACCATCTTGCGAGGGCTCATCTATGCAAATTCATGCATCTTTATTTTAGAAAAATGAGGTTTTTTTTTAAAATATTGGTATATTTTATTATATCTAATTATAAGACATTGTTTTTGACACTACTATATCTTATTATAAGTGTTTTACCTTATCAATTGACACATTTTAAGCTTTGATGGGTTTTTTTTAATGATGCCTCGTCAATTGGTAATTTTTTTTATAATTCATTAGAAAATAATGTTTTCTAGACTAGTATATCTCATTATAAGAGCTTTCCATCATGTATTGGAAAATTTTAGACTAGTATATCTCATTATATAGGTTTTGCCTCATAAGTTGGTGGATATTAAGATTCTGGTTTGCGGTTCTTTAAATTTTTTCAAAATATCATATTTTTAAAAGTTTACTAATAATGTTATTTTTTAAAAAAGTTATCATTTGCATGATTTTTTATCTCCCTTTTATGACCCATTGTTTAATTTTAATCATCTATATATTATTACTACTAGTATATATATATTTTTCAATGGAATGAATTGTTTCCTACGTAACCTCGCGTGGTTTTGCAATATGTCAAAATGATTATTGTGTGCAAAGTTAGTGGTTTTCTTTTTAGGGATAGAAATATGTTTTTTGCACTAAAATAGGTTCTTTCCTTTGAATCTGACCACGTGGTTGTGATATTGAAACAGTATTTACAAAATGGTCATCGAAGGAAACGCATGGTGGTATTCTTGGTGGTGCTATTGAATGCAAGTGCTTAATATTAGATGATAGTTTCAAATTGTGCCAATTTTAAACCAATTACTACTATCTTTCCTCATAAACATAAATATACAAAAGTAATATGAAACATAAGCAATACGCTTTGCGCTACATAAGCTGTTTTATTGTTCCCTTGAAAGTAACGTGCAAGAGTAATATCAAACATAAGCAATAGTGTTTGCACGGTACATTAAGTTGTTTTATTGTTCCCTTGAAAGTAATATCAAACATAAGCAAAGGTAAGCAATACTCTTTGTCGTAGAAAAGTTGTTTTCTTTGTTCCCTTGAAAGCATTATTTTGAAAGTCTCTAGATTTTGAGCAAATTCGGAACAATGGTGAGACCTTCTTCCCATGCTCAAAGGCTTTAGCCTTCTCTACCCATGCTCCTCAACTATGGCCCTATTGATATCAAAACAACATAACTATTTGGGCATGCACATGTGAGCTTCTTGTATATATTTTCTAGGGAGTTCAAGGCATGGCACCCCACACATGAACATGAAGAAAAATTACTCCCAAGAAGGGACGAGTCCAAAGAGTACCGCACGAAGAGTAAGAAAAAATTATGAGTGTAAGTCTAGAAAGTATGTGCTTATCATGGCCTAGGATATCTAAGTCAAAATTATCATGAGCCTTAGTATTTACGAGAGAAGTCAGAATCAATAGTCTATGTCCACAAAGTACGTGCGTAGGAAGCGTATGAACGAAGTCGAATAGTGACCTTCTAGAATGCTGATGGTATCATGCGTTCTCTCTCTACTCGTAGGACAATGCTCTATAGAGAGAGAACGTGCATTGATGCTTTGATTTATTGATGGAAAAAAAACCCAAAAAAGATGGTTCATGAGGTGCTTTCAAAAGTTTCGTGCTTATCAACTAATATCAACGTTGAAGTTTGAACCATCCGCCGTTCAACAGGCGGACTAGACATTGGGGGCTCTTCTTCATCGTGACTTTATGGCATCTTCCATGCGCAGCCCAAGCTGCAATCATTGGAGATTTCACTTGTATAAAAGAGAGGCGCTCGCTGCTCCCAACATCATTCAAAATATTTTTCTTAACCTAACCTTGTAAGTTACTCATTACCCCCCCCCCTCGCGTCTCTAAATCCCACAGTGCCTTTAAGAGGCACCTCAAGTGGGATCGACGGCTGAGATGAGCGTGCAGATCTCGGCCGCCGTCGGATCACAGTGCTCAAACCTAGCTGCTGAGGGCCTAGGCGGAACGACAGATTTTAGAGGCTCTGGACCACCCGTTCCTGCCCACCTTGTATGCCTGCCTCGACGAGCGCCACTTCTCATGTCTGGTTATGGAGTTCTGCCCCCCGGAAGTGATCTGCACGTCCTTCGTCAATGACAATCCTTCAAACGCTTCTGCGAAAACACAGTCAGGTACTAATCACATGCCTTAATCCCAAGTGCTATCCACAACTAGTCATGCTCTTAACTAATCCCCCTCTCTAGACGTTCTTCATATCTCTGTCCACCCTCGTCTCCTAATTACGTTTAATCTGAGTTACTTAATCTACACTAATTCTAATTAACCACAAGCATCTAATCATCATCAGCATCACACTCAGATTGTCCGCTCATTTAAATGCCACCTTTTTTTTTGTTTGGAGACATAATTGAGAGAAAAATAAAATCTTGTCGGAAACAAACAGTGCAAGGGAATACAAATAATTGTCATGCTAGGGTTCTTATTGCTATGCTTAATGCCTCATTTCCATGCAAGTATTTTAGTAATATGTGTTCATGCATGCATGACACACTTAAAGCTTTTGCCTAGTTTACTACATAGACCTAGTTTATCCCTAGTTTACTACACAGACCTCGTTTGAAAATCAACCTTAGTTTATCGATGGTGCTTATTGCATGCATGCTTTAAAGCCATGCTTGGGTTCACTTATTGCCATGATTAATGTCTTGTTGCCATGCATGTATTTTAGTAATATGTAATCATGCATACATGACACACTTAAAGCTTCAACCTAGTTTACTACACAAACCTAGTTTATCCCTAGTTTACTACATTTTCCTAGTTAAGTCCTAGTTTAACCCTTGTGCACTAGATATTCATGGTTTATCCAAACCCTAGCTTATACATTGTTTACTAACGTATCTTTGGTTCATTTAACTTCAATGAAAGCAAGTCACGATATAGTAGTTCTTGTAGTCTTTCTTTTTGCTAAAAGTATGTGGCACCAAATTGTGTATGTCACTTCTTTATATTGATGGTTCTTTGGTACTCATTGCTATTAGATGGCACTTCCAAACCCTCCTTATGAGGATATTATTCTTCCTTCTAGGAAACTTGCTCGGCAATGTTGAGTCTCGTCATGAAATTGTATCAAGAACAAAAACTTATACAAGACTATGTCTTATGGTTTCTTGTGTACATATAAAACTTCACTTACATGGTAATCACAACCATAGGTAAGCTCCTCCTACTCGTCGCTTATACCATGCCACTCTGTTTATATGGTTTGCTGAAGCCATCTACTAGAAGGAAATTCTAGAAATTGAGCGAGTGAATCTTGGTATGGCAATGCTCTAGTTGTTCGACTCTTTCTAAAATTCAAACGATCTTGGTCTCTTTCCCCCTTTGCTAGATAATACCTCTCGATCCATTTCTCCATAGCACTTAAGTTGAGGATGGAAAATTTATTAATCCTCTCTCGCAATGCAATATCCATTGCTCTCTAAAGCCCTTGTCCTTGAGGCTCTTCCCCAACAAGCCGATCATCCTCTTCTTGTGTCCACAATCATGGCATATCTAGGTCTAACATACTAATAAATTCTGTTATGTATACAAGAGATTCTTGAACAAGCTATCCCATTGCCATACTGCCCTTATAGGGAAAGCTTTTTGACAAAAAAAAACTTTCAGTGTCTTCATAAATTTCTCGAGGAAAAACATCCTTGAAAATGAACACCTACTATAGTAACCTTATCAACCACATGAACAAGTACGTACAATTGAATGGTCAGGAAACTTGTTGGAAATAATTTTTCTATCATTGTAACTGCTTCAATGGAGTTTAGACGATCTGCTTCCAATGTATTTCTTCTAATTGAATGGTCAGGAAACTTGTTGGAAATAATTTTTCCGTCATTGTTGTAACTGCTTCAATGGAGTTTAGACGATCTGCTTCCAATGTAAATCTCCTTCTTTGATATCCATCATACCATTACACTAATCTTGTATATATTGTCACTCTTATGTCTTCACTAAGGTAATCCCTAATTGCTATTGGCAGCACGAATTGTAAGATTTTATGCCAGTCTCACGAAACTAAGTGATGCACTTCTTTACATGCCACTGCTCTTCTTTGGTTAAGACCCATGGTGCTCCAGGGAGAATCACCTTCCCACCAGCAAGTCTGCTTCGTACCCATAAATGTTGCATGCGATCCACCTGCTATAGATCATCCCTTTGCGCCTTGGTCTCTTTAGCACCTATGATGGTTTTTGAAAGCATATCAGTTATGTTATTGAGAATGTGTATAGGGTCAAGAAGACGATTGACTAGAAGATCACTCCAGTATAAGAGTAGATGGAATATGGATGGTTGCTTCATTCCTAGAGGTGCTCATGGTTTTTGGGGAGATACTTTTTGTGGCCCTCTCGTAGACAACCTTCCTCAAAGTTGTTGAGTATCGTGCCTCTAATCTAGGTCCACATATAGGACATGCATTGTAACCAGATATTGAAAGCCCTGCCAAATATGCTAATCATTGTGATGAGATATGCAAATAATACAAAAATAGCAATCATGAAATTACATCAGATCGAGAAATCTTAGCATAATTAACTTACTAGAGCACTCTCCATAGCCTGACAAATCATGCATGGTTCACGTAAGTATTCCTTGCACTGTTGCACTCCTTTCTCCAAACCACTTTGACTTATCATGATCTTGGATACCATCCCATAACATGCATAGATCGTCAACTAATGGAGCCAAGTCGACGTCCATGTTCTTAACCTTTTCGTCCATGAAACTATTAAGGAAAGGAAAAGGTTCCCCTTCTTTATTGTTAACCATGGTGGTAGGTTAAAATTCACTAGGCACATGGACCATATACTCCATGATGAACTTCGTAAGACAAATGGATTCACTCCATCCATTTCTAGTATGACACGAATATGACTAGGCTTTTCCCCAAAGTCAACCCACTTCTCTTTGATAACTCCATGCTGGAGAGAATGAGCATGAGCACACCCATAATGTCATCTATGAATTTGGTGTTTCGATGCAAAGTCATTAAAGATGCACTGGATTTGCATCTCAACATTGTTTGAATATGTGGAATGATGGGGTGAAGTGTCGTAAGACTTTAGCAGGGACCCTTTGTCCTTGGACATTTCGCCTATATCTCGAACACTGTGGACACTCGTGAAGAGTGGCATACTCATGATGAAAGAGAATACAATTATTCAGACAAGTATGGTGTATGTTATAGTCCATCCCTATGGAGTGCAACATTTATTTTGCTCGTGCATGGTCCAAAGGAATCTCATTGTCTTCTGGTAGAATTTGATTCTACATATAACAGAATGAATAATAAAGGAGAAAGACAAGAAATTCATGCAATCATGTGAAACATAGAGAGGGGAAGGGATACATATCCCATAAGTTTTGAAATGCTCATATCAGAACACCCATATATTAACTCCAAGTTCAATATGGAGAGGCAAGTGTGGAGAACTGAAACACTTGATCCACGGTAAAGTGGTAGATGGGCAAGCCTACGTAGCTATCTCTCCTCTCGAGAAGCATGCTCCACATGTTGTCTGATTTCTACTTCTTGAGCCGTTGCTGCATGCTTTGAATCATGATCGTCTAGTCTATGGCTTGTGTCATGTAGGGCATCTATCATGTCGGCCATGTCATGTTCCAAAACTTGATCCGAGTCCGTAAAAGCTTTATAGTTTTCCAATCCCATCGAGGTTGCCTCTGCACTTGCTCATTTGCTCTGCTCAAGTTGAATATCCACTAGGTCATTATTGTCTGGGTGAACATTGAGGCTAGTTAAGTAGATGTTGCAAGTTCTCTACTCGAAATACATCCCATTTTTAGAATGCCCATTGTAAATTCTTCGATGTCAAGCGACTTGGTACTTGCAAACGATTGCATGGGCACAATGTTTTC
This sequence comes from Cibotium barometz, assembly GCF_041138505.1. NCBI lineage: Eukaryota > Viridiplantae > Streptophyta > Polypodiopsida > Cyatheales > Cibotiaceae > Cibotium > Cibotium barometz. The sequence goes on along the minus strand of NC_141071.1, from coordinate 47,916,789 downwards.
TTCTCTAAATTGACAAATTTTGAAAGGTTTATAGCACTTCCGAGCTCCATATAAGTCGAATACGCATGTGAATTTGGGTCCAAATGAGGGAGGTGGAGCTTCTTTTATACTTCATGCATGGTCTAGTCAGTATATTCTTGTTTTTAATGAAAATGTATCGGGCCACTAAAAATTCAAACTTAAATGTGAATTTGAATAAAAAATTGAATTTAAGCAGGTGTTGAAATAGCCATCACAAATCACCATCAAAATAAGCGTTGAAAAGAGGTTTTATCGATGCGTATTTCATCACTTATTTCAATGCCAATATCGATGCCTATTTCGACTTTAGGAATTATTAACAGAACCGTGCAAGCATTTTGAAACCTGGTTTTGCTTGTCCAAACTCCCCAAAAAAATTGCAAGTTCTCTCCTCTCCCTTATCCCGTCCCATTCTTGTTTCAATTTTTTATTTTGTATGTGTGTCTCTAACATGCAACTTCTAATTATGTGTTTGTTTTGTAGCTTCTAATTTGCTGAGATTCCAGGTAGCCCTTCACCTTTCCCTTGTTTGTGTTTGTTTATTTGCCTTTATTTTGATAATTGCACCCTTAGGTGCTGGGGGTTAGGATTAGATGAGGTTCAAGCATGCATGCATCTAGCTTAAGGCTTATGCATAAACTTGAGTATTATGCTCATGCTCTATGCATTATTTTACATATTGTCTCATTCTCCTCACCTCAATTTTTGTATATGTGGGTTTGCAAAAAAGCATTGATGTTTTTGTTCAAATTATGTGCTTTGGTAATCATGGGCAATTTTTGGAGAGCAGTGATGTACATTTACCAGCCTACACCGAAATCTCACTTTTTGTATTCTCTGTTTTGCGTCTAAATACGCATCTAATTCTCAGTGTAGACGCACTAATAGACGCACTAATACACGCGCAAATAGACACGCTATTATGGCATCGAACTTCATAGGTGAGGATAGAGTTGATGGAGTAAAGGCTTTATCAGAATTGGTTGTTGATGTAGAGTGGCTTTTGTGGAAGAGGCTTGTATCCTTTTGCGTTCAGCATCATAGATATCCATTAAAGTTGGATCTTCTTCATCGTCGCAGTATGGTACTATCAACTTTTTGTCGTTGACCATCATGATGTTTCTATCGCTAGCAAAGAACAGTGGTGCTTGGGTAGCAACAGTCCATTTATGCCCCAAGATTAAATCTGCTTCCAACACATACTCAACCACAAAAAACTTGCAAGTGAGGGGGTTAGTTTCAATATACATTGTATGTTCAAAGTACCCCAGACATGGCATGTTCAAGTCTTGTGTAAAGGTAATCCTTTCAGTATGGGCGGCCGTGAGTGTTGGTTGACCTAACAAAGCCCATAACTCGAGGGTCATGAGATTGTGTTCTCGTTTTGGATAAAGCTGTGCTTGAGCTGTGGTGATTTCATTTGAAATTTCCAATCCAATCAAAATCCTAGGTATCTTTTGATGAGTAAGATATGTTGGAAGTTCCAGCTCTTGTAAGATTTCTTCCTCCCGTAATAGCAATTGTACATTGCATACAAGAGTGTTCAAAGGTGACTGTTTGCATGGATTCATCTAGTGAATACAACGATTCACTTATCCAAGGTCCGCCAATGATGACATCATACTCAAAAGAGTCTAGGGTGACATGAAATGTAAATTCCATATCGTTTATCGATTGTTTGAGTAATGTATCTAAAGTAACCTAGAACTTCAATGTTTTGTACATTGGTTCCTTTTGCATTGTCGGGGTGAGGCTAGGTTGTCCCAATGACACTCAAGTGTCGATTGTCATGATGTTATGACTTGCTCGAGAACTAAACAATGTGCGTTTGCGCTGAACATCATTGCCTGTAGTGAAATCCAACCATACCATGTTAGAGTCTTCCAAAGAAACCATGGGTGTTTCGGTTAGTGTTTTAGCTTTCACATCCTGTGTCTGTTTATATTCCCATTCACTTTTATCCACTATTTGGGTCTCATCTTTTTCAAGAGTACCCAATGCATACAATTGCACACTTGGCCCTCTGACAATTCTTAATGAGGATTGTTTGGAAACTTGCAAATCCTCAGAGTCGTGGTTTATGTAGTTCGTTATGTCCTTGTATAACTCAGGTTGAGCCATTAAAGGTGCAAGTGTTGATATGATTCTAGCTTTATCACATGAGAGAAGAGCGTTCCTCCGTGTTTAAGGTTTTGAGAGACTATTTTAATCTTGTAAGGGAATTATTGAATTCCTCACATGCATTCTCAAGCCTATAGTTTATACAATCTATCTCAAATGACTCTTCTATAGAGAGTATGTCTTCCTCTTGAAAGGGAAAGCGATACTCCTCTAGGTTTTGTATCTTGGTTGCTGGTTTAGGTTTGGCATTATGAGGCTCAATCTCAACTGGTGACCCTATAAGACATTCAACCATGCTAGTCATGCACTCTTGAGCTGGTTTGTTGTGTTCTGCATATGTCATGTGATCATTATTATCCATTTAGGATGGTTGGGTGGGTTCTAGTTTCTTGATTAGTCTATGTGGTGCACTGAGCAAAGAGTAAGAACTTGTCTCATCCTCACTTAGTGATGTACTAGAACGTGTATCATTTTCTAACTTCCTTTGGTTTGTCAATTCTTCACTATGTTTACCCATGGAACGAGATCAAATTTTCTTTTGGGTTTTTGTATTCTGTGTTGCATGTATGGGTGTGGAGGTTTGTGTGGTGGTCTTTGATGTGGATGCTTCTGCATCATGTATAGCTTTTGAATCTATCCTGTGTTTACGTCCCCTTTTGGGTTTATGTCCTTTACAAACTCCTTTTCCTTGTCTTTTACTTCGACCTTGGTTTCGACAGTTTGTTGTCCTGTGTTTTTCTTGAATATTCAGAAGGTCTTATTTTCTCTTTTGGGTTCTGTTTTAAAGCATGTTCTTCTACCCATGTTGAGGTGTTGTCCTTTACACTCTTCTTGACTATTTGTCATGCCTTGGCTTGTAAACGTGTAAGCACATTCAAAGGCACCCTGCCTGTTTTGTACACTTAAGATGTTAAGAGTTGTATGTTGTGAGACAAGTTGCATTGAAGCAACTCGTCTTGAAAAATCTTGGAACATGTGATCAATGCCACACTCTTCACACATTGGTCGTCGCAAGGTGTCAGTGACTATGGGCATTGAAGTATTCCAAACTATGTAGTTTGCCACCTTGTGAGGTCCATGACAATAGAAACACTGAAGTGCCCGATTAACTGCCTCCTGAGCAATTTCTACCCTTTGGATTGTTTCTGTTTTGTGCACGGGAGGGTGTCTTGTATGCACAATGAGGATTGGGATGGTCATAGTGATTGCATTCAACACAAGGCATTTCACTCATCATTTTTATAGGCATTACGGATGTCTGGTTTTGAAGGTTTTCATCCTCTCTATGAGATGTTGGCTGTAAAGTTTTAAGCAAGGATGCATAAAATTCTAGAAATATCAATTCCAAGATTGATCTTTCTTTTGCCATTGCTTCATTTGGTTTAGATGTGGAACATCTCGTAGCATGATCATCTTCTAGCATGTTGTCATCTAAACATATTGCTTCTTTACAACATTGATCGAATGTTTTCGGATTGGATACAATGACCAAATTATGTAAGCTGTTATTCTTTAAGCCCATCATGAAACATCTCCTCAATTGAACATCGTTTATTTTTTTCCATGACTCACAACGTGAGTCCAAGAGTTTTATCTGAAGGATAAAATCTCTAATGGATTCATTTGGTTGATGTTCAATTGAATAGAGTTGTGTTGTTGCACTCCACCGATCACCTTGTCTGGAAAAGCCATGTATAAAGGCTGATTTCAAGGTTTTGAAGTTGGTCTTGATTGTCGGCATCGCATTTCTTGATTGTCGGCATCAATGCGATGAACCATCAACTAGCTTTTCCTTCTAAGCATAAGTTCAGTGCATGTACCTTAGTGGGGTAGTTGAGATTTCCAAAGGTTTCACATCTTTGTTCAAACATTTGAATGAATTGAACAGGGTTTGTTGTTTCATCGTATTTGCCCATAATTGAAAATTTGTACGGTCATATTTTTGTATGAGTCACTGAGGTCGTATGTGAGTGCTCTTGTTGGAAGAGACTCACTCAGTCCTTGGGCCACCCCCCTTCATAGGCTAGTTAGTATGTCCAAGGTGTGGGCATCCAAGAAAGAGTTGGTACTTATAGGATTTACGGGAAGGTTAGGCAAGGAACCAAAGCCTGGTGGAATCAAAGTGTCAGGGGGTGTAAAACCCAATGACGCACTTGTTATAGGCATAGCCAATGTCATGGGGAGGTGAATTGGCGCCATGGATGTCAATGGCTCGAAGATGTCAGCCATTGGGTTCAGTCCTTGTGTAATTGCAGAGGCAATCCCTCTATTGTGGCCATGTCAAAGTGCCTAAATGCTTCTTAATGAGCAATCTTTTTTTTTTTTGCTTTTTATACTTTTTCACAGCCTGTTTATAGCCTCAAGAGGTTTGGTGTACTCTTCGTTGGACCAAACGGGTGTCCGTTTGCCCTAATTAGCTTAGGCGCTATACGTACGTGAACGACCTCTTAGAGATATTTTTCCAAAAAAAGCGTATGCTAGAAACTTCCTAGATGGAAGAGGAGGTCCTAAAACCTTTTCTCCATCACTATCTAAAGACAAAAAAATTTCTCGAGAATTTTTTCCCTGTTTCGCAGCACGTTTTTTAGTGTGTTCCAAAATGAATTTTGAAAAACTTTGTACGAGGGAGTTGTAGTATTTTTGCAGTACTAGAACTTTGTTACTCTGATTCGTCTGTGATTTTATCATTTAGATCCTAAATAAGTAGCCCGGATATGCCTCGTCATCATTTTCGCGCTATTTTTTGTGATTTTTCGTGGTTTTTGGGCTGTTTTTTGCATCGATTTCTCGGTCAAATTTTGAGACTGCTAGTCGAAGGCCCAAATGATCGATTTTGACTTCAGACAACTAAGTACAAATTCAAAGAGCTCGATGTCAGCTTTTCGATGAGCCCTAGAGTGCCTTCATCGGATATACGATTTTGGAAATACGGGCCTCCAAACAGGGGTGGTTTCCAGAGTCGTGTGAACACGTAGTGAACCGAACTTCACATAATTAATTTTTATTTTTTTCATTTTGGAGTCTAGTGTGGGAAATACGAGTTTCTCTTTTTTGGGGGGAGTATTTTTTGAATTTAGAATGAAAGGGATATGGGCATTTTCCCAAAAAAGATAAGTGGAATAAAAAAAGTCAACCCTTTAATGACACACCTTACACCCTTCATAAATGCCCCCAAAAATGGACAAATTGACAACTCATGAGCATCTTCTCATTGAATGCTCATTAGCCTTAATGAGTTATGTAAAAAAAGTGATTAAAGATTAATCCTTTCACTAATCTTTCCCTCTTTTACACTAATCAAGACTCTAATTAACCATTAATCCCTAATTAATTCACACAATTGAGCACATCATTGGATAGTGCAAGGAAAAACTATTCTATGTGCACATCAACAATTGTATAAATTAATCTAAATTATGGGATTAATTAGACTCTTAATTATAGTCTCCTTTTTAAGGTAAAATTAAGCAAAGAGAGTCAAATTTGTCTAATTGATCAAACAATTGATGTGATTAGGTGTTTTGATGCATCTAGATGCTCTTAAAACACTTAAAACTCCAATTTTGACTACTTATATGATCAATTTAACACATTTTCTAAATTTTTAGCCTCTTTGAACAAGATTAATCACTCTTAATGATAAAAACTAGTCCATTAAGAGAAATTAGTCAAATTCAAGGATTTTTTGATGATTTTAAGAATTTTTTTTAAAGATTAAGCTACTCCTAATGCTTGCTAACACTCTAATCCAAGCAATTTCAACAAAAAACTCATAATTAAACTAGAATTATAATATAAGATCTATGTTTAAACTAAAGAGAGCTAACATTCACTAAGGAATGCATTCACTTGCATTATTTGATGCAATGGATACAAACTAAGCCTAATACAAACTATGTGCAAGCTTTCAGAACATGAAGAACCACAAAAACAACAAATTAATCTAAAAATTAAGCAAAAAGCATTCTTTTCAAAACAAAAAAGAGAGATATTCTACACCAAATCTCACATAAATCACTATCAAATCCACATATTTTTCATGGAAAACCACTAATCAAGATAATGGGCAATGGGTTATGCATAGATTATTTGAAACACATCTAAAAAGAGATTACCACGTGAACCGCAACTGTCGTGAGGATATTTCCAATGGAAGAGCTGGTAACCCTCGAGGTCTCCAAGCTCTACAACTTCTTGAGAAGCAATTCCACCACGTCTCCCATGAGCATTGTCACACTGCCGCGTTGCACTACGATCCTCGTCTCTCCTCTCACCTCACTTCACTCACACACACTCACTAGCATGCATTAAGGAGAGAGATTAGCAAGAGGATTATCAAGAGCAAGAATCAATTGCACAATGGGAGAGTATGTTATATTATGAGAGAAATTCACCTATATACATGGCCTATTACAATGACTACTCTCATAATTTATCCATAAAGTACATCACTTAGGACTTCATCCTATCTTTCTACCACATGCTCTTAAAGCGAGAATTGCCATAAATACTCTGTCACACCATTACGGGCGCCCGTCCAAGTTGTAGCTTCGGACACTATTACTTGATATCTTGAGTGTATGACCCTTTGGTGTATCTATCGTGACTTGATGTAAGATAATGGCGGTAGCTCTTGTTAGTCCTAGAATTGGATTAACATCAAATAGTGTCACCTCTACAACAACTTACTCAAAAGAAATGCTTGCGACAATGAATATGAAGAAGTGTTTAATGAAGTCAAGTTTATACTCAGTTCTCTACCTGTTATTATGCCACCATAGTGGGACTTGGTGTTCTATGTATGCCCAAGTGTTGGTTATCATGCAGTTGGTGCAGTTCTAATGCAAAAAGATCCGATACAACCTATATGATGCACCTTGTTTACTTTGCCAGCAAAGTGATGATAGAAGCTGAGAGGAGTTTCCCAAAAGTGGAGCAAATGATGCTAGATCTTATGTTTTCAGAGTAAGGAAGTTCAGATCATACCTTTTGCCAAAACCTTTTTTCCTCCTAATAGCTGAAAACACATTTCCTTATGTTGTTCAGCACATGAACCTCTCACCAAAGATTGCAAAATGGATTTTGGAGTTGCAAGATTTGAATATACTTTTATGGTGGAGGATAGCACCTGTGCCAATCTAGCAGATGTGTTGTCTTACTGCTATTATGAGAAGAAGGTGGATCCTAAATAAACTTTTATGGTGGAGGATAGCACCTGTGCCAATCTAGCAGATGTGTTGTCTTACTGCTATCATGAGAAGAAGGTGGCTTCTAAATAAAAAACCTCAGAGCAAGAGGATCCCCTTACTGATGCCTTCACATTGTATTTTGATGGAGCCTACAGAAAGAAGACCAATTTGGTAGGAGGAGAATTTATCATTTTAAATCCTGAACAAGAGGTGGTTTCCAAAGTAAGTAAAGTTTTATCTGATGTCCACTCAAACAATGAGGCAGAATATGGCACACTCAAGTTGGGATTGGAAGCTTGTTCAGAGCAAGGGATTAAGAGACTGATTGTAAGAGGGGATGCCATGCTTTTAGATAGACAAATTCAAGGTACCTGGGCTTGTAAGAATGCTAATATTTTGATGGTTGAAGCAAGTTAAGTGTTTAAGAGAGTTTGATGCTGTGAAAATCGAGCATGTGCCTAGGAATAAGAACAGGGGTGCAGATGCCCTAGCTAGAAGTTAGATGTTTGTGCAATAAAACCTCAGGAGCCTAAGTTTCAAGGCAAAGAGCATCTTCACGACATCACTCAATTTCTATTCACACAAGAGAACCTCTAGGCCATCTCACCAAAGTACAAAGACACAGGTTAGTACGGAGTGCTTTATCTTATCACAAGAGAACCTCTAGGCCAATATCTCACCAAAGTACAAAGACACAGGTTAGTACGGAGTGCTTTATCTTATCAATTAATTGGAGAAGATTTGTACCACAAAGTGAAGGACTTGGTAACGAGGAGGGTTCCCTCATCAGATGAAATAGGTCACATACTCCAATCTTGCCATGATGGAGTGTGTGGTGGGCACTTTACACAAGCAATTAGTAGAAAGATTCTCTTGACAGGATACACTTAGCCTAGTTTACACAAGGATGTCTAACACTGGTGCAAGACTTGTAAGGGGCTTGCCAACTTGCAAGAGATAAGAGACTCACTTATGAACCAAGGAATCCCATATTCTCCTGTGGCCCATTTGAAAAATGGGGAATTGATGCCATAGGTCCCCTCCCAAGGACCCAATCAGGAAAAGTTTACATTATTGTGGCTGTGGATTACATGACCAGGTGGGCAGAAGCGACCAGCACTAGGAGGATTATAGCCAAAGAAGTGGGCAAGTTTGTGTTTGACAATATTTGTTGCAAGTTTGGAACACCCTTGGATTTGGTGTCAAATCATGGACCAGGGTTTAGGCCAGACGTTCTCTAGGAGCTTTTGGATAGGTTGAAGATCAAACACGGGTATTCTAGCCCTTATTACCCTTAATGCAATGGATTAGTAGAAAAATTAAATGGATTTCTATCCAAAATAATCATTAAACAGGTGGAGATCTGACCTAAGGATTGGGATAAGCACTTGACTGCAGCCCTATGGGCTTATAGAACCTCATTCAAAGCAGCCACCAATTTCTCGCCCTTTCACCTCGTTTATGGTCAAGAGGCCTTGTTGCCTCTAGAAGTGGAGATACCAAGCCTTAGGGTCTTTGTGAAAAGACAAGTTGGGCCACATGAGAGATTTGAGGAGCGGTTACTAGATCTACAAAGGCTTGCATTTGATAGGGATGAAGCAATGAGTTTCTACATTTTAGCAGGCCACCAAGAAGCGGGATAAGTTTAATGAAGCACTCAAAGAGAAAGGCTTGGAGAAGGGAATGCTCGTCCCCTTAGGTATGATAGCAGATTGGATAACAGGTATGACACCAAATTTCTCCAAAGATGGGAAGGTTCTTTCATTATCCAGTAGAAATTTGCCAATGGTAGTTACATACTGCAAGATCTATCTAGAAAAGTACATAAAACTAGAGTGAATGGCTAGAAGTTGAAGCCATATTTCCAAAGGGTAGAGCTATCTGGAAGCCTGTCTAATTCAAAAATAGCAAGAGGAAGATCTAGATGACAAGAAAGAGGATCAATTCAACACATTTGATCCAAAAGGGTATACCTCCTCATTTGCCTACCTTTTTAGTTCACCATTAGAGGTATGAATACCTCTAATGAAGGGGGAGGGCTAAATATGAGCCATATTTATTTGAAACCACTATTTGTATCCACATATTTGTAAATTCACCCTTTCACACACTAGTTTGCACTTTTTCCAAAACAATCACATTCTTGCACACCCTCTAGATCACTACTTAGCACCTTCCCTCTAGAAATCACTTCTTAAAATATGTTAAAAACCTCACACATTACATGCACTAGTTCATTAGGGCTTGAGAGCAGATGCACAACCTATCATAATATATTTCAAACCACTACCACATTTTCATCATCTGCATGGGAGCACCTTGTAATTTTGAGGATTTATCCAAGTCAATTCTTCTTCACCATTTTCTGGACCCCATCTTGCATTTATTTAATTATATGGGAATTAATCACATTTAAAAACTATAGCCTATTCCAAATGTGAAATTTCCTATTATTATTTTCTTATATATATATCTCGGTCATATGTAAGGCATGTGGGATTTTTTTAAAGACTTCACCATATAAGGTGAGTAATAAGCCTAGTAGAATAGGTTTAGCAATCCAACTCAAGGAGGGTGGGAATAATGGCTTAAATTATTTTGAATCGGGATAGTATTAAAATCCACAAAGAGGGCCCAAAGACTTGGCATTTATTGGAATTTTCCACATGTGCACAAGTCTTACATCACCAAAGGAGAGGAGGTAAGCATTATGCCTAAATAATTCAAGATTCCATTTAATATTATCTACATATATGTACACTTTTTCTTCCCAGGATGGCTTGGCAAAAAAAGTCTTGGAGACATGGGAGACCCACCAAAAGGACTTTTTTCAGGGTATACATTTTTAAATTTAAATTTCGACCATCTTCTACTCAAAATTTGGGGATTAGCCTTTTCGGTTGATATGGTGTATGAAACCAGAAGCCAAATTTACATAGCACCCATGAAATTCAATTTTGGTTTTAGAAGCTCCCAAACCGAGCTACACAGAATTACACCCTTTTGATAATTACACCCTTAGGTGCTAGGGTTTATGATTAGCTTAGGTTTAAGCATGCATGCATCTAGCTTAAGGCTATGCTTAAGGCTTATGCATAAACTTAAGCATTATGCTCATGCTCTATGCACAAGGTTTAAGATGAGGCAAAGAGATTCAAGCTTATGCATAGAGCTTCAAGCTTATGCAAAGAGATTGAAGCTTCATGCAAGGGCCTTTCTTTCCTTTACCTTACCCAGCTCTATTAATGGTATGATTTTCTTGTTGGTTTGCTTGTGTTGTGTGTATTAGAGGTATGCCTATCTTTACATAATCTCTTCACTTCCAGGTATGGGGAGCATTGGGGACCGTAAACCCTTACTGCTTTTGTTGTTTTTTTTCTTGTATATTCAAGAGGCCCCGAGATGGGGAGTTGGGTAGATAAAGCATGTTGTATAGGCTTCAAGCTTATGTGCAAAGAGATTGAAGCTTCAAGCTTATGTAAAAACATAGCATGTGGGTTCAACATAAGGGATTTTTTAAATATCATTTTTAAACATTTTTTACATACTCAGAAGGGTACCATTTAAAAAGGGTATTCACAGGTTGAATAGAAAAAGGGCATGTTTGAACACACGTAATACAGAGGGTTTACATATAGTGAACCCCCCGAGGAATGCATGGAATTTAAATGCATGTAATGCATGCATGGAGCATACATAGGCACCATGCATGCATGCATATAGATCATGCATAGAGATTTTCTCATAAATGTGTTACTAGTCACTTTTTCTCATTGTTATGTTTTGTAGGTCTTGCATTGTTGTCCTCTTCTTTGGATTGACATTGTCAAACAAGGTAAGGTCTTTTATTCATGTAATTGTTTAGGGTTAACCATATTGCATTCATCTGAAGCCTTAAGAAAGCTTATACACATAAGCCTTATGCATAAATCTCTATGTGTAGGGCTCATGCATAAAGATATGGGACATTATTTTAGGCCATCTAAAATGTTGGTTAAGTCAAGTTAGGAGTAGTTATCCATGAATAGGTGGTATAGTGGAGGGAGAGCCCTTGATCTTTTCACTATCCATCTCTTGTAAAAGAGAAGTTGCCTTTGGCTTTAATAGTGGGGAGCGTGTGGAAAGTCCTCAGAAGCTATCATCCAAAGGGACACCCTGCTTGTTGTCTAAGTAGTATTGTATAAGGTCTCAACAATGTTTTAATATCGCAAATTGTTGCCTCTTTTGTTTTGCAGCTCTTGCACTAATCCTCTCTTTCGACTTCACATAAGAGCGGTAAGCTCTCTTCTTCTTTTGATTGCTTACAGCATGTTTTTCCTTTATTTCACCCTTGGCTTAGGTTAATCTCTATGCATAGGCTTATGCATAGGGCTTATGCATAAAGCTCTATTCATGCATGCATTAAGCTCTATGCATACATGCATTAAGCTCTATGCATAGAGATTCATCTATACATTAAGCTTAATCTACGCATAGATTAAGACTTAATCTATGCATCAAGCTCTATGCATGCATAGATTAAGCTATATGCATAGAGATTAATGTTTTTGATTCATAGGGCTTCAAAAGTAGCTAATATGCTTTGTTTTATTTGTGTTTGTTGTGATGGTATGTATGTAGACCATGAATCGTACACCCGACAACACACCCGCATATAGCCCCAATCTCTCCACCTTGCCTACACCACAGGAAATATCCCCGAGCCAATTTTATCATTTCATGTTGTAGATGATCTCGAGCAAAGGGCTATGGCTCAAGCGTACTCTGGGGGAGGCGCTGGCACTTCTATACATCCATAGCCTACCACTACACTGGCCATGCCCTTAGATGCTCCATAACACGTCACATAAACGCCGCCCACAGCTCGCTCGACTACTTCCAGTTGTAGAAGGTGAGATTGTTCGATAGGTTGTTGCCGTGGTGGGTGGTTCCACAAATGCTTCTTCCCCTCAGTGCCGCAAGCACCCACCCATTGCCAGTTTTGAGGGGACATTGCGATGGTGCTTATCCCGCCACTTCGACACAAATCCCTCTACCCCCCTTCCAGCTCATTTCTGCTATCAAGTGGTGGATGGAAATGTGGTCTTGGATGATATTGGCAACAAAATGAAGTCTCGAATCCGTAGTTATGCCATATAGCCTTTGCCCACGACTGCATGACTACATGGCATAAACTTGATAGTGCCAAGAAGGAACAAGTCGTGAATCAAATCAAAAGTGAGTGTATGCCAGCACTAGGTAGTGAAGAGGGCCATCCTAAATGGATAAAAGGTCACACGATGCACTAGCATAATGACATCACACGCAAGGTGAAGTCAAGGAGACAAAATCCTTAGAATTAATCACAAGATATTTAGGAAAAGGAGTGTACAAAGCACCAAGTGAATCCCCAAAGGTATAAGTAGTAGGAGAACGCCGCAAACAAAGTGAATGGAGAGCATAGGGAGCTACCATCTTGCAACCGGTGACACCACATGAGCTGACATCGAAATTCTATATGGGATGCATGGGTTGACATGTAGATGGATGATGTGGATATATGTATAACATGGCCTGAGTTGATGTGCCATGCCATGCCAATATATGTGAGGTGGCATGCAAAGGTAGTAATATGATGTGGCATTTGTTGATGATGAGGTGGAAAGTCAACTAGGTTAACTAAGTTGAAGTGGACGGTGGAGGTGTGGCAAGGTGGTATGGCTTAGTGCTTATGTAGATCTTCTCCAAGCTAATGTGAACACAAGTTGGCATGTACATGTAAGATATGTGCCCATCCCAAGGATCACACATGCAATTACCTCCTAGATTTTCAAAGCTAACTAGGCTTGATTTTAGACTTAAAAGAGGAGAGTGGACACAAAATTGAGATTTTTAATTGTGATGATTGAAAATGGACCTTTCCTTACTCAAATTGAGGGATTTTGTTTTCATGGATTCATGGTAACAAGTACTTCTATCCAGATAGTTTTTAATCTATTTTAAATAATAAATTTTAAAATGAGTTATAGGGCTTCTAACAGTCAGAACAAATATTACAAATGAGATCTATAAAAATCCGACCATTCAAATTGTAATTTTACCTTGGATTCACAATATACTGATCTTTTCCCATGCTTTTATCACTAGTTCTATACAAAATTAGCCTTGTAAGTTCTAGTTACTAGTTGATTAGCCCATCTCCAATGGGTGAAATCTCTCTCTTTCTTCTCATCATTGATTGGATTAAGACTATGATTGCTGACCACCTCTAGCAACCTAGTTTCTAAATCCCCGCAAGACTATTGAGCCTCTTTTGTGTAAGCCACTTCACTGGTATCTACACCCTTGCTCGCCCTTACCATCACTCCATCGTCCTCAACAAAGAACCATAAATTTGGTTCGTGTTAAAATCTTCTTTGGAGCATGGAGTCACCAAATTCTTTGCTCTTGCAATTAGATAAACTTTCTCAAAAGGGGATTCAATTTCAACCTTTCCAGTAAGGTATGAAACATTGTTTGACCAGCTCACCTCTTTACATGTTTCTATTATTGCTTCTTCTTCCCCTAGTATGAAAGATTTAAAGAACTTTATGGCAATGGAATACTTCAAAGAACTTTATGGAAATGGAACACCTCAAAATATGAGATGTTTGTGACAACTTTGGTCCCTTTGGTATGTGGAAAAGTTTTGAGTAAGGACCCTACAAGTTTTCAAGAAGTCCTTTGTCTTTAAAAAGAGGTGATAACATTACAGATTGAGTCAACCTTTCAAAATGTAATCCCTTTGCTGGCTTCATCCTCTTAAGTTGAAGCACCTTCAATATCTAAGGTACCTTCATCTACATCATTAGATCACAATATAGCACAACTAATGGTTTGGTGGAAGTTTCTTATTTAAGTCTACACTTGGTAAATGCATAGCCACCAAGGGTCCCTGTGAGACGGTTCTGAATCTAGCCATATCTTAATCATACAACTTAATCTAATAAAACATTAAGCTCACTTAATCCTGCTATTTCCATATAACAACACAATCAAATCAACCTTCTTAAATAGCAAAATAAGCATGCATGCCATATCCAAGGTTCTTATCACATAAGCAAAGAATCATGTAATCTCAAACAAATATTCACATGATATAAATCTCTATCAATTACAGCATAGCATCTCAATCAATCACAATGTATGTGTGTATATCAAGATTCTATCATCATCACCATTCTCGATAACATGGTTAGTCATAACGACCAAAATCCAGCCAATCTAGGGCTTTCTCCGATGCCCATCCACCCAACCTCCACACTGGACGTCGCGGCTATCCTGGGTATGCCTCTTTCTGAATCTCGTCCTCTCTGGGTTCTACCACATGGCTCCCAGAGGGTATAAATCTCATTCTCTATTCGGTGTTCCCTGTCTAAGGATGGCCGGCCCGAATCTTAAAATCTCATGTCGAGTCTCATCATGAACATGCATATCAATCAGTCATACGCATGCATATCAATCATTCATCTCAAAACAAAGCAATCATAACTCATACATATCATCTCACACTCATCTCTAGTCCATAATCTTTCAAGGCATGTAGATTCATTTCAATCAGAATCAATTTCAAGTATAAAACAAGCTTTTAATTTAAACAGTCTTTAACTTCTCTTTATCTTTTAAGTCACATGGGAATCCTTGTTTTTAACATAATCAATTATCATGTTCTAACGAGCAAGGTCATCTCTAGTCACTATAGCTTATTCTTAACTATGTTTATGCGTTAGTCCACTCGGTCTATATAGATAAGATAGTCAATCTTAATAACTGGTCTCTTTGGGAGAGTAATATGTTCCAATCTAATTAGAGAAAAGTCAAAACTACAAAGTTTTAGGACTTCTAATGCTCTTTAAAGCACGTCTCATTAATAATTCTCTAAACATGAGTTCTAAAGTCTCTTTGAGAGTATTCAAATAGCCAAAGTTGTGTTTTTAGCATAAAACTACCAAAAACAGCTAAGTGCCTAACTTTGCACTCGAATAACTTAAAAATAAAAGGGATTTGGCTTTCTATAGTCTCTTACACTCTTGTAGAGTTTCTTGTCCTATAAAACTTTTGGGTTTATCTCAAAATATGATTCTAAACACACGAACAAATAGACTCTTTGCAAAATAGCCCCCAATGAAGGTTATTCCTAGAATCTAGTCATAAACTAGTCAAATATTCTATCTTCTAATTCTTTACCCCATCAAAAGTGTTTATGCTATGAGTCTCATAGATCAAGATAACCATGTATAATTAATAAATTTAAGAATTACTCATCGTTCAGTACGCCCTATATCAACTCAAATTCTCTCCTATACACTTATCGATTTATTTATTTCATATCAAAAGAATTTAAAGAAAAATAATAGAAAGAGTGTTTGTGTACTTTCTCGGTATATTTTTTGATGTCTTGATTGATTAGGAATCCATGTCTACTCTCCACCAGAAGTTGTGGAAGAGCTGCTTGTAGATTTGGCAAGCCTCTTAGATTTTCTATTAGGGTTGTAATCTGTAACAAGTTTAACTTTGTGTACAGTTATCAAATACTAGTCATGTGGATACTTAAAATTACCAGAATGTATGTGGTCTCTACAACCCTTCGTGGGCCCAATTGCTAAAATCTACTACATGTGAAAGTCGACTCTAAAAATAGGTCACGTTTTACTTTTTTATCAAATTTTGATTTGCATGTCTAGCTACACACTTAAAGGCTTCCTTTGAGCATACTAACTATCGTGAAAACTCAATCTTGAATTTTTTCTTAATTTTAATACTTAGAATCTTTACTCCTGAAAAACCACTGAAACTTGATGGAATTCATTACTAAAATTTGTAGCATCTGTTATAGTCTTGCAAGCTGAGGAAAAGCCTAGGGATAGGAATAACATCACAAGCTATAAAGTGTCAAGAAAAGGAGTAAAATAGCACAAAATATACAAAAATGAGACAAAGGGATGATAAAAGGGTAGCAATTCTACACAGGACATCATAAGAGGAATAAGAAACCTTGATGCCATTAATGAAAAAGAGGGATCAAGAGAGAGGAAAAAGATGCAAGTTATAAGCTCTAAGAAAAAGCCATCAAGATATGGTAAGAAATAAAAGCGAGAAGATAATTTGAATGTTGGAGGCTCCAAGAGAAATAATCTCTCAGAAAGTGGGAAAAATGGATGTATACATTAACGATACCTTTTTTGAGAGAGATTTGACTTTTTGGGAGAGAAGCTAAATTCTAAAATTTTGGGCCCCAATAGGCTACCAATTTTACAAGTGGAGAGGAGTGGACCACTTTTTGAGTTTGCCCCAATTCTAAAAAGAGCATAGTAACTTAGGATAACTTTACTAGTGGTGCAAACCTCTATCCAGCCCATATTGGCCCTAATGCATGCATCTTCTTTGAGCTATCCATAAAACCCTCACCATATTAACTTCTGTTGTTGCAAGTATCCATTCAAGAAAGCATTCTTAACATCCAAATAGTGTAGAGTCCATCTCTGACTCGATGCTATGGTAATACTATGTATTATAGACATCTTGGCTATAATACTCTACTGGAGAAAACATCTCATCCTAGTCTATTCCATATGTTTGTGTACTATAGACCTTAAAAACTAATCTAGCTTTGAAACAACTAATTCTTCTAATCTGATTCTTATACAATGCATCCATTTCTTCCTTCATAGCTGTTTTCCACTGCTTACTCTTGTTTTCCTCTTCAAAACACCTTGGTTCAATGCATTCATTCACCTTTGCCATATACATGTAGTGATGATTGACATAATGCCCATATGTGAGCCATTGTATTGGAAACTTGATTCATATACTCCTGTGCAAGTGTAGTGAATCCCTTGGTGAACTCACATTATTAGGAATATCTACACTTTCTACATACTTTCTACATCTTTTATATGTGTTTTCATCCCATTCTTACCACTTGTTGATGTGGGAAAGACTCCTCAAGTCTATGTACATCACTATCTCTTGTGATGCTGGTAACCCTCTCATCCGTTCATACGTCCCATTTACAATTGATCATGGTTGTATGTAAACGAACCTATCAGCGATGTTTTGAACTTCATTTTGATCCCCAAATACATGTACAACATCATCTTGATGTGCCTCAACAAGCAGTGTATGCATATGTGAATATATGGCCATGTTTTTACCTAGCGCTGACTTTTGTTGCTTTTGGGCTGATTGTTATGCAAAATCCTTATCTCTCCTCATGTATTGTACCTTATGGTATGTTGGATAATCATATTAATTTTCCTTGATGTCTTTCATTTGACTCGATTTGTCCTCCAAAGCATGTAGAAACCTCCCTCCAAAACTGCCATGTAAGTGTAGGTTGTCAAAACTACCCTATGTTTTAGCCTTTTCTAAGGTTTTGCCTTGCTTGTTTTGCTATACCTTTAAAACCATGATCTCTCTCATATTTGGCCATAGTAAATGCATCATTTTCTACATCTCTATATGGATGTACCTCACATCATTCACATCCTCTTGAAGCATGCATTCGCCACCATAGCTTGTTGACCTTGCAACTAGTTTGTCCAACCAGTCTTGCATACCATGCTTATCCTTTATCAAACCTCGCATCTTGGCTTATATGTAGCTAAGCAGTTCATACCTGCCAATGTGGATTTCCAAGCCCTTACTCGCTTATGCCATTTGGACCAAAATGGTTCCTTGGCCTCTTATATCTCCCAGTTCACTAACTTGATACTGGAGATTGACTCCTTGTTCCCAGCGGAACGAAATCCATACCTTCGTTGAAGGTCTTAACCCCACACTATCTGTCGATGTTCACAAATATAATCATGTCAATCTTGCCAATGCCATATGTTGCGCCGAGTGTGTTGTAGACATTAATTCTCAAAATTCGGCCTCTTCCAGTCGAGCTAATGTCTTTCAGAAAGCCACTGGGTCTCATATGAACCGAGATAGTTGACGAGAATCTTTTGGTACTTCTACCTCCCGGCCTAATCCCCAATGGAATAATTCTCAACAACCTCGCCGACTAGAAGGATCGTCCTCTTTTCAGTCTCGACGTCCTCAGTCCTTCAACCACACAATTCGGATTGTGGACGGGACTAAGGACGTGACCAATCTCGCAATCCTTGTCCTTCCACTATCCCTTCTAGACGGACAGGATCTACAAAAGACAGGATTGTGCACAATTTACAAATGGACCTCATCGTTGGTTTGAGTTCCCCAAACATTAGGACATTTTGGAGATCATTTGTAGGGCCTTCTAAGAAATTCACGAATTCCTATTTTCTCTCTCTAGAAAAAATGTACAAATATAAAACAACTAAATTTTAAGATGTGATTATTCTACTCTTGCATTTATGAATAGCTGCAAGCTTTTCATAAATTCAAATCCTAATATAACCTTATTCTAATATAATTCTTGTCGACTTGTCATAAACATGTAGTCCATGGAGAGCAACAGTGTAACCAACCATTCTACTAACATGCTTGACAAAGTAGATAATAACAGAAAATATCATCTCCACATTGATCTTGATAGTGAGTAAGAGCCCATTCAAAAGTGCAGAAAAAACAATCTGCAAAGCTCTCATCAAATGATAAGGCAAACATCAGAGGGTCTGGTTTGCAGCACATAGATATTCGGTGTGATGGATCAATCTATCCTATCAACCCTACAACCACTTCCCATCCTCCGTTCTCTAGTCCCACAACTCTATTACATTTTACAGGAGATGGAGTCAATGGATTGCTAGGATACTGTCAATCCATTGTTGCCTATGCAAATAGTGAAAGGCAATACTCCCAATACCAAGCAGCTCAATTTCTTTGTTCAACAGAAGAATGCAAGGCACTAAAATTGAGAATGGAGAAAAATGATATTGAACTTGCAAGACTACGGAAACAATTGAGGCAAAAGGAAACAAGTGTTGGACTACAACAAAGGAAGAGAAAGCTCAAGAACTTTGAGAACTTGAAGCTTGGATCGGGTGGGCTAAAGAAAAGAATCCAAGTAATAAGGTAAGAGATGTATTTAAATCTCCATTTATTTTGTATTCTTGATGTTAGAACTTATCATTACGTGGCTTAAAGAAAAGAATCCAAGAAATAAGGTATGATTGTGTTAGAAATTATCATTGACTATGTTCTTAATGTCAGATATTATCATTGTTATAACTACAGGGTTGTACTGCATCCTGACAAGGAAAATATTAATCTGAATATGCATCCAGCAAAGCAATTTAAACCTCTTCTTACATCAAGAATGGAAAAGGAAATATTGTAGGAAAAGAAGTTCAAGGTGGTTAAAAGAGATATAACAGAACAATTTGTCAGTAGTAATGCAGTCTCCACAATAAAAATACAGGATGCTATGGACAGTATTGGAGTCAGTCGAAGAGGTTACAATGCTATTGAGAAGCCACTTTCTTCAGTTCTTGATGCCAAGGGAATCAAAGGGAAACTACTTCCAACTCCTATAGATGTCTCAAGATTTCGGGACAAGCTGAATGTAGAGGTATTGCAATACATCGGTAAACCCTACCACATTGAAGAGGAGTTCAATGGAGAAAGTGGCAGCATTCAATACAATCAATTCAACAATATATTCCTAGATATGGAGCTTTTGCAAAAGAGAATGGTAGAGTTCTATGACATCACTTAGGAGGAGACAGGGGATGTGCTTCAATTTGTCATCAAGCTTGATGAATGTGAGATTATCAAAATGAAAAAGGTAGAAAGAGTGACAATAACACTAATGAATAGAGCACTCAATAAATGCATGAAGGATGATAATCCGTAATATTTTAGCGTGCAATCTGAAACAAATATATGGTGGCTAGGATCAATTGCGGTAAATCATATTGCATTTATCTATAGACTTGTTTTTCTCTTGTTTAGAAAGAAAGTTGACATTATCTATTTATCTGTACTACACGTCAAGAAAGAAGATCATGAAACATTGTTTTGGGTATTTCATCATACACCCATTCCTAAATTGATTAGCAAACAGATGAAGGGAAACATAATCATTAGTGTCGACAACAAGGGAGACTTTCAAGTTCAGTGGCATCTTGCAGGTGACCTCAAGACACTCAAGTGCTTATTCAATTCAAGCATAGGAGCTAAGGCAAGGTCACCCTATCTTTATTGCATGGATTCCACAAAAGAGCTAGACTCTAAGTGGTGGAGAAGAACACCAAACCAAAATTTGATTGATGAGAACTTTCGTCCTGTATTTGAGATTCCTCTCATCAATGTGCATATTTGTACCCTTCATGCGTTGTGCCGTATCATTGAGAAATTGGTGTTTCTCTACATTGGATTTGCTTGGAAGATAAAGAAGGTGCCAGAGAGAAAAGAATCCCTTTGCTCATTGGAAAAGGTGTTGTTTAAGATTGGACTACATGGAGGGAACGTTCGTATTCTGAAAGACACTAAGAAGTCAACCAATGAGAAGGATGTACCAATGAAACCATCAATTGGAGGTGTTAAAGCAAGACAATTTCTATCAGAACCCCTCCACAGCCAAAAAAACAAAAGCACCAAGATAGAAAAAGTATATAAATCAACCTACATTAAAAGAATCAAGTACGAACAATGGAAAAATCTCCGTAATGTAGTGAAAGATCAAGAGAGTGAATCAAGGCATGAAAAGGCAGAGGTTTGGCAATCAATTGATGTTCTTTTCAAAATGAGTGACAAAGTTAACTAGACACAACAAGATAAAAAGAGCTTTCAAGACAACCTGCAAACTTTCAAAAGAGTCATGAAGATAGCTTGGATAGATTCCAACATAACACACTACATGGTAAGGTTCATGATTATGTTCTTTTAGTTGACATGCACAACTGATTGATGCACATCTGATTCTCTCTTTGTTGATGTGCAGCATACAACCATACGCCATTTTTTATCCAAAAATATGGAAACCCTAGTACTTGGACCACTCAAGGGATGGAAAAGTCAAACTATATGGCACAAAATGCATATTTCAGGCATACATAACATGGTGGAGGAAGGAGAAAAGCAAACAGCATGCATGAAGTATTCCAATGGTTCTACCGTAGAATACTCCAACAACTACATAGGAAAGAAACCTTAAAGTCATCTACGATTCTTCAGACACTTAGAGATATAGAAAACAGAAAACAGAAAAGATTTGAAGCTTTTAAAAACTCAAGTGCTATCCAAGCACAAAACAAATGGAGAGAAAAAAAGATTTATGTAAATCACCGCTGGATTAATAGAATATAATGATATAAGAAAGTTTTTAATACAATATTAGGATTCTCTCTCCCTTAGTAATTTATTGCTAACAGGGTGTGCTGGTTTCTTGAATCTAAGTAGAAAATGTTTTCCACTCATCTAACTCCTCAGGATTCTCTATACCTAAGGATAAAGCATTAGCAGTGTATGTAAGAAAGTAATCTCTCCTAGAAGCTCTTAAGCCAGGGTAGTATCCAAAAATATCTACTCCACTTACTTTCTCTATAAGAATTATCTTATCTTATGTTTTTGGTATTATTGTACCGCCAAGAATGCGAGAGAGTGTCTTGAACAAGAAATTTGCTAAGACACCCTCTTGGCTCATAGAATTATGGTATATCAAAATCTTTGCAGTTGATAATCTCTTGAGGTAGTAAGATAATGCAACATCTCTACCACAGTAGAAGCTCTGATTGTGCCTCTGTAAAAACTGATCTGGCTCCTCCATAAAGGTCTGCAAGAAATTTGAATAGCACACAGAAATATGTGAGAGAGAGAGAAAGAGAGAGAGAGAGAGAGAGAGAGAGAAAGAGAGAGAGAGAGAGAGAGAGAGAGAGAGAGAGAGAGATTCCAGTACCTGAGTGCTTTCATCTGCTACAAACACGTTGTTGATCCAGAGATCTAATGAGCTCTCTTTTGCCGGCATCTTCTTGTCCACCCAGCCTTGTGTAGAGTCCTCCTTATCAAAACTGTGATTCTCCTGAAAATTTTTGAAAGACTGATCGTCCGGGACTAATCCATCATCCCTATACTGCCTTGCCTTATTGAAACACTTCCTTAGACAGTCTTTGCCATCAAAATTCAACTCGAGGGCCTCTTTGTCACTAGAGTCCTCTGAAACAAATCCCCCCTCTCCATCATAAAAACTGGCTATGGCAGATAGAGCGTAGTCTTCACGTATCCTAAATGTATTTTGTATGTCACTCAAAAGGAGATACACCTTCCCACCAATTTTGAACTCCGGGAGTACAGGCAGGATCAACTGGCTGTCTTCAACACTCAAAACACTTAAAATACTAGATGTAATTAGATGTTTTGATGTATCTAGATGCACTCAAAACACTTAAAATACTAATTTCGACTACTTACATGACCAAATTAGAGCAAAAAAATATATTTTCTAAATTTTTTTATCTCTTGAAGTGGATTAATTATCCTTAATGACAACAAGAAATAAATCCATTAAGAGAGATTAGTTGATTTCAATAGCTTTTTGATAGTTTTGAGGATTTTTTTGAAGAATTAAGCTACTCCTAATGCTTGCTAACACTCTAATGCATATACTTTCAACAAAAAAACACAATTTAAGTTAAAATTAATGATTCTAGTTCTATGTTTAACTCTAAAGAGTGGTCACCTAGGCACTTTAGGCTCATAAGAGGCTTAATGCTATTTCAATGACTACTCTTATAATATATCCATGAAGTACATCACTTATGACTTCATCCTACATGCTACCATATGCTCTTGAAGCAAGAATCACCATAAGTATTCGTATCTTGTCCATTACAACACCACCATTTTACGGACGTCTGTCCAAGTTGTAGATTTGGATACCATTGCTTCATATCTTGAATGTATGACCTTTTGGTGTATCTACCTTGACTCCTTGATATAAGATAATGGTAGTAGTTCTTATTAACCCTAGTAATGGGTTAACACGCATTAGCCTAGCTTAGCTCCATTGCATTTCTCTACAGTAATCACACCATTTCTCACTCAAAAGAGGTCTTTCTTGAGCCTTGGTTGAAGTGAGAGAAGGTAATTTTTTGATGCTCTACTGCGTAGCTGAGCAACCGAGTGGGAGAAGGCACTTCGTAGTTGAGTAAATAACTGGCGAAGATGATTTTTTCTTGCTTGCCGTATAGCTGAGGTAAACCATTCCTTGTCGTCTACTGTCGCGTGTCAACCTTGTTGTCTGATACCGCGTGTAAACCTTGTTGTCTGCTACCACGTGTCAATTTCTTGCTGCTTCTCCCGTAAAGACAATACTCGACTCTATCTTGTTGTGTAGGGTGATAGTCTTAATCAAGGAGCCGTGTGTTAAACCCTCTAATTCAAAGGCAGTGGTGTGCGAGATCAACTAGTTGTCGTCTTCAAAAAGTGCCATCTACCACACGACTGGATAGTGTCTTCAAAGAGAGCCATACACTCTTTTCTTCTCTTATTTAGTAAGCTTCTTACACATTGGCTAATCCTTTCTTTAAGTCTAAGAGTTAATAGCAATCACTAAATCTAAACACTCATTTCATCTTTCCTTGCCATTATCACTTGAATAGCATAAATATCTCAAGACAATTCTCACACTAAATATGATTTGTATGCTTGATTTGTAAAGTAGTGCTGCCTCAAGAGTCTTGAGGTAAGACCCTGCTAGTGCAACATCATCATGGCACATACCATTGCAGTGGATAAATTTAATGGCTCTTTGGGTTCCACACTTGGCAATCCAAGCTTATGTAAGGAAAAACCTACAAGGGTTAGTAAAAGGAAGGCAAGTTGAGGAAAGCTTAGGAGACCTTTGGATAGAGAAACATGAGAAAGCATTAGGCACAAGTGCATCTGCATTAGGTGATGTTCATACATAATATCACGGGAATCACTAATTCTAAGGAAGCATGGGATGAGCTGGAGATGATATTTGGGACAAAGTCTAAGCATTCTAAGGTTAAGCTACTCATACAACTATATAATCTTAAGCTTAAACCTAGTGATGACATGATGAGCCACATAAATAAGTCAAAAGTATTAAGTGTTTATGTCACACAGCCTCCTCATTTTGTTCAGCAAGGTGTAGAGCATCAGGTATGCAGATTGTGTAAAGCACTATATGGCCTTAAACAGGCTCCTCGTGCTTGGTATCAGAAGATATATGCCTACATGCTCTCTTACATGTTTCAGAATAGCCCCACTGAAAGCAATCTTTATGTCCGCAAAAGATAGGGATCATCTCCTTATCCTCAATCATTATGTAGATGATCTGCTCGTCAAAGGCTTGAAGAGGGGCACATTTTGGCTTTCATCAGGTTGACATGTAGAATACATTTGATGTTTCCAACATGGCTCTTCTACATTATTATTTGGATATCCAGTTTGTTCTGACTAAGGGGGACATCATGTTATCTTAAAGAAGATACATTCAGCAGCTCTTGGAATGCTTTCAAATGATAGATTACAAACCTATTTCTACTCTTGTGGAATCTAGTCTTCGCCTCTCAATTGAGGATTCTTCGGAGCCTTTTGTTGTAGCCACCTATCAGCTACTGCTGCAGTCGGGTGCCTTATGTATATGTGCAATACATGTCTAGATATTCCATATGCAGTGTCACAATTGAGTAAGTTTATGCATTGTCCTAGCATTTGGAATTGGTAAGCAGTGAAGTGTGTATTATGTTACCTTCAAGGCACTTATCACTATGCACTATTTTACAGTAGTGAGTCTTCTTTATGCTTGTCTGCCTACACAAACAGTGACTAGGCAAGATTTTCTGACACAAGAGTGTCAACCAGTGGATACTATTTCCTTCTTGGCAGCTCATGCATCTCATGGCTCAGCACACAAGAAGCAGCCAATAATAGCCACATCCACCAGCTGTGAAGTTGAATATAGGGTAGCATTCACATAAGCTACTGTGGAGTGTGTCTAGCTTCACTATCTTTTGGATGATCTTGTTATTGGACAGTAGTCTGCTACCACCCTTTACACTGATAGTCAGAGCGCATTAGCATTCGTGCAGAATCTAGCTCTGCCATCTTTTAGGTGATCTTGGTATTGGATAGTAGTCTACTACCACCCTTTACACTGATAGTCAGAGTGCATTAGCAACTGTGCAGAATCTAGTATTCCATGCAATGCACAAAGCACATTGACGTGCATTATCACTATGTTAGGGAATAGTTCCATGCTGGAGAGATAGCCTTCACCTAGGTGCCAACATAGGCCAATGTGGGTGGCAGATGAATTTACCAAGTCCCATTTCCAGGGAGAAGTTTGAAGCTTTCTGACAAGCTTTGAACTTATTACCTATACTAGGGTAGTATGTTATACTCTGTATCAGTTTCACGCCATTCACTTTAGGGGCAAGGAGGCTTATCTGCTGAGCGCATCCGCCACCACATTTTATTTTCCCGGTTGATACTTAATTTCAAAATCGAATTCCTGCAAGGTCTACATCTATCTCCTTTTGACGCATGTTGAGGTCCCTTTGGGTGAAGATCCACTGTAGACTTTGATGATCTGTCATCAAGGTGAACCTTTGTCCCAAAAGATAATGTCTCCACAACTTCAGAGCATAAACTACTAAGAGTAACTCCAAGTCATTGGACGGCATAATTTCTCTCATGTGTTCTGAGTTTTCTGGATTCATAGGTCACTGCATGACCTTCCTGCATAAGAGCACCGCCTAAGGCAAACCCATTGACATCAGTAACTACCTCAAAGGGTTTGGTAAAATCTGGCAATTTAAGGACAAGGTTGGTTACTAAGGTTGTCTTCAATATATCAAAGGAACTCTGACACATTGCAGTCCACTGAAAAAGTGTACTCTTCTTGAGAAGGTTAGTTAAAGGGGATGCTATCTGAGCATACCTGGTTATAAAGATCCTATACCATCCGGTTAATCCTAGGAATCCTCTGACTTCCTTTACTGTCTTGGGTTCTGGCCATTCTACGAATGCTTGGATCTTTGCGGAGTCAAGAGAAATCCCATCTTTTGATACTATGAATCCCAAGTATTCCACTTGGTCAACAGAGAAAGAACACTTGCTCTTTTTTGCAAAGAGTTGGTGTTTTCTTAGGATTTCCAGGACCTTGCGCACATGATCTTCATGATCTGTAGCATTCTTTGATATACCAAGATATCATCAAAGAAGACGAGAACAAAATCATCCAAGTATTCTTTGAGAATATCCTACATAAGACGATTAAATGTCTCCGGGGCATTAGTCAATCCAAACGGCATGAATGTGAACTCATAATGCCCATAGCGAGTATTGAATGCTGTCTTCGGGATAATATCCTCTTCCTTGATTTTGATCTGGTAGTACCCGGATTTGAGATCTATCTTTGTGAACATTTGGGTCCCACTTAACCGATCCAGAAGTTCATCAATCCTAGGGATAGGATACTTATTTTCAATTATTAATTGATTCAATCCTCTAATAAGAATTCATTTCTTCTTATTAGCTTTCAACAAAGCTCTGATACCAGCTGTGAGACCCCCGCCCCTCCTTCGCGGTGCCTCCTCCAAGGGCGCTGATGATGGAAGCAACGTTAGCCTCTCGCATGCGGGGCACCACGGATGTCCGGACAAGAGACTAGTCCTACGGTTCCTTCGAAACCAAGCCCAAAAAACTTCCCTCGCCTGGAAGGCACGGGTGATTCCTCTAGGAAAAATCTTCGAACAGGAGAATCAATCTAACGAGTCAAAGTATTAACTAGTTAAACTATTCTGACCGAACCTGAAGTCACATGGTCAGATCAAAACATGGTCAGATCAAAGAAGAGACTTGCACTTGGTCCATAGAATCATCGCCTTTTTCCTCCTTTAACGAGGCACAGTCCGTTGATTCCCTCTCCCACAGAACAAGGGTCTTCTCAAGACTTAATCTAACTAACGTAACTAATCGTATCTTAATTGTTTCTTCGCAGGAATCCCCCGATCTAGCCTATGGGTTAGCCAACTGCCCGACCACCGCATTGGTAGGATTCCTTTATAAAGATTTGGTTTTGTTTTACCCGAGTATCGAGAAAAAGAGTTCCCAGGCCTCCTAGCTGACTTTTAAGCAAAATTTAAAGTAGGCATAACACGTACACACCCAATATGAAAGTGCCATTTATAATAGATTGGACTATTTTTTAAACAATCCTTCAATGAAAATCATAATATTACTGATCATCATCCTTCAAAATTCTGAGTCCATTGTATTACAAAATATGCCCTCTGGACTCTCCATTGAAGACCAGCTGGTCAACCAACGAGATCCAATATCAAAATTTGATTCACAAGTCATTCTTAGTTCATTCGAATCTTTCTCGATGCACGCATGGGTGTCCTAGCAACCGTGAGCCCATGCAGCATCACATGGTCATAACCCTCTAGGATCCTACTTAGGTGTCCTAGCACTTCCCTCAGGGACCGCTTCGTCGGCCCTCGTCCATTGTACGAAAGCGCACCATTTTAACCATACCGAGGCTGGTCAAGACCTCGAGAGGCTTTGCCGCGAGCGACGTCCCTCGCGAGCGACGACTCCTTGCCAGCTGTTGCAACAATGAACCTCCTCCTAGTAAAACACATGCCAAATGCTTCCTCCAGCATTCTGGCGTAAAACAGTCCTTTAAATGAAAACAGAGGTTCAATGCAAGTAAAATTCCTAGTTTGAGATTGGTTCCACACAAAACTCCTTTTTCCTTGATTTTCCAATTTCATAATGAGAATCCTTGATCTCTCATCAGGGTAATCTACCCCAACATTTGACTAATTGTCCAACTAGATTCTTGGTGATTTCGGTCAAAGGAAAACTAGTTTAATTCAACGGTAGTCTATTCTTTGTATTTAGGAAGTGGAATTGGTCTCATGAAGTTTTTGCTTGATTCACATCGAGAGATGGACAAGTAGGTTTACTGTCCGTCTCTCTCGTAGTCTAACCAAAATCATTCAGTTTAGTTCTAACAACAGATAAACAACTACTGAACTTCTAATCGTAAGGAAATTCAACTTTGTGAATTTCATTCTTTCTTTTCCATAGTAGATTAAGAAATGGTTTTATTAGAGAATATTGGGTTTTAATGAAAATACTCTTCTTCTATTTAATCTATTTTTGGGTAAATACCAATTGGTGATTTAACCACATAAAATATCTAAAGATATTCTTTATACCATTTAATTTCTCAACCTTAATTCCCTAGGTGGAATTATGGTGAAAATTTCTCTTTTGTCTCATTAAAAATTAATTCAAATCTTTCTCTACTTAAATATCATAAAATTTTTTCTTTTAATTAAATATAGTTATTCATTTTTTTAAATAAGCTTAAAATTTCTCTTTTTCTCATTTAATGATTAGGTTTCAATTGTCATGAAATTTTTTCTTTTATCATAAAATAAATTTGTCTAAAATTCTTCTTCAAATTAAATAAAAATATGCATTATTCTAAATCTATCAAGAATTTCTCTTTTTTCATTCAAATAATTGAATTCAAAATATGATGGAAATTTCTCTTTCATCATTTAAATTTATTCATGCATGAAATAATTTTAACTAAAATTTCTCTTAAAAATTAAATAAAAATATCCATTAATTTAAATATGACAATAATTTCACTTTTTTTATTTAAATGATTGAATTTCAAATATGATGAAAATTTCTCTTTCATCATTTAAATTTATTCATGCATAAAAATAATTTATCTAATTTTTTTTAATTTTAAATATAAATATTTATTATTTTAATATACCTATGTTTCTCTTTCGCCATTGAAAATACATGGATCTCCATTATCATGGAAATTTCTCTTTTATCATAAAATTAAAATTACTAAAATTTTTCTTTTTCTTTAATTAATTATTTATGCATAAAAATTATTAATTTTTCATGGATATGATGAGAATTTTTCTTTTAGCATAGGATGACTAATCTTAGAATATGGTAGGAAGTCCTCTTTTCACATTATGCATAATAATGACTTATGTATTAATTTTTCAAAATTTTTCCATAGCTCCGCTGCTATTTTACTGATAATTTTTAATAATTTTTAAAAGAATAAAACTTAGTAATACAATTATGATAGAACATCAATAGATCTAAATCTAATTTGTGGATCTAAATCATAAGTTCATAATAATTTATGTAACATAAAAGTATTAAAAAATTATTTCTTTAGTCTCTAGCTTAACTAGCATAGAGTTTGATTTTAGAATTAAGAATTTCTCCATGAGAAGCATCATTTGAATAAAGAATTGGTCATAGGAATGACCATTCTTTGGAGGAGAGAGATGTATCTAAAAAACATCCTAAATTAAGCATAAAGATATTTTTTTTTGTGATTAATCATTAGAATTCATCAGATAGCTTCATTTGCATTGAAAAACCATTCATTTGAATACTTCTCAAGCTTGAGAGGGGTTGAGAAGTGAAAACATTTAGAATATCAGAGAAAAAATCATAAAATCACATCTTACCTCTTAATTTTCTTGCTTCTCCATTCTTAGAAGAAGCTCCCAACCAATCAATTGGTTAGTATGTTGTTGAGAGGAAAGCTCCAAGGAAGGTTGAAGAGAGAGAGAGAAGCTTCACTCTCCAAATTGTAGTGGATTTTTAGGGGATAATAGAAAATATGCTTATTCTAATGTAATACTGGCATGGTCTAGTTCACAGATGAGAATACAAAAGAATGAGGGTCAGTTTATAGGTGAGGGAGGTCACTAACTGAGTCCAACTAAGTTCTAAAATTTTTTAGCTTCAGTTTGGCTGAATTTGGACAAGATTTGGACCACTTTAGTTCCCATTTTGATCTAGTTTGATTCACGAGAGAGGAGAGATAAAAATATCTTAATATTTTAGAATTAAAAACTCATTCACATGTGTGAAATAGGCGCCTCCTTAAAGTCTTTCCCTCTCCTTATATCAAGGTGTTAAAAATGTATCATTATACCAAAATATCTCATTTTTTTTAAAAGTAATATCTTATAGTTTTTAACTAATTGCTTCATTGCGCACCTAGTATAATGCAACAACTGTATTCCATGCCTGTTTTGAAGTCTTATATGACCGAATATGAGGAATAATGCTTCGCTTCACAGAAAGTGCAAGCAATGTATGTGCCTATACATCTCTTCCATCCCATCTCGTTTGAGCAGCAGTGGGAGGTACTGGTGGTGCATGTGGAGGAGCCACATTTGTATCAGATTCTACTTCAAATGTACATGCAGCACCTGGTTGCACTGGTAGTTGCAAAACAGGACAAGTTTCACTACCACTGACCACATTTGAAAGGTTTTTAGCAACCAGTACATGCCTCATCATATAGGACCACAATGGGTAGTTAGTTTGTTGAATACATCACTATTGCAAGCCATGACTGTCTACCAAATGCAAAATCTTTCAACACACTACAAGTACTCAATATTCATTGAATGCAATTCTGGATATGGTTGTCAACTAACTGAATCACTTGCAAAGTGTATGAAAAATACAACAGAGTAGAGAATAGGGTGTTACTGTGGCAAAAGTATGATGGTCGATGTTGTTGAAGACACTGTAGATGGTGCTGCACACCAAAAAGTGTGGGTTTACTTCATGAAGGAGAAAAGTGAGGTGTTTTGAATAGTCTCACTTTTACTAATGTGGTTCTTTCTGCCTTTACAGGATTGTGTTCTTTTTGAGATGATCTTATCTACATTGTTTTTGATAGGGATTATAATGATGGATATGAGTGTATAAAGTTTGAAGTTTCTAAATTTCATTGTTCTACGCCCAGATACCTCCTGATGGATACTTGGCGAGATACATGTCCACCATGCATTGACCCTGATAGTACTTAACCTGAACATCGCGGGGATTATAGTGCTCCAACTTTTTAAACTCATTCTAGGTACTTTTATGCTCCCTTAAGTGAAATTTGCTGTGGGCATCACTTTGTCACTTTATTCTCATGTGCAAGGGTGTGACCCTTCACAGGTGTTTTTACAGTTAATGAGAGATTAAGGAGTAATTAGGAGATTAAGAGGGTTAGTCATAATCTTGACATTTCCTCCCACTTAAAATAAGACTCCGGCTAAGAAAAGATGGTTGTCTTTGAAAGAATTCCTGAAGAAGTTCTGGATATTCCTGTAATTCCATCACTTTGCCAAGTGGAGTCAGCATCATCAAGATCTCTCCATTTAACCAAAAATTTTGTAGTGAACTTATGTCGTGTTTCTTTCTATCTGACATCAAGAATTGTCTCTCGAATTAAGAGTATGTGTTCACCTTCGATTTCTGGAACATAATCAAAAATTGAAAAATCACCATCCACAAACTTCTTGAGCCAAGAAATATGGAAAGTTGGATGAATTCTACCCCAAGAAGGCGGTAATTCCAACTTATAACTGAGAGATGAGTTCTTCTTAATAATACGAAAGGGTCCATAATATCTTGGGTGAAGCTTTAAAGACTGATTTCACTCTCTTGTATCGATGGGAAAATATATAATAATACCAAGTCTCCTTCTTGAAATTCAATATGACGTCGATGCTTATTAGCTGTGCGCTAATATTGCTCTTGTACGCTGACCATCTTATCCTTAATCTGTAATAGAATATCTTGCATCTCTTGAATGAGTTGGTCTGCTAAAGCCACTTTATGTTGAAGAACAAAGTTGGCAGGAAGAAGGGGAGTATGGCCATAAGCAGCTTGAAAAGGTGTCATTCCAATAGCTGAACGATAAGAATTATTATAAACAAATTTCACCAAAGGTAAATATTCTTCCCATGAAGCTAATCGAGACTGAACATAATGATGCGGCATTTCTTCCAGAATCTGATTAACTTGTTTCGTTTGTCCATCTATCTGTGGATGATAAAAAGAGCTAAAGAGTAAATTTGTTCCAAGAGACTTCAATATATCGAAGTCCAATAATGTCAAGTAAACTTTGGATCTCGATCAAAAACTATAGATTTTGGCAACTCATGAAGTTTGAAGATATATTGTATAAACAATATTGCAATACCTGAAGCTTGGGTTGCTTTCTTGCACGGAATGAAATGTGCCATCTTAGAAAATGTGTTAACCACCACAAGAATCTATGTATTGCCTTTAGAAGAACATGGCAATGAAGTGATAAAATCCAGACTAATAATTTCTTAGCGTTCATTGGGAACTAGAAGTGGTTGAAGAAGACTAGCTGACTTGTCTGCTAGCTTTCATACGTTGGCACGAAAGACATGCTGTAACAAACTTAATAACATCTTGCTTCATTTGAGGCCAATAGTATGTAGCCAAATCAAAAGACGATACATCTTGTTGATGCCTGGGTGTGCAGCATAAGTGACCTTGTGATATTCTTTCACCAATACTCTTCGAACATGAGTATCATGAGGTACACAAATATGATCCTAATAATATAGTAAACCATCCACTAATGTATATGCTCCATAAATCTTTAATTCGAAAGGAGTTGCATTCTGAGAATTAAGAACTCGAAATGCATTTACAAAATCACGATCCTTTGAATAACGATCCTTGTAGAGCGGTTCTCTCTACCGTGCAATATAGTGCTCATAGAGTACTACCGATCAACAAATGTGTTAAGAAACACAATGTCAATCCGAGGACTCGACCCGATTAGTGCATGAAGGCTTATCCCTTGAGGGAGAGCTCACATACACGAACCACCACTTGACGATTCAACCATTCAACACCTCAATCAATCTCTCAATCGCTTAAATCCACTACACTAATCAAGAGAATAAGCAATGCATGGCAATCTCTTAATCCCATTCAAACATTGATTAAATCTTAGCTTTCCCTAATGCCAGCAAACCCATAAGCATGCATCTACTAACCCACAAGCTTAAGCAAGCATAGAATGTAACATTCACAAACCCACAAGCTCATAGAGAGAGTCTATCCCATGAATAACTCATTGCCAATGAAGTGGGCAAGAGCTTGCATCATTGGAGACTACACACACACGCACTACAAGCATGCATACACAAGAGAAAGAAAGAAGCATTCAACTAATCATAGATTAATCTACTTCAATGATGCTAAAACAGATTAAGAGAAAGAAGTGGAGCTATACTCATTGGAGCTTGATGCTCATTAGAGTACAATAGAGAGAGAGTTAGAGAGTTACCATAGCTTGAGAGCTCAAGAGCTTCACTCAATAGCTTATGAGAATGGCCAAAAACGTCCTCTTTCTTTAGCTAACATCTCTTTTATAGAGATGTCACTAACCCTAACCCTAGGCCTCTTTCACACATGGGCAGACAACCCCATAAATGAGCCTTGCTTAATACACGTAGAACTCTCATTTAGAACCGACATTGGCCTAAAACGATTTACATTGCACTTCGGCACAAAAATATGAAAAAATTATGTGCGTCTTTATGTTCCCATGGCTACAATCCCGCTCTCTCGCATTAATTGCTTCCAGCCTCCTTCCATAATCCGTGTTCCCATGAGTGTTCCCGTGGAACATTTCCCCCTTCCTAAATCGTGCACGTCCTCGGGCGCGGTAGAAACAAAAGCTGCAAAAAACAATGAAAGACAAGTAAAGCCTTTTATTGAAAAAAAAACCAGT
The DNA here is from genome assembly GCF_041138505.1 of Cibotium barometz. Classification (NCBI taxonomy): domain Eukaryota; kingdom Viridiplantae; phylum Streptophyta; class Polypodiopsida; order Cyatheales; family Cibotiaceae; genus Cibotium; species Cibotium barometz. The sequence continues at coordinate 47,882,913 of NC_141071.1, read as the reverse complement.
AATGACAATCTCACACGTGAGTGCAAGTGAAAGGCCGATTAGAGTTTTAAAGAGTGCTAAAAGAAGCGAGTAAAGACTAGTCAAAGTGAGACTAAGTGGTAGATAGTTCTATGCAAAGGCAAGTGTGCTTGTACACCGCAAGTTATGACCGCAGTCTCAATGTCCTACAAGTGTTTAAGTTATTCCTAAAAGTGGCAACCCTACTCCTAAATATAAGCCATGGTGATTGGACCTTTCTTGTTTTTTTTTTGTGTGTGTAAAGAGCAGAGAATTATTATTTTTAGCTTGATAAAGAGGAAGGTTCCATCCCAATGAGACCCAAGCAATGGCCAAGAGACCTCCGCCAAGAGAATCTAAAGGCTGCTAAGTATCTCAAGGGCAACAGACCCTTTTCTTTCTTTTTGACATAAGGAGTACCCCACGAAGATGAGGACATCCGTCTCGAGGGCCCATAATGTACCCAAGAGTTCTACCAGCATCTATCAAGGCGATAGAGTCCTTGTAGGTCTTCTTCTTAATCTTTTAGCATCAGTGTTCACCCCATGGAAACCAATGCATCGGCCCCAAGAGAGGTGCTAAAACAACCCAAGGTCCTACCAAGCATTCCACATGGCCGTAGACACGTCATGTCTCAAGTCACTTCTATATATTTTTTAGGGCATGTGTTTCGTAAATTTTTGTTTATCGTAGCACCGAGCCCATACCTAAGAGGTAGCTACCACTAGGGATAACTAATATACTTCTAGACCATAAGAACTTGGCATACTCCGTTGGTATATGTCTTACACCGTCTTCAAATAGAAATACCTTCTACTAAGTCCTCTAAGAATCTAGAAATCACTCGCCACATATTAACAACTAATTTAAAACTTAAACCAGCCAACTCTTTGTGAGCAATGCAAACAATATATGCAAAAGTGAAAAGCACATAAAGAACAAAAGATTATAATTTGAATACACCTGTTGTAATTCTCGTTGATGTGGCGCGTTTGTCTTGATGCATTGCTGATGTGCAGATTGCTTCTCTTTGCTCTTTGTAGGCATTGCATGTCTCCCCCCTTCCTAATTTGTGTGCACGGTATGTGGACTGTTGGAGCGTGTTTGTATGCTCTTGTTTAGCTGAGATCTCTACAAAATGTCTTATTAACAAACAAGAAAAGAAAAGAATAAAATTTGTTATTGGTGCCAATCACCGAATATAGCCGAGGGAAAAAACCCAGTGGGAGAAAAGTGCCCTGGCTTGTTAATCTTATTGTGGAGTTGATGAGCTTATCCTTGCACTGGCGGTGGATCCGTGTCCACTTCTGCTAGAAAGATTGTATCAATCACCTCACGATGCAAGGACAACCCTGTACAAAAGCCGACCTCTGGAGAAGGTGGTAGAGGAAGGAGTGCTTCCTTGCTAAAATATGGCATTGGTTCTATGGGAAGGTTAAGCAGATAATGTCGATTTTGGAATTGCTCAATATAGGTGCTCATATAGTGATCCAAAATTGACATGTTGAGGCTGGGGGGAGAAGGGCTTGCAAGATAGGTGGTTGCAAGTCATTTATGCATGTATCCCTCCATTGTTGTGCTTGAGCCTCCTCACGTAATCTACGTTGATTTGGTTCCCTCGGTCTAGTACTCTCACATCAAGAAGGTTATGGCGTTGGGGTGTAATGCCCACAATTTGTTTCATTAAGTCCGTGCCATATCGTCGAAAGTAAGAGCGGCATAGCCAACAAATGTGTGAAGCTTCCTCTAATACGAGTCGTGCACCCTCTTGACAATGTGGAAATGGATGATGCTGTTGATAGGGTCACTATCAAAGGACATGCCTATTCATTAAAGACACACCCCTAAGTTCTCATAACTATTGATTCAAGAGCCCACACCCCTACACAGGGATGTGCCTCTTCAATTGTACCTTTTCAGCCTCTATTTAAGAAAGGCGCCTCTCTCAATGCAATCATTCAGTCTTTTCTTGCAGCATTTGTCTTATGTTCATTAATCAAGTCTTAATCATGTTAATAAAGCTATAAAAGCTTTACATACCTAATGATCTATTACAAATATTTTAATTAATTCTCGCTCTAAGGTTACTCAATGAGTCCCATCATCATAATAGACATTGTTGGTGGTATGTATATATGTCCGTCACATGAAATTGCTTCTCCAACAACTAGGGTATATATGAACCTCCAGCCTCCTTTGGTAGGTGTGGATGCTATCATTGGGCTACAACCTAGAAGTTAAGAACCCCCTTCCTTTGGTATTACCTTTCTATGTTTTGTTTTAAATGGTAAAGTGGAAAAAATAAAATTCAAAGTTGCTAATATAATTTGCATTTTTATAAGATTGATTATTATATATTACAGATGCTACATGTAGAACTTTAACTTTGTCGGAAACAAACATAGTTGTTAATATAATGTCATTTTTATGAAATTTCTTGTTATATTATAGATGGTGCCACCTCCAGGTGAAGATGGTTCGAGAAAAATAGGTTCGGTTTAACCTAGATCCAATTCAAAATTTGAGAAGTCTTTGAAAAAGGTGTGTAAAGGAAAAACATATCTTCAAAACGTTCAGGTTTTAGTTATAATTGGAAGAAATTGTGAAGAAAATATTTATTCATTATCACCATTTTCTCTTCAATCTCAATGTTGAAAAGGCTTGATGTTAGTTTCACTAAATATAGTGTGGTGAAGCCCCCATAGCAAAGGTTGTGTGTAAAGGGGATAGTACCCACCATGATTAATCATGCACTCCCATTGGTTCTTTAGTAAGTGATGGATGGGTGGGCAATTTGTCAATAACGGGACAATCCCATTTGTGAATGAATGTCTATGAATCAAATGTAAGTGGAGAGGAAAGATAAGTGGGGTGAAGGCCCATATATATATCTTTGACACCTGGAAAGTAAGGTTCCTCATTGAGTTTGAGAATGCTTGTGCAGCTCACATCACAAATCACTCTTATTTCAACATATCCACTCCACAACCACCATGTGGCACCTTAACAACCAATAGAAGCAACATGAGGTAGCCACTATATGGCACCTTTTTTTTTGTAATGAGAGATTTTTATTTGTACCAAGCAGTGTCCTTACGGATCAGAGTTGGAAGTAAGCCTCGATCACGAGACATTACCCCAAACACACACACGCTTCACCAATTGCTCTACCACACTGTTGGTAATAACCATATGGCACCTTATGGAACCTAACCAACAATAGTGACTTCTCTATGTCTTTATAAAATAGATGTGTTCTCTAGATTCCAAGGTAGGTGAGTTCCTACAACATGGATATTGTGCTGAAGAGCGCACAAGTGCCCAAAGGTACCAGGGTTGATGCAACAGTTATGAGGTCTTGTGATTCCATTTGAATCGTTCATTGGCAGACATATGTGGGGTTTTGTGAAGCCAGGGTCCATATGCTGAGATTCACAAGCAGCAGCTGAACGTTTGTTCAAGAGTATTCTCGACAAGAGGCGATGCTGCAGCCTGCTGGATCTTAAAAGAAAATACTCTTCAAGAGTCTAACATGTCAAATTAAGAGGTGTTGGTACTTAGGAGATTCGGCGGAGAGTTTCTTTGCAGGTTGTGGTGTCGACGAGGCGCGGCGAGGCAAGAATGTTAGCTATAGGAGCGGCCGTGAAGTGATTTCCCCATTGGACTGGAGTTTTGGTGCTCATAAGGATTGCGGACAGCTGAGGATAGCTGTGATATAAGTCAGGGAGAATATGACACACCTATGACCCCTACAAGGGTGATCAATCAGATCTGCTCGGCTTTGGGCAGCGTTTTGGATGGCAGGAGACAGCAAGAGATGAGTGCCCAAGTGCGAACTGGATGGGCCTGCAACTGGACATTATTGGGTAGCCCTTATGAACCTTCTTGTGGGGAAAAGTACTGTTCGTCCAGCTAGCCAACTGGCCCACATAGACCCGGGTATATAAAAGAAGCATTAGGGTTAATTGTTGATTATCTCGTGCATTCCTGGGAGTTCTAATGCAAAGGAATGTTTACTCAAGGCAGGAGAGCTAGAAATGATCCGCAGTCATTAGCGTTGGGTTGAGCATTGGCATCTAACAGCAGCGTTACGCTGAGATCAGGAGAACATCATTCAGTGTTTCTTTTGGTACTTGAACATTCAATTGCAACATTCTTGTAAATGAAACATACAATAGGCGTTGAGTCTATCTTCTTGTGAGTGCTTGCATTTGTGATTCTGCTGCGCTCTCCTCTTTCTCAGAACTCTTATAAAGCACAAGTAGTCCGCAATAGAGGTGGAGATGTATCTTCATTTACAACCCGAACATTTGCCCCCCCCCCGCCCCGGGCAGAGAGGCTGGAATTTCATCAGAAGTGGAATGGTTGAGATCACAGCCAAGTATAGAAAAGAAACAGATCCTGCCAACGCAGCCTCCTCGCAAAGCATCCCAAACCAGCCAGGAGAGCCACATTGTCACGGGCCCCAGGATCGGGGTCCCGGACATCAGGTTGCAATGCGTCCCATCATGCCAATATATGATATAGCTCGGCTCCATCTGCCGTTAAGCGCGTCATAGCGCGATATAACCTTGTCGGGTCACACCCTTCTCATGTATCCCCGGCCCGAATCCATGGCTTTGTGGTCTCGGGTCCATCCATCCATCTCGAATCCATGATCCAACCGGCCCCGCCTCATCGGCCCATCGGCTCGGCAGGGCTCGCCATCTCGGCAGCTTGAAGCTTCGCCATTTCCACCATTTTTCCTTCCATCAGTTCCATTTCCACTTCGGCATGATCACCGTCAAGGTGGGGAGGGCATCCCCCGAGGCACATGGCACCTAGTAACCCCCAGGGCGACCAGGGAGGCCTAATGTGCCTACCCGGTGCGTGAGTGCGTTCTATTGTGCCTAAATATGGGTCCATGTTTCACCGCTCCTTACACTTCCTCCCCATGTAGATGCATGATTTTCGGAGATCTTAACCTTGCTTTATAGCCACCATGAGCAAAGTCAATGTCTAACCCATTACAACTGTGCATATTTTTGGATTTTTATCTATCTTTGTGGCCTGGACTTCAAGCCCCCGCTCGAGAGTCCCCCGAATCCCCAATGTGCGAGGTACCAAACTGCTGTATTGGTCCCCGCTTGACTCCTGTCTGAGCTGATCTGAGCTGAATGTAGACAAAGCAGCACTTGCCTGTTTCTCCTGAATCAAGTATGTTCTAGCCTTCTTGATCGTCGCTTTCTCAAGAGTTGCCAATGATATTCCCATCTTCAAGGAGGTCGACCCCATTGATTTTCATAACCATGTTTCCACTTGGTGTCTCATCACACCAATCTAATCATCTGTCATTCCAATCCATGTTGTGGACAAGGTTTTCCTGGTCAAGCCAAGCCCTAGCTATCTTGACACCAAGATAAGCTTTGCATGTTCTTTTTCCATTGATCCCTTGAATCTGTGGGTTGTGGTGAGCCTATAGCTCTGCTATTACCCATGTGCGCTAAGGTGTCGAATCCTTCTGGGACATGAGTTGCAGAACCTTACTAACACTAGCTCGGCCTGCAATGATTCTTGTCCTGTCTGTCTCCTGCAACCATGTGTAGGTTCTTTTGACCATTGTGTCATGATTAACCTGCTTATGATCCTGGCCATACGATCCTTGAGCTTGAGTTTGTTCTAGCCTTCATGACACCATGTTGGCCTTTACATAATCTCTCACCTTTGGAAGTTGTACCCTTATAACTATGAGCCTTGATGCTCGAATGTTTGTTTGCTCATACTACATGAGCCTAGTTGCTCGGATGTTAAAGCTTGAGGACACAAGTAGCTTAGTAGGCTAATCCCAAGTCACCTGTTTGATTTGTCTTCGAGCCTTTGAGTACCTGTTATGCATCCTATTTGCCCTTTGAACGGCTAAGTATAAATGCTGCCAACAAAAACCAAGTGTTGTCTTGGAATCCAATGAACACTCTGCCACTAAGCATTCACCCATACATAACACAATTGCCACCTTGTGCACATGCAATTTTCATCTTTAACTTCACTTGGCCCAAGTCTCCCCATCTGACTCCGATGAGAGCAATTGCCACCTTGCTGCCATCATCCAACCATAAGTACATTGCCACCTGCACTCCTGGTGGCTGTTTCCATCTTTCAAGTTCCCCTTGGTATGCATATGTGCCTTCATGGTCCTAACTTGACCTCATGTAGCACGTTGTATTCCAAAATCTGTTTGCCCTCCCTAGATTTCTCCAGTTTGGTCCGGTAGAGTCCATGGATTGTAGTTCTGGTTTTGTGACCTTCTTGTGCGATACTGGTTGCACGGCCACTCATTAGGAATTTTTTGGACCCAAAGAGGGCCTCTTGGATTAACTTTTGAATAGGAATGGACCAATAGGAAGAGGGCTGGGTGCACATTTTTGACTTCTTTGACCCTAGGGGGCCTAGGCTTTGGTTTGCTAATGGGGCCTAATTACTACTCTTGTCCCCCTACCTCTTGGGCCCAAACTTAGAGGTCCCCCACCTAGAATCACCACACAGATGAAAAACCCTAAAAATTGAAAATTTTTAATTTTTTCCCAAAAGTGTGTTTTCCCTCTCAAACTTCCCCCCAACATACTCTAGGTTTGGAAAGCTTATTTTGAGCCTGTTTCTTCCTCTTCTAAGCTCTCCATTGGTGTAGAAACTCCATACCTCTCAAGCTCTCACTCCTTGTCATCAAGCTCCCTCAGTCTCAAGCTCCCTCTCCCTCTTTCTTCCTTTTCTAAGCTCTCCATTGCTGCAGAAACTCCATCCCTCTCAAGCTCTCCCTCCTTCTCAACCTCCCTCTCTCGCTCTCTCTCTCAAGCTCCCTCCCTCTCCATTGCTGCAGAAACTCCATCCCTCTTTAGTCTACTCTAGGTTCAGGAAGCCTATTCTCAAACTCTAACCCCCTTTTAAGCTTTCCAGCACTGAAAACCTTGAACTTTCTCTCCTCTCCACTCTTCTGTTGTAAAATAAGCTTTTCTTTTCCCTTCTTCTCTTTTCTTACCACCATGGCCTCTTCCAGTAATGTGAGAAGACCTAGGGAGGAGAAGGTGAAAGAGCTTGTGCTGCATAACACAAGAGATGAGAATGGAGTTTGGGCTCCAACAAGATTCAGGGTTGGGGATTGGGTCTACATGCAGCCAAGCTCTAATGGACCACATCGAGTGTGTCATCATCACACAAGAATGGAAAAGCTTGAAGCAAAGATTTAGTATCATCATAATCATCCATGGACCATGTACCGCCCATAAGCTGTTCATTGAAAATAGCATCACGATTCACAAGCACTTTCTTGGAGGACGGGTCATAGCTGCATCATGACACAAGAATGGAAAAGCTTGAAGCAAAGATTTAGTATCATCATAATCATCCATGGACCATGTACCGCCCATAAGCTGTTCATTGAAAATAGCATCACGATTCACAAGACAAGCACTTTCTTGGAGGACGGGTCATAGCTGCATCATGACCAATGCTACGTCGTTGTTGACGTTGAGAATACTCAATCAAGATATGCAAGTTTGGTCAAAATCAAGACCGTCCTTGTTAGAAAGAATGGTAACAATGTTGTCATAAGACGGATCCGTTATCGTATCAAGAAGAATTGTAATAAGTTGCTTTCGTGGAACAGGATCACCCGCAGCAGCAAGTTGATTAATAATAGATTTGAAAGAATCAATATGCCCCGTCATAGCTATATCAACTTCATACTGTAACTTTGAAAGCAAACCTCTCAAATAGAGTGTTTCTGTAATAACAGACTTTTTCTGAAAATTTGCTATAAGATACTCCCATACGTCATGGGAAGTAGGAAAGTCATACACATCAAGCATGAGAGAATCACTAAGAACAGAAAGAATGTACCGACGAGCTGCTTTATCATGCCTCTACCAATCCATATAAGCAAGACGCCATGCATAAAAAACAGGGCCTTCCATGATAAGAACGTTGTCAGAATCCGGAATAGTAGGCTGAGACGGACATAGAGAATCGCCAATAACAACATCTGAGAGCTCATCGCCTTCAAGAATTAACAACATCTTTGCTTTCCAACTGGGAAACCCTTGGCCTTGAAAAGAAGGAATAGAACGTTGGCCAGAAGGAAAACCATTGACGAGAACAGTCATAGCCATATCTGTCTGCGAGAAGACGTATAAGATAAAATCACAAAATCTGCACACCATAGACAAGGACGACCGCAAGAGATAAGAGACGTCAATAAGAAAAGAGTCCTCAAAATAGGGAGACGTGGGACGCAAGATTCATTGATAGATGCTTGATGAAAAAGCTAGATTGGTCGTTTTGCTAAAAATAGCAAAATAATAAGAGACGCTTGACGAAAAAGCTAGATTTGGCGGTTTGCTCACAAAGACGCTTGATGAAGACAAAACCTGTGTGCTCACAAAGACGCTTGACGAAGACGAAACCTGTGTGCTCACACAAAGAACCTGTTTGCTTATTCAAAGAAGTTTTGCTGTTACAGATGCAGTTTGCCTGAATTGTCATAACTTTTGACTCACAACTCTGTTTGACAAACTTTTTTGATAGGATTCACCAGCACAATACAATCTACGCACTTGCACAATACAATAGGTTTTGGTTTTTAGGACGCAATTAAGAAACAACTCTAATTACAACAAGTTAAGCTGTAAAATCATGTAGACAACACATAATCAAAGAACAATCTTGTAAGACATGAAATTATAATCATGAATTTGATAAGAAGACATAGATGCTTCCCTTATAGATGCTCTGATACCATGTTGAAATGTAGAGAGACGAGACAAGAGACACATCATGTATGCTCCCAAAGACCGATTCATATTGAGGACAAGATACATATATATAGGTGAGACCAAGTTAGGTAGAGTGAGCCATATATAGAGCTCCAACATACACGTGGCTAGATTCCATGCATCTAGAGTATTTTAGAGTTGCTGTGCCATGCAGGATAGTCACCCAGGCTATAGATCAGGCCCCATAGCACATGTGTGGTCTGCTGGCCGCCATTGTTATGGCTCACCCTAACCACCCTTGAAACACATCAGACAAGAGATTACCTGGTGAACCGTAACTATCGTGAGGATATTTCCAATTGCCGAGCTTGTAACCCTTGAGGTCTCGAAGCTCTACAACTCCTTGAGAAGGAATTCCACCCACAATTCTTGAGCGTTGTCACACCATCGCGTTGTCCTACATGTACTCGTCCCTTTGCTCACCTCCTCACATCACTGGCACACACTCACTATAGAATGCATTAGAGAGAGATATTAACAAGAGAAAGATGCTATTGCACAATGGGAGACTCTATTTTATTATGAGAGAAAGTCACTTTTATACATGGCCATAACTGTTCACACTTACTTAAATTGTGGTTGGCCAGGAACTTTAGGCTCATCAGAGGCTTAATTCTATTACAATTACTCTCATAATATATCCATGAAGTAAATGACCTGGGACTTCATCCTACATGCTACCACACACTCTTGAAAAAGGAATCGCCGAAATTACTCCATCACACCATTACGGGGGCCCGTCCAAGTTGTAGATTTAGACACCATTACTTCATATCTTAAATGTATGACCCTTTGGTCTATCTACTTGACTCCTTGATGTAAGATAATGGTGGTAGCTCTTGTTAACCCTCGGAATGGGTTAATAGCCATGTACCACAATCTCCCATGCTTCACTAGCCGCATTGCCGAGCTTGCATGTTGTTACAGCCAGGGAATTACTTGTGAGAAAAGAGGGTATGAGTATATGAAGTGCGGACGATTGAATAACAACAGACACACGGACATATGCAGAGATATATATAGAACATAGATAAACATAAAGATGGATGGGTGCGACTATTTTTTATTGTAATTGCTATGATTTGATTACGAGAAGAGGCAGTTTGAGATCATACTAAAGGGAGTTCATGCTAGTATTCTTATATCCCCCCTCCTTTGAGAGAAAATGTGTGCCTAAGTACGTGTGCAATAAAAGAGATTCACGAGTGTTTGATTGGGGATGAGTCCCCACCTAGTTAAGCTAATGGCATGCTCTCCACTGACTCTTTTGCTCATGATCTATCCTTTTCCTCTCCTCCTCAAGAGCCTCTTGGGCGGGGGGACTCTAGTCCTATCACGCTTTCGGCTCCTACAACTTTGAGAACCTATTTTCAAGGAAGCTGCTAGAGAGAGGGCTCAAACTAAGTTGTGAGCTGATAAGATGGCCTTAGAGAAGTATATTTTTATAAGAAAAATAACTTATCCACTTAAGATTTCATTTGGGTGCAAGATTGAATTTTATGTAAACAAGGCTGCATAAGAATAAATAGATGAACATATATATGGATATTCTTAATCTAATTTCAAAAAACTGTAAATTATATTATAAAAACAAGGTACACACTACTATAGGATGACCCATTTTTGGCGCATAGTTTCGACGGTGGCCGCACCATCAAAATAACCGTCGATATAAATGTCAGAAAGAAATGTTGAAATGACCATCGAAATAAGAGGTGAATAACTGCTTCAATGGAGTTTCGACAATCTGCTTCCAATGTATTTCTTCTAATCTCCTTCTTTGATATCCATCATACCACTACACTAATCTTGTATATATTGTCACTCTTATGTCTTCACTGAGGTAATCCTTAATTGCTATTGGCAGCACGAATTGTAAGATTTTATGCCAGTCACGAAACTAAGTGATGCACTTCTTTACACGCCACTGCTCTTCTTTGGTTTAAGACCCATGGTGCTCCAGGGAGAATCACCTTCCCACCAGCAAGTCTACTTCGTACCCATAAATGTTGCATGTGATCCACCTGCTATAGATCATCCCTTTGCACCTTGGTCTCTTTAGCACCTATTATGGTTTCTGAAAGCATATCAGTTATGTTATTGAGAATGTGCATAGGGTCAAGAAGACGATTGACTAGAAGATCACTCCAGTATAAGAGTAGATGGAATATGGATAGTTGCTTCATTCCTAGAGGTGAACAAATTGGATCCACTTTCCATGCCCTCCTCCAATCACTTGGTGTTAGTACACGAGCAGCCTCCCTAGAAATTTCTCTTGCAACTCATGGTTTTTGGGGAGATACTTTTTGTGGCCCTCTCGTAGACAACCTTCCTCAAAGTTGTTGAGTATCGTGCCTCTAATCTAGGCCCACATATAGGACATGCATTATAACCAGATATTGAAAGCCCTGCCAAACATGCTAATCATTGTGATGAGATATGCAAATAATTGCACTGTTGCACTCCTTTCTCCAAACCACTTTGACTTATCATGATCTTGGATACCATCCCATAACATGCATAGCTCGTCAACTAATGGAGCCAAGTAGACGTCCATGTTCTTAACCTTTTACGTCCCTGAAACTATTAAGGAAAGGAAAAGGTTCCCCTTCTTTATTGTTAACCATGGTGGTAGGTTAAAATTCACTAAGCACACCGACCATACATGATGAACTTCGTAAGACAAATGGATTCAGTCCATCCATTTCTAGTATGACACGAATATGACCTCGAGAATATGACTAGGCTTTTTCCCAAAGTCAGTCCACTTCTCTTTGATATATCTCCATGCTGGAGAATGAGCATGAGCACACCCATAATGTCATCTATGAATTTGGTATTTCGATGCAAAGTCATTAACTGGATTTGCATCTCAACATTGTTTGAATACGTGGAATGATGGGGTGAAGTGTCGTAAGACTTTAGCAGGGACCCTTTATCCTTGGACATTCTGCCTATATCTCGAACACTATGGACACTCGTGAAGTGTGGCATACTCATGATGAAAGAGAATACAATTATTCAGACAAGTATGGTGTATGTTATAGTCCATCCCTATGGAGTGCAACATTTATTTTGCTCGTGCATGGTCCAAAGGCATCTCATTGTCTTCTGGTAGAAGTTGATTCTACATATAAAAGAATGAATAACAAAGGAGAAAGATAAGAAATTCATGCAATCATGTGAAACATAGAGAGGGGAAGGGATACATATCCCATAAGTTTTGAAATGCTCATATCAGAACACCCATATATTAATTCCAAGTTCAATATGGAGAGGCAAGTGTGGAGAACTGAAACACTTGATCCACGATAAAGTGGTAGATGGGCAAGCCTACGTAGCTATCTCTCCTCTCGAGAAGCATGCTCCACATGTTGTCTGATTTCTACTTCTTGAGCCGTTGCTGCATGCTTTGAATCATGATTATCTAGTCTATGGCTTGTGTCATGTAGGGCATCTATCATGTCGGCCATGTCATGTTCCAAAACTTGATCCGAGTCCGTAAAAGCTTTATAGTTTTCCAATCCCATCGAGGTTGCCTCTGCACTTGCTCATTTGCTCTGCTCAAGTTGAATATCCACTAGGTCATTATTGTCTGGGTGAACATTGAGGCTAGTTAAGTAGATGTTGCAAGTTCTCTACTCGAAATACATCCCATTTTTAGAATGCCCATTGTAAATTCTTCGATGTCGAGCGACTTGGTACTTGCAAACGACTGCATGGGCACACTGTTTTTTTTCTCTAAATTGACAAATTTTGAAAGGTTTATAGCACTTCCGAGCTCCATATAAGTCGAATATGCATGTGAATTTGGGTCCAAATGAGGGAGGTGGAGCTTCTTTTATACTTCATGCATGGCCTAGTCGATATATTCTTGTTTTTAATGAAAATGTGTCGGGCCACTAAAGATTCAAACTTAAATGTGAATTTGAATAAAAAATTAAATTTAAGCACGCATCGAAATAGCCATCACAAATCACTGTCAAAATAAGCGTTGAAAAGAGGTTTTATTGACGCGTATTTCATCACTTATTTCAATGCCAATATCGATGCCTATTTCCACTTTAGGAACTATTGTTGAGAAAACGTGGTGCTCATGCTAGATCAAGTGTGTGGAGAGGAGAGACTCAAAAAGTACAAGAACAAAATCTTGCTTATTAAGTTGCTTATGAATACAACTAGGCCTTGCTCCATACAAAATGCCTCATGGCTCCACCTTTAAATAGGTGAGCAAGTGGACCTCAAGTCCATTCACACTCACACCCTTCTACATAACCTTAGTCCCTTAATACCCCCCCTCAATACCAACTATGAAAGGATGGAATAGGTGGCATTGGACATAGGATGCCTTTATAACATTAGGCATACAAGGTTTGAAATATAGGTGTGATTACATTGAGAATTAAAACAATTTCTCAGCAGAGGTAGAGGCTGATACAAAGTTGGCCTCTGACTCTTTGTTAGGACATTTAGAAGTGATATGCCCCGTTTGTTTACATTTGTTACATTTCATTTTGTTGGGATATTTGATCCAACAATTATTTGCCAAGTGACCCACCTTTTTACAATGGGCACATCTTACTTTGACCACTTGATGTGACAAAGCTTGTTCAATGGTCGATGAAGTGGTTGCATTTGAAGACTCCGCTGCTCCCTTTGGCCTCTTTTCTTCATCAAGACATGATTGGATGACTCCTTCAAGGGTGGGATTAGGTATGTTCTTCAGGGTGGTGACCAAGGTGGGGTACACCTTCTTGACTGCTTTGAGCAAAACAGCCACTGCATCATCTTCATCCATTCTTGCATTCACTGATGCAAGTTGAGCCATAAGGCCCTTCAAGTGAGAGATGAAGGCTCCAATGCCTTCTCCCTCTTTGAGTTCCAAGCTAAAAAATTCGATTTTGAGTGAGATCTTGGAATTCTTACCACGAGCTCCATAGAGCTTATCAAGCTCATCCCATTTCTCCTTTGCAGTCGGAAGCTGGTCCACATGGTGGATGAGTGCCTCATCAAGATGAAGGATGATGATGGCTGTGGTAATTAAGATCACCATTAGTGTGTATAAAACACAATTCGTGCTAAAAAGCACATTTTTAGTATCAAATGACACTTATTTTGGTGATTAACTCACCATTAGTGTTTAATAACACTATTAGTATTTAAGAACACTTTTTCTTTGCTGGATTAATAGAGTAATTAGTGTTAAACAACACAATTATCACATTTTGAAAGCTTTGAAAGCTTGAAAGTTGATGTTGATGGTGAAGCTTGTTGAGCATGTGAATGGAATCTCTTCAAAATCAAGAGAAAGATTAGCTACTCATTCACAACACCACTTGAATGATTAGAGAAAGGGAGGTGATTATATGAGCAAGAAAAAACACCAAAAATGAAGCTTTAATGGAAGCTTAAAGGTGAAGAAGAGGGGCGCCTGGTTTTTTGAGTGTAGCCAGCGCTTCAGTGGATGAAATGGGCTCAGGTTTGAGCTGTAGAGTCCTTACTCAATGGACTACTAAAGACCTCAAACACCATCCCTAATGGTGGCTCACAAGCATAGAATTGTTGTACGACCAGTGCAGGAACAGAAAACGGTGCCGACTTGAAGCAGGGGGAATGCCGCCGCGGATACGAGAGCAATCAGCAAATTGACCGTATGTTTTGATGCGCCCACGCCTCTTCTACATCTTCCTTGAAGACATCTTTATGAGATCTTGCCTCTACCGGCTATTGGAAGGCCTCCAATGGAAGAGGGTTAAGCTCCACACATGAAAAGATAAGAAAAAATGGAGATATTTGACCTATTCTACACCACAAGTGGTTCTAATCAACCAAGCTCTGATACCATGTTGAGAAAACGTGGTGCTCATGCTAGATCAAGTGTGTGGAGAGGAGAGACTCAAAAAGTACAAGAACAAAATCTTGCTTATTAAGTTGCTTATGAATACAACTAGGCCTTGCTCCATACAAAATGCCTCATGGCTCCACCTTTAAATAGATGAGCAAGTGGACCTCAAGTCCATTCACACTCACACCCTTCTCTCTCCCTTCTGCATAACCTAAGTCCCTTAATAATTATTACCAGAACTGTGCAAGCATTTTGAAACCTGGTTTTGCTTGTCCGAACTCCCCAAAAAAATTGTAAGTTCTCTTCTCTCCCTTGCCCCATCCCATTCTTGTTTCAATTTTTTATTTTGTATGTGTGTCTCTAACATGCAACTTCTAATTGTGTGTTTGTTTTGTAGCTTCTAATTTGCTGAGATTCCACGTAGCCCTTCACCTTTCTCTTGTTTTTGTTTGTTTATTTGCCTTACTTTTGATAATTGCACCCTTAGGTGTGCTGGGGTTTAGGATTAGATGAGGTTCAAGCATGCATGCATCTAGCTTAAGTCTTATGCATGAACTTAAGTATTATGCTCATGCTCTATGCATAACCCTTAAAATAAGGCAAAGAGATTCAAGCTTATGCATAGAGCTTCAAGCTTATATAAACAGATTGAAGCTTCAAGCTTATGCAAGGGCCTTTGTTTCCTTTGTCTTACCCAGCTCTATTAATGCCATGATTTTCTTGTTGGTTTGCTTGTGTTGAGTGTATTTGCAGGTATGGAGTTTAAATGAGTGCTATGCATGCATGGAGTATACATAAGCACCATGCATGCATGCATTTAGATTTTCTCATAAATGTGTTACTAATCACTTTTTCTCGTGTTATATTTTGTAGGTCTTGCATTGTTGTCCTCTTCTTTGGCTTCACATTGTCGAGGTAAGCTCTTTTATTCATGTAATCGTTTAGGGTTAACCATATTGCATTCCTCTTAACCCCCTTAAGGAAGCTTACACAAAAGCCTTATACATAAATCTCTATGTGTAGGCCTTATGCATAAAGATATGGGACATTATTGTAGGCCATCTAAAATGCTGGTTAAGTCAAGGTAGGAGTGGTTATCCGCGAATAGGTGGTATAATGGAGGGGGAGCCCTTGATCTTCTCACTATCCTTCTCTTTTAAAAGATAAGTTGCCTTTGGCTTTAATAGTGGGAAGCGTGTGGGAAGTCTTTAGAAGCTATCATCCAAAGGGTCACTCTCCACCCTGCTTGTTGTCTAAGTAGTATTGTAGAAGATCTCAACAATGTTTTAATATCACAACATGCCTCTTTTGTTTAAGCTTTAAGCATTCTTCTGTTAGAGAATTCTTATGTTGTTGCCTCTTTTATTTTGTAGCTCTTGCACTAATCCTCTCTTTTGACTTCATATAAGAGCAGTAAGATCTCTTCTTCTTTTGATTGCTTACAGCAGGTTTTTCCTTTATTTCACCCTTGGGTGCTAGATGTAGGTTTAGCTTAGGTTTACCTCTATGCATAGGCTTATGCTGAGTAGGGCTTATACATCAATCTCTATTCATGCTTGCATTAAGCTCTATGCATAGAGCTTCATCTATACATTAAGCTTAATCTATGCATAAATTAAGACTAAATCTATGTGTAAATTAAGACTGCATCTATGCATTAGAGGATCTATGCATGCATAGATTAAGCTATATGCATAGAGCTTAATGCTTTTGATTCATAGAGCTTCAAAAGAAGCTAATATGCTTTGTTTTATTTGTGTTTGTTGTGATGGTATGTGTGTAGACCATGAATCGTACACCCGATGACACACCCGTACATAGCCCCAATCTCTCCACTTTGCCTACACCACAGGTAATGTCCCCGAGCCAATTTTATCATTTCATGTTGTAGATGAACCCAAGTAAAGGGCTATGGCTCAAGCCTACTTTGTGGGATATAAAAGAACTTTTGTATAGCCCACAGCCTACCACTACACAGGCCATGCCCTCAGACACTCCACAACACATCACACAAACCCCGCCCATGGCTCACTCAACTACTTCCAGTCGTAGAAGGTGAGATCGTTCGATAGGTTGTTACCATGCTGGTGACTCCACAAATGCTTCTTTTTCTCAGTGCCACAAGCACCCACCCATTGCCAGTTTATAAGGGGACACCGTGCTCGCGCCGCTCATCCAACCACACTTTGACACAAGTCCCTCTACCCCGAATCCAGCGTGTTTCCGCTATCAAGTAGTGGATGGAAATGTGGTCTTGGATGATGTTGGCAACAACAAGATGAAGTCTTGAATCTGCGAGTTATGCCATATAGTATTTGCCCATGACTGCATGACTACATGGCATAAACTTGATAGTGCCAGGAAGGAACGAGTCGTGAATCAAATCAAAAGAAAATTTATGCCAACACCAGCTAGTGAAGAGGTCCATCCTAAATGGATAAAAGATGTGGTGAACGTGATCAAGCACTGGCGCAACGACATCACACGCAAGGTGAAGTCAAGGAGACAAAATCCTTAGAATTAATCACAAGAGATTTGGGAAAAGGAGTGTAGAAATTACCATGTGAATCCTCAAAGTATAAGTAGCAGGAGAAGGCCGCAACAATGCGAATGGAGAGCATAGGGATCTTCCATCTTGCAAGAGGTGGCTAGGATTCTTTCCCAGCTCGAATGCCACATGACACCACGTGAGCTGACATGGCAATTCTACATGGGATGCATGGGTTGACATGTACACAGATGATGTGGATATATGTATAACATGGCCTCAGTTGACGTGGCATGCCATGCGAATATATGCGAGGTGGCATGCAAAGGTGGTAATATGATGTGGAATTTATTGATGATGAGGTAGAAAGTCAACTAGGTTAACCAAGCTGAAGTGGATGGTGGAGGTGTGGCAAGGTGAGATGACTAAGTGCTTATGTGGATCCTCTACAAGCTAATGTGAATACAAGTTGGCATGTACATGTTAGATATCCATCCCAAGGCTCACACATGCAATTAGCTCTAGGCTTGGAAGATAACCATTCCTAGATCATCAAAGCTTACTAGGCTTGGTTGACTTAAGAGAGGAGAGTAGACATAAAATAGAGATTTTTACTTGTGATGATTGAAAATGGACCTTTCCTTACTCAAATTGAGTGATTTTGTTTTCATGGATTCATGGTAATAAGTACTTCAATCCATATAGTTTTTTTTATCTATTTTAAATAATAAATCTTAAAAGGAGTTATAGGGCTTTTAACAGTCAGAACAAATATTACAAATGAGATCTATAAAAATCCAACCATTCAAATTGTAATTTTACCTTGGATTCACAATATACTGATCTTTTCCCATGTTTTAGTCACTAGATCTATACAAAATTAGCCTTGTAAGTTCAAGTTACTAGTTGATTGACGGGTGAAATCTCGCTCTCTTCTCATCATTGATTGGATTAATACTGTGATTGCCGACCACTTCTAGTAACCTAGTTTCTAAATCGCCCAAAAATGATGAGCCTCTTCTATGTAATCCACTTCACTAGTATCTACACCTCTGCTCGCCCTTACCATCACTCCATCCTCCTCACGAACCATAAAGCTCGTTTCTTTTTAAAATATTCAAAAGACTACTCAATCTACAAATCATATAGTTCAGCACATCTGCTATGAGGGCATCCCCTGTCCCTCTCCATCAGCATGACCTTTGGGGCCAAAATCACTGTTGTCATTACCGATTTCATCAGCGATGGCCTCTATATGGTATTTTTAATGCTTTCTGTGGTGTTTATGCTTGTGATGTTTGTGCTTTTGTTTAGAAGACTTACCTTCACGATCATCCCTGTGCTTGTGTTTGTCGCTGCTGCTAGAGCTCTGTGCTTCTCTTTAGCGTCATCTTCTATACAATGTTTGGTGCTACAAAGCCAGAGGTGGCACCTGTAGTAGTACACCATGTCAAAGTCCATGTTGCTTTCTCCCCTAGACACGAGGTCACAAAGAGGCACCAACAGGACTCCCAATGGCATCGCAACTCCAGGGTGTGGGATCAGAAGGGTGCTTGCACCTTTTCGAATATCAAGATTTATATAGTATAGACAAACTATAGACAAACACTATTATTTCAACACATGTCCACGTATAGACTCGCTCGTTTATATAGTATGGATAAACTACCTCTTCTTGTAATGGAACCATAGCAATAATAATAATAAATAATCTCATTGTTTTTATCTCTATTTTTCATATGTCTGTGTGTCTATAATTATTCAATCATGCTCACTTTAGATAATCCATTGGGGTTTATATCGTCTTTTCTCACAACAAGTAATTTGGTGGAATAACATGCAAGCTCGGTAATGTGGGTATAAGTGAAGCATGGATTAGTGTAAGAAGATTGTGGTGCATGGCGGCCAAACCATGCTATGGGGCATGACATCGGGACTATCCTGCATGGCACCAACTCTGAAATACTCAAGATGCATGTAATCAAGTCGCGTGTATGTTGAGTAACGCGCATGGCGATGGGGCGACAACATGCCCTATGTGAGTATCGGCCTGCTAGAGCTAGGAGCTAGGGCATCTGCATTGTTGGGTTTGGAAAGCTTGCCACCTGTGGTATAGGAGGAGAAATAAGATCAGATCTCGGAGGGCTACGGGATCCCCCACTCAATAGAGAAAGATGCACCATTTCTAGGCAAAGATGAGGAAGATGACTATAGCATCTCGCTAGTAGGCAAAGGCAAGGAAGATGGTTGTAGAGTGCTCTATCAAGGGTAGAGTCACCACGGACATTGAAAAAAAGAAAAATTTCAACGGGAGGATCTTGTGCATTGGTTGATTGTGGGTTAAATCGGATAAGTGGGCATATACCACAACTCAAAAGCTGAATGTAGGAGTACAATCTCAACTGTAGCAGGACGATGAACACAACCTTCACCCAAAAATGATGAGAAAGGCTAGCAAACCCTAGCATACTATTTTTGGTGGAATATAGGAGAATGCAATCCTTCCATTCGACTATTACACCATTTTACGAAGGCATATTTGGAGCAGCAACCTGATGTCTAATATTCCCATGAGACACACAATATTCCTTGAATATGTACTCAACGCTATTGTTTGATTTTAGAGTCATCAATCTTGTATTAAGTTAGGTGATGCTATACATAATGCAGGTGATAATGTTTAAATATGTCCAACATGTTTGATTGTTTTTAAAGGAAGAAGATAATAGTGACCTCAGTGTAAATATCAAAAAGTAGAGTGAGTTGATTTAGCAGGAATGAACAAGGCACTCAAGTGTGGAAGTTGTGCATGGAAAGGTTTCTTGACTAATCACGTAGAAAACTAGCCTAACTAATCATGCTGAATTAACATGAAAACTCACATACTTGTGCACTCTGCAGATGTTGTAGAGAAAATGTTGAAATAGGGCCAATATTCTTGATATACTGAGAAGTTTATGCCTTTAGGAAGGGGCATGCTACATGCAGTTACATCTTTAAAAGATTTATAATTATTAAATCAAATAGAAAAGTATTATAGTTGGGGCTATCATGCTCTCATCATTGGGGTTACCATCTTGCGAGGGCTCATCTATGCAAATTCATGCATCTTTATTTTAGAAAAATGAGGTTTTTTTTTAAAATATTGGTATATTTTATTATATCTAATTATAAGACATTGTTTTTGACACTACTATATCTTATTATAAGTGTTTTACCTTATCAATTGACACATTTTAAGCTTTGATGGGTTTTTTTTAATGATGCCTCGTCAATTGGTAATTTTTTTTATAATTCATTAGAAAATAATGTTTTCTAGACTAGTATATCTCATTATAAGAGCTTTCCATCATGTATTGGAAAATTTTAGACTAGTATATCTCATTATATAGGTTTTGCCTCATAAGTTGGTGGATATTAAGATTCTGGTTTGCGGTTCTTTAAATTTTTTCAAAATATCATATTTTTAAAAGTTTACTAATAATGTTATTTTTTAAAAAAGTTATCATTTGCATGATTTTTTATCTCCCTTTTATGACCCATTGTTTAATTTTAATCATCTATATATTATTACTACTAGTATATATATATTTTTCAATGGAATGAATTGTTTCCTACGTAACCTCGCGTGGTTTTGCAATATGTCAAAATGATTATTGTGTGCAAAGTTAGTGGTTTTCTTTTTAGGGATAGAAATATGTTTTTTGCACTAAAATAGGTTCTTTCCTTTGAATCTGACCACGTGGTTGTGATATTGAAACAGTATTTACAAAATGGTCATCGAAGGAAACGCATGGTGGTATTCTTGGTGGTGCTATTGAATGCAAGTGCTTAATATTAGATGATAGTTTCAAATTGTGCCAATTTTAAACCAATTACTACTATCTTTCCTCATAAACATAAATATACAAAAGTAATATGAAACATAAGCAATACGCTTTGCGCTACATAAGCTGTTTTATTGTTCCCTTGAAAGTAACGTGCAAGAGTAATATCAAACATAAGCAATAGTGTTTGCACGGTACATTAAGTTGTTTTATTGTTCCCTTGAAAGTAATATCAAACATAAGCAAAGGTAAGCAATACTCTTTGTCGTAGAAAAGTTGTTTTCTTTGTTCCCTTGAAAGCATTATTTTGAAAGTCTCTAGATTTTGAGCAAATTCGGAACAATGGTGAGACCTTCTTCCCATGCTCAAAGGCTTTAGCCTTCTCTACCCATGCTCCTCAACTATGGCCCTATTGATATCAAAACAACATAACTATTTGGGCATGCACATGTGAGCTTCTTGTATATATTTTCTAGGGAGTTCAAGGCATGGCACCCCACACATGAACATGAAGAAAAATTACTCCCAAGAAGGGACGAGTCCAAAGAGTACCGCACGAAGAGTAAGAAAAAATTATGAGTGTAAGTCTAGAAAGTATGTGCTTATCATGGCCTAGGATATCTAAGTCAAAATTATCATGAGCCTTAGTATTTACGAGAGAAGTCAGAATCAATAGTCTATGTCCACAAAGTACGTGCGTAGGAAGCGTATGAACGAAGTCGAATAGTGACCTTCTAGAATGCTGATGGTATCATGCGTTCTCTCTCTACTCGTAGGACAATGCTCTATAGAGAGAGAACGTGCATTGATGCTTTGATTTATTGATGGAAAAAAAACCCAAAAAAGATGGTTCATGAGGTGCTTTCAAAAGTTTCGTGCTTATCAACTAATATCAACGTTGAAGTTTGAACCATCCGCCGTTCAACAGGCGGACTAGACATTGGGGGCTCTTCTTCATCGTGACTTTATGGCATCTTCCATGCGCAGCCCAAGCTGCAATCATTGGAGATTTCACTTGTATAAAAGAGAGGCGCTCGCTGCTCCCAACATCATTCAAAATATTTTTCTTAACCTAACCTTGTAAGTTACTCATTACCCCCCCCCCTCGCGTCTCTAAATCCCACAGTGCCTTTAAGAGGCACCTCAAGTGGGATCGACGGCTGAGATGAGCGTGCAGATCTCGGCCGCCGTCGGATCACAGTGCTCAAACCTAGCTGCTGAGGGCCTAGGCGGAACGACAGATTTTAGAGGCTCTGGACCACCCGTTCCTGCCCACCTTGTATGCCTGCCTCGACGAGCGCCACTTCTCATGTCTGGTTATGGAGTTCTGCCCCCCGGAAGTGATCTGCACGTCCTTCGTCAATGACAATCCTTCAAACGCTTCTGCGAAAACACAGTCAGGTACTAATCACATGCCTTAATCCCAAGTGCTATCCACAACTAGTCATGCTCTTAACTAATCCCCCTCTCTAGACGTTCTTCATATCTCTGTCCACCCTCGTCTCCTAATTACGTTTAATCTGAGTTACTTAATCTACACTAATTCTAATTAACCACAAGCATCTAATCATCATCAGCATCACACTCAGATTGTCCGCTCATTTAAATGCCACCTTTTTTTTTGTTTGGAGACATAATTGAGAGAAAAATAAAATCTTGTCGGAAACAAACAGTGCAAGGGAATACAAATAATTGTCATGCTAGGGTTCTTATTGCTATGCTTAATGCCTCATTTCCATGCAAGTATTTTAGTAATATGTGTTCATGCATGCATGACACACTTAAAGCTTTTGCCTAGTTTACTACATAGACCTAGTTTATCCCTAGTTTACTACACAGACCTCGTTTGAAAATCAACCTTAGTTTATCGATGGTGCTTATTGCATGCATGCTTTAAAGCCATGCTTGGGTTCACTTATTGCCATGATTAATGTCTTGTTGCCATGCATGTATTTTAGTAATATGTAATCATGCATACATGACACACTTAAAGCTTCAACCTAGTTTACTACACAAACCTAGTTTATCCCTAGTTTACTACATTTTCCTAGTTAAGTCCTAGTTTAACCCTTGTGCACTAGATATTCATGGTTTATCCAAACCCTAGCTTATACATTGTTTACTAACGTATCTTTGGTTCATTTAACTTCAATGAAAGCAAGTCACGATATAGTAGTTCTTGTAGTCTTTCTTTTTGCTAAAAGTATGTGGCACCAAATTGTGTATGTCACTTCTTTATATTGATGGTTCTTTGGTACTCATTGCTATTAGATGGCACTTCCAAACCCTCCTTATGAGGATATTATTCTTCCTTCTAGGAAACTTGCTCGGCAATGTTGAGTCTCGTCATGAAATTGTATCAAGAACAAAAACTTATACAAGACTATGTCTTATGGTTTCTTGTGTACATATAAAACTTCACTTACATGGTAATCACAACCATAGGTAAGCTCCTCCTACTCGTCGCTTATACCATGCCACTCTGTTTATATGGTTTGCTGAAGCCATCTACTAGAAGGAAATTCTAGAAATTGAGCGAGTGAATCTTGGTATGGCAATGCTCTAGTTGTTCGACTCTTTCTAAAATTCAAACGATCTTGGTCTCTTTCCCCCTTTGCTAGATAATACCTCTCGATCCATTTCTCCATAGCACTTAAGTTGAGGATGGAAAATTTATTAATCCTCTCTCGCAATGCAATATCCATTGCTCTCTAAAGCCCTTGTCCTTGAGGCTCTTCCCCAACAAGCCGATCATCCTCTTCTTGTGTCCACAATCATGGCATATCTAGGTCTAACATACTAATAAATTCTGTTATGTATACAAGAGATTCTTGAACAAGCTATCCCATTGCCATACTGCCCTTATAGGGAAAGCTTTTTGACAAAAAAAAACTTTCAGTGTCTTCATAAATTTCTCGAGGAAAAACATCCTTGAAAATGAACACCTACTATAGTAACCTTATCAACCACATGAACAAGTACGTACAATTGAATGGTCAGGAAACTTGTTGGAAATAATTTTTCTATCATTGTAACTGCTTCAATGGAGTTTAGACGATCTGCTTCCAATGTATTTCTTCTAATTGAATGGTCAGGAAACTTGTTGGAAATAATTTTTCCGTCATTGTTGTAACTGCTTCAATGGAGTTTAGACGATCTGCTTCCAATGTAAATCTCCTTCTTTGATATCCATCATACCATTACACTAATCTTGTATATATTGTCACTCTTATGTCTTCACTAAGGTAATCCCTAATTGCTATTGGCAGCACGAATTGTAAGATTTTATGCCAGTCTCACGAAACTAAGTGATGCACTTCTTTACATGCCACTGCTCTTCTTTGGTTAAGACCCATGGTGCTCCAGGGAGAATCACCTTCCCACCAGCAAGTCTGCTTCGTACCCATAAATGTTGCATGCGATCCACCTGCTATAGATCATCCCTTTGCGCCTTGGTCTCTTTAGCACCTATGATGGTTTTTGAAAGCATATCAGTTATGTTATTGAGAATGTGTATAGGGTCAAGAAGACGATTGACTAGAAGATCACTCCAGTATAAGAGTAGATGGAATATGGATGGTTGCTTCATTCCTAGAGGTGCTCATGGTTTTTGGGGAGATACTTTTTGTGGCCCTCTCGTAGACAACCTTCCTCAAAGTTGTTGAGTATCGTGCCTCTAATCTAGGTCCACATATAGGACATGCATTGTAACCAGATATTGAAAGCCCTGCCAAATATGCTAATCATTGTGATGAGATATGCAAATAATACAAAAATAGCAATCATGAAATTACATCAGATCGAGAAATCTTAGCATAATTAACTTACTAGAGCACTCTCCATAGCCTGACAAATCATGCATGGTTCACGTAAGTATTCCTTGCACTGTTGCACTCCTTTCTCCAAACCACTTTGACTTATCATGATCTTGGATACCATCCCATAACATGCATAGATCGTCAACTAATGGAGCCAAGTCGACGTCCATGTTCTTAACCTTTTCGTCCATGAAACTATTAAGGAAAGGAAAAGGTTCCCCTTCTTTATTGTTAACCATGGTGGTAGGTTAAAATTCACTAGGCACATGGACCATATACTCCATGATGAACTTCGTAAGACAAATGGATTCACTCCATCCATTTCTAGTATGACACGAATATGACTAGGCTTTTCCCCAAAGTCAACCCACTTCTCTTTGATAACTCCATGCTGGAGAGAATGAGCATGAGCACACCCATAATGTCATCTATGAATTTGGTGTTTCGATGCAAAGTCATTAAAGATGCACTGGATTTGCATCTCAACATTGTTTGAATATGTGGAATGATGGGGTGAAGTGTCGTAAGACTTTAGCAGGGACCCTTTGTCCTTGGACATTTCGCCTATATCTCGAACACTGTGGACACTCGTGAAGAGTGGCATACTCATGATGAAAGAGAATACAATTATTCAGACAAGTATGGTGTATGTTATAGTCCATCCCTATGGAGTGCAACATTTATTTTGCTCGTGCATGGTCCAAAGGAATCTCATTGTCTTCTGGTAGAATTTGATTCTACATATAACAGAATGAATAATAAAGGAGAAAGACAAGAAATTCATGCAATCATGTGAAACATAGAGAGGGGAAGGGATACATATCCCATAAGTTTTGAAATGCTCATATCAGTGTTACCATATTATAGTAGTGATGTGTGTGAACACACTTAGGACCGCCGGGGCACTTTTTCCCTCACTAGGAGGTTTTTTCCCCCGTGCATTGTATATACGCCCATTATCTTCTAGGGCTTGTTATCTTTCATTTTTGGCACTCATAATACACTACTGTGTTGTGCTCAAGCTTCCTCATCTTCTTGAAGTTGTGTGTGCATTCCTGCAACCCTAATTCCAACAATTGGTATCAGAGCAGGCTTCCTCCTCCCGGGCAGCATCACCGGCACCTGCCGCTTCATCTCCTCCGATTGCAACGAGGTTTCACGAGCGTCTGCAGGTTAGTATATGCCGTGGGCGAGCCCGTAGGGCTCGGTCGTTTCAGAATTTTGATCTGAAGTCATTTCGCCCTCCGTTTTTGCATTCCAAGTACTGCGCAGGCAAAATCGTCCTACTGTGCAGATTTTCTGTCAAGATTAAAATCTGCAGGACAGGTGCCCATTCGTCTGTTTTGGGCTGTGCTATATAGCACAGGTCGATTTTATACAGGTTTACCTCTTGCAGACAGCATTTACATCTAGTAGTACAGTCATTGGCCATGGCTGACAACAATGATGTATTCCGCATGTTGGCTGCTGAGGATAAGTTGGATGGCACCAACTATCCATTGTGGGCATATATGATGCGACATGTATTGGTAGCAAAGGGGTTATGGAACATTGTGCAGGGTATTGATGCACGTCCTATTGTGGCTGGGAATGCTGCAAACACATCAGAAACAGGTACTGTAGATGATGGTGCAGGCACAAGTGCTGTAGCAGCTGTTCGAGAACCACCACTTTCAGCAGAGCAGATTCGTTGGGATGGTAGAGATGCGCAGGCTCATGCCTTGATTGCGCTGTCTGTCAAACGTACCATTATCCCACATATTCGCTCCTGCAGGACTTCTAAGGATGCTTGGGATGTACTTGCCACATTGTATCAGGCAAGAAATGAGGCTCGTGTTGCTTATCTCCGAAAACAGTTGGAGAATGAGCATATGAACGAAGGTGATTCTATGGATAGCTTTTTGACAAAGATCAAGGATTTCAAAGAGCAGCTCATTTCTGCAGATGAAATCCTGTCAGACAGTTCACTTGTGCAGACTGTTTTGAATGGTCTACCAGATTCTTATCAGGGTTTTGCTTCCACTCTTCGCTTGATGATGAAAGGCAATCCCAATGCCTTATCATTTGAGGAGTTAGTTTCTGTTTTGCTGCAAGAAGACCAGTCAAGGCAAAACAGGAATAGTATGCGTGTCGCAGATCAAGCTTTCGGTGCTAGTCAGAGAAGCGGGAAAGGTAAAGCTGGCTTTTCTTCTAGTAAGCAGAAATCTGCAAATGCTGCGCAACCAAAGAAGGAAGACAAAGATGAGAAGAAGGGTGACAAACAGAAGACATTTTGCAAGTACTGTAAGGGAAATGATCATGTCATCAAAGCGTGTCCTAAGCTGGCTGCGAAAGAGGCTAAGAAGAAAGAGGCTGGTATGGCTGTTGCAGATGCCTCTCCTTCTAACAATGAATCTGCTAATGTTGTGCTAGATACAGAATGGGCATTCAATGCGCAGTGCAGTTATGACCCATCTTTGCATGACACATGTATGTCTGCAGTAGATTCAGATGTATGGTACTTTGACAGTGGTGCCACTAAGCATATCACCTCGCAGCGCAGTTTATTCACTTTCCTTGAGTCTGCTCCCACAGGGAATACTGTCACTTGTGCCAATAACTCCTCTTATCCCGTTAAAGGAGTTGGACAGATTGTGCTGAATGTTGCAAATGGCAACACCTTTACACTTTTTGATGCATTGTATGTGCCAGGGATCAAAAAGAATCTGCTGTCAGTCTCCGCATTTGCCAAAACAGGTTTGGTTGTAAAATTTGTGGATGACAGATGTACTGTTCATGATCTCTCTTGTGGTGACATCATTGTAGCATCTGGTTCACTATGTCGAGGGCTGTATAAGCTCAATATGGATGGCAAATGTGTAGAGGATTCAGCATGTGCTATTATGGATACGCAGGCTATTTCAAATGCAAAACTGTGGCATGCACGTTTTGGTCATCTGAATTTTGCAAGTTTGCTGCGCCTGCAGAAATCTGAAATGGTGTCTTCTTTGCCTAAGCTTGAGGCACCTGTCAAGCATGTTTGTGAGGGCTGCATATTGGGTAAAATGCAGCGTGCTTCCTTTCCCAAAGATGGATCAGTGAGAGCTGAACGCAGATTGCAGCTTGTTCACAGTGATGTTTGTGGACCCATGCAAACTCCATCATTTGGAAACTACCTTTACTTCGTGACTTTCATTGATGATTTTACCAGGCATGCATGGGTATATCCTTTGAAGGCAAAGTCCGAAGTGTTTTTGTGCTTCAAACAGTTTTTGGTTATGGCTGAAAATGTGTCAGAAAGTAAGATGGGCACCCTCCGTTCAGATCGAGGGGGGGAGTATATGTCTTCAGAATTTAATGCATTTCTGGCTGAGCGTGGGATAAAACACCAATGTACAGTGCCGTATACACCACAGCAAAATGGTGTGGCTGAGAGAAAAAACAGGTCTCTCATGGAAATGGCAAGATGTATGGTTAAGAGTCAAAGTCTACCACATGGTTTTTGGCTTGAGGCTGTCATGTGTGCCACTTATGTACTAAACAGGTGTCCCACCAAAGCATTACAGGTTGTCACTCCATATGAGGCTTGGCATGGCCGCAAGCCATCTGTTGGCCATTTACGTGTTTTTGGTTGCCTGGCATATGCATTAGTGCCTGTGCAACATCGCAGAAAATTGGATGACAAAGCTGTCAAATGTATTTTTGTTGGATATAGTGCTGAGAGCAAAGGCTATCGTTTGTATCATCCACAGACAAAGCGCATTTTGGTTAGCCGTGATGTTGTATTTGTGGAAGATGCAGTTCAGCCCTTGGTTTCATGTACTAAGGAGACAGATATCAGCTCACGTGATGTCTATGATACATTGTTGCCTCTTTTCAATGGTGCACAGTCAAGTGCAATACCTCATGAGGCAGTTTTTCAGCCTATGCAGGTTTTAAATGATGGCACAGATCAGCCTATATCTGATGCAGATGTGCATGATGCACTTGAGGATGAGAGACAAGAGATTGAGGGCTCTAGGAATATGCCTAGATGGCTGGTGCAGACTTTGCGTGACAGCAAGTTGGATGCCCCTTTGTCTAGTCGCACTCGTTCTGGCTCTCATGGTGCCTCTTATGCGTCAGATTGTTATGCATTGGCTGTTTCTAGTATGTGCGATGAAAGTGAGCCTGTTTCATTTGATGAGGCACAAAGTTCAGAAAATTGGATGGCTGCTATGCAAGCAGAATACGATGCTATTATGAAGAATGGTACATGGTCTTTATGTGACTTGCCCCCTGGCAAGAAGGCCATTGGCACTAAGTGGGTATACAAATTGAAGCGTAAGCCTGATGGCACAGTGGATCGCCATAAGGCTAGGCTTGTTGCAAAAGGTTATGCTCAAGAGAAGGGCATTGATTTTGATGAGACTTTTGCTCCCACATGTCGTATGACCACTGTTCGTAGCATCTGTGCATTAGCAGCTCATAATGGTTGGAATGTACATCAGCTGGACATAAAGACTGCGTTCTTAAATGGAGATTTGCATGAGGAGGTGTATGTATCGCAGCCTCGTGGTTTTGTTCAAAGAGGGCAGGAAAACAAAGTGTGCAGGTTAAAAAAGGCTTTATATGGTTTAAAGCAAGCTCCACGAGCTTGGTATGAAAAAATACATGCATATTTGACTGCACATGGGTTTCAGAATAGTCCAACAGAAAGCACTTTGTATGTTAAACGTGTGGATGGTGTACATCTAATCATTGCTCTCTATGTCGATGACATGCTGCTCACAGGACCAAATAAGAGTCATATTGCTGATTTTAAGGCTGATTTGAATGCCTCTTTTGAGATGTCAGATTTGGGGCATTTGCATCATTATTTGGGGATACAATTTAAGCAGTGTGATGGAGGTATTGCTTTGTGTCAGACAAAGTATATTGAAACATTGTTGCGGAGATTTGGCCTTGAAGACTGCAAGCCTATTGCTACTCCAATGGAGACAGGTTTGAAGTTGAGTCTTCATGATGCTGGAGATCACTTTGATGTCACACTCTATCAGACAGCTGTTGGTTGCCTCATTTATGTATGCATTACGAGGCCAGACATTCAGTTTGCAGTCTCACAGGTGAGCAGATTTATGCATAGCCCAGGCATTAAGCATTGGCAGGCAGTGAAGCGTATCTTTCGCTATTTGAGTGGTACTCGGCATCTTGGGTTGTTTTATCCCAAGGGGGGATCATTGCCGCCAGATTTACATGCTTTTTCAGATTCTGACTGGGCTGGTTGTTATGACACACGCGTGTCCACGAGTGGTTTTTGCTTCATGCTTGGAAGCTCATGCATATCATGGTTGAGCAAGAAGCAGCCTACTGTGGCCACTTCTAGTTGTGAAGCTGAGTACAGGGCAGCTTTCACAGCTACGGTTGAGTGTGTGTGGCTCAGACGCCTTATGGCTGATTTGGGTGTTGGGCAGCCATCTGCCACCACCCTCTTCACTGACAGTCAGAGCGCATTGGCAGTTGCGCGGAACCCAGTGTTCCATGCTCGTACGAAGCACATTGAGGTGCACTACCATTATGTCAGGGAGAGACTCTCTGCAGGAGAGATCAGTTTGGCTTATGTGCCAACACAGGATAACCTTGCAGACCTTTTCACAAAGGCTCTGCCTCGTGAGAAGTTCGAAGCTTTTCGCAAAGCTTTGGGCTTACTCCCTTTTGTGGATTCGTCCACATAGCTAGACACTTCCCTATACATGAGTGCTAGCTCTTGTTCACCGCATCACTCCAGGGGGGATTTGTTACCATATTATAGTAGTGATGTGTGTGAACACACTTAGGACCGCCGGGGCACTTTTTCCCTCACTAGGAGGTTTTTTCCCCCGTGCATTGTATATACGCCCATTATCTTCTAGGGCTTGTTATCTTTCATTTTTGGCACTCATAATACACTACTGTGTTGTGCTCAAGCTTCCTCATCTTCTTGAAGTTGTGTGTGCATTCCTGCAACCCTAATTCCAACAATCAGAACACCCATATATTAACTCCAAGTTCAATATGGAGAGGCAAGTGTGGAGAACTGAAACACTTGATCCACGGTAAAGTGGTAGATGGGCAAGCCTACGTAGCTATCTCTCCTCTCGAGAAGCATGCTCCACATGTTGTCTGATTTCTACTTCTTGAGCCGTTGCTGCATGCTTTGAATCATGATCGTCTAGTCTATGGCTTGTGTCATGTAGGGCATCTATCATGTCGGCCATGTCATGTTCCAAAACTTGATCCGAGTCCGTAAAAGCTTTATAGTTTTCCAATCCCATCGAGGTTGCCTCTGCACTTGCTCATTTGCTCTGCTCAAGTTGAATATCCACTAGGTCATTATTGTCTGGGTGAACATTGAGGCTAGTTAAGTAGATGTTGCAAGTTCTCTACTCGAAATACATCCCATTTTTAGAATGCCCATTGTAAATTCTTCGATGTCAAGCGACTTGGTACTTGCAAACGACTGCATGGGCACAATGTTTTCTTCTCTAAATTGACAAATTTTGAAAGGTTTATAGCACTTCCGAGCTCCATATAAGTCGAATACGCATGTGAATTTGGGTCCAAATGAGGGAGGTGGAGCTTCTTTTATACTTCATGCATGGTCTAGTCAGTATATTCTTGTTTTTAATGAAAATGTATCGGGCCACTAAAAATTCAAACTTAAATGTGAATTTGAATAAAAAATTGAATTTAAGCAGGTGTTGAAATAGCCATCACAAATCACCATCAAAATAAGCGTTGAAAAGAGGTTTTATCGATGCGTATTTCATCACTTATTTCAATGCCAATATCGATGCCTATTTCGACTTTAGGAATTATTAACAGAACCGTGCAAGCATTTTGAAACCTGGTTTTGCTTGTCCAAACTCCCCAAAAAAATTGCAAGTTCTCTCCTCTCCCTTATCCCGTCCCATTCTTGTTTCAATTTTTTATTTTGTATGTGTGTCTCTAACATGCAACTTCTAATTATGTGTTTGTTTTGTAGCTTCTAATTTGCTGAGATTCCAGGTAGCCCTTCACCTTTCCCTTGTTTGTGTTTGTTTATTTGCCTTTATTTTGATAATTGCACCCTTAGGTGCTGGGGGTTAGGATTAGATGAGGTTCAAGCATGCATGCATCTAGCTTAAGGCTTATGCATAAACTTGAGTATTATGCTCATGCTCTATGCATTATTTTACATATTGTCTCATTCTCCTCACCTCAATTTTTGTATATGTGGGTTTGCAAAAAAGCATTGATGTTTTTGTTCAAATTATGTGCTTTGGTAATCATGGGCAATTTTTGGAGAGCAGTGATGTACATTTACCAGCCTACACCGAAATCTCACTTTTTGTATTCTCTGTTTTGCGTCTAAATACGCATCTAATTCTCAGTGTAGACGCACTAATAGACGCACTAATACACGCGCAAATAGACACGCTATTATGGCATCGAACTTCATAGGTGAGGATAGAGTTGATGGAGTAAAGGCTTTATCAGAATTGGTTGTTGATGTAGAGTGGCTTTTGTGGAAGAGGCTTGTATCCTTTTGCGTTCAGCATCATAGATATCCATTAAAGTTGGATCTTCTTCATCGTCGCAGTATGGTACTATCAACTTTTTGTCGTTGACCATCATGATGTTTCTATCGCTAGCAAAGAACAGTGGTGCTTGGGTAGCAACAGTCCATTTATGCCCCAAGATTAAATCTGCTTCCAACACATACTCAACCACAAAAAACTTGCAAGTGAGGGGGTTAGTTTCAATATACATTGTATGTTCAAAGTACCCCAGACATGGCATGTTCAAGTCTTGTGTAAAGGTAATCCTTTCAGTATGGGCGGCCGTGAGTGTTGGTTGACCTAACAAAGCCCATAACTCGAGGGTCATGAGATTGTGTTCTCGTTTTGGATAAAGCTGTGCTTGAGCTGTGGTGATTTCATTTGAAATTTCCAATCCAATCAAAATCCTAGGTATCTTTTGATGAGTAAGATATGTTGGAAGTTCCAGCTCTTGTAAGATTTCTTCCTCCCGTAATAGCAATTGTACATTGCATACAAGAGTGTTCAAAGGTGACTGTTTGCATGGATTCATCTAGTGAATACAACGATTCACTTATCCAAGGTCCGCCAATGATGACATCATACTCAAAAGAGTCTAGGGTGACATGAAATGTAAATTCCATATCGTTTATCGATTGTTTGAGTAATGTATCTAAAGTAACCTAGAA
Source organism: Cibotium barometz (assembly GCF_041138505.1). NCBI lineage: Eukaryota > Viridiplantae > Streptophyta > Polypodiopsida > Cyatheales > Cibotiaceae > Cibotium > Cibotium barometz. Next base: position 47,849,928 of record NC_141071.1, on the reverse strand, counting down.
CTTCAATGTTTTGTACATTGGTTCCTTTTGCATTGTCGGGGTGAGGCTAGGTTGTCCCAATGACACTCAAGTGTCGATTGTCATGATGTTATGACTTGCTCGAGAACTAAACAATGTGCGTTTGCGCTGAACATCATTGCCTGTAGTGAAATCCAACCATACCATGTTAGAGTCTTCCAAAGAAACCATGGGTGTTTCGGTTAGTGTTTTAGCTTTCACATCCTGTGTCTGTTTATATTCCCATTCACTTTTATCCACTATTTGGGTCTCATCTTTTTCAAGAGTACCCAATGCATACAATTGCACACTTGGCCCTCTGACAATTCTTAATGAGGATTGTTTGGAAACTTGCAAATCCTCAGAGTCGTGGTTTATGTAGTTCGTTATGTCCTTGTATAACTCAGGTTGAGCCATTAAAGGTGCAAGTGTTGATATGATTCTAGCTTTATCACATGAGAGAAGAGCGTTCCTCCGTGTTTAAGGTTTTGAGAGACTATTTTAATCTTGTAAGGGAATTATTGAATTCCTCACATGCATTCTCAAGCCTATAGTTTATACAATCTATCTCAAATGACTCTTCTATAGAGAGTATGTCTTCCTCTTGAAAGGGAAAGCGATACTCCTCTAGGTTTTGTATCTTGGTTGCTGGTTTAGGTTTGGCATTATGAGGCTCAATCTCAACTGGTGACCCTATAAGACATTCAACCATGCTAGTCATGCACTCTTGAGCTGGTTTGTTGTGTTCTGCATATGTCATGTGATCATTATTATCCATTTAGGATGGTTGGGTGGGTTCTAGTTTCTTGATTAGTCTATGTGGTGCACTGAGCAAAGAGTAAGAACTTGTCTCATCCTCACTTAGTGATGTACTAGAACGTGTATCATTTTCTAACTTCCTTTGGTTTGTCAATTCTTCACTATGTTTACCCATGGAACGAGATCAAATTTTCTTTTGGGTTTTTGTATTCTGTGTTGCATGTATGGGTGTGGAGGTTTGTGTGGTGGTCTTTGATGTGGATGCTTCTGCATCATGTATAGCTTTTGAATCTATCCTGTGTTTACGTCCCCTTTTGGGTTTATGTCCTTTACAAACTCCTTTTCCTTGTCTTTTACTTTGACCTTGGTTTCGACAGTTTGTTGTCCTGTGTTTTTCTTGAATATTCAGAAGGTCTTATTTTCTCTTTTGGGTTCTGTTTTAAAGCATGTTCTTCTACCCATGTTGAGGTGTTGTCCTTTACACTCTTCTTGACTATTTGTCATGCCTTGGCTTGTAAACGTGTAAGCACATTCAAAGGCACCCTGCCTGTTTTGTACACTTAAGATGTTAAGAGTTGTATGTTGTGAGACAAGTTGCATTGAAGCAACTCGTCTTGAAAAATCTTGGAACATGTGATCAATGCCACACTCTTCACACATTGGTCGTCGCAAGGTGTCAGTGACTATGGGCATTGAAGTATTCCAAACTATGTAGTTTGCCACCTTGTGAGGTCCATGACAATAGAAACACTGAAGTGCCCGATTAACTGCCTCCTGAGCAATTTCTACCCTTTGGATTGTTTCTGTTTTGTGCACGGGAGGGTGTCTTGTATGCACAATGAGGATTGGGATGGTCATAGTGATTGCATTCAACACAAGGCATTTCACTCATCATTTTTATAGGCATTACGGATGTCTGGTTTTGAAGGTTTTCATCCTCTCTATGAGATGTTGGCTGTAAAGTTTTAAGCAAGGATGCATAAAATTCTAGAAATATCAATTCCAAGATTGATCTTTCTTTTGCCATTGCTTCATTTGGTTTAGATGTGGAACATCTCGTAGCATGATCATCTTCTAGCATGTTGTCATCTAAACATATTGCTTCTTTACAACATTGATCGAATGTTTTCGGATTGGATACAATGACCAAATTATGTAAGCTGTTATTCTTTAAGCCCATCATGAAACATCTCCTCAATTGAACATCGTTTATTTTTTTCCATGACTCACAACGTGAGTCCAAGAGTTTTATCTGAAGGATAAAATCTCTAATGGATTCATTTGGTTGATGTTCAATTGAATAGAGTTGTGTTGTTGCACTCCACCGATCACCTTGTCTGGAAAAGCCATGTATAAAGGCTGATTTCAAGGTTTTGAAGTTGGTCTTGATTGTCGGCATCGCATTTCTTGATTGTCGGCATCAATGCGATGAACCATCAACTAGCTTTTCCTTCTAAGCATAAGTTCAGTGCATGTACCTTAGTGGGGTAGTTGAGATTTCCAAAGGTTTCACATCTTTGTTCAAACATTTGAATGAATTGAACAGGGTTTGTTGTTTCATCGTATTTGCCCATAATTGAAAATTTGTACGGTCATATTTTTGTATGAGTCACTGAGGTCGTATGTGAGTGCTCTTGTTGGAAGAGACTCACTCAGTCCTTGGGCCACCCCCCTTCATAGGCTAGTTAGTATGTCCAAGGTGTGGGCATCCAAGAAAGAGTTGGTACTTATAGGATTTACGGGAAGGTTAGGCAAGGAACCAAAGCCTGGTGGAATCAAAGTGTCAGGGGGTGTAAAACCCAATGACGCACTTGTTATAGGCATAGCCAATGTCATGGGGAGGTGAATTGGCGCCATGGATGTCAATGGCTCGAAGATGTCAGCCATTGGGTTCAGTCCTTGTGTAATTGCAGAGGCAATCCCTCTATTGTGGCCATGTCAAAGTGCCTAAATGCTTCTTAATGAGCAATCTTTTTTTTTTTGCTTTTTATACTTTTTCACAGCCTGTTTATAGCCTCAAGAGGTTTGGTGTACTCTTCGTTGGACCAAACGGGTGTCCGTTTGCCCTAATTAGCTTAGGCGCTATACGTACGTGAACGACCTCTTAGAGATATTTTTCCAAAAAAAGCGTATGCTAGAAACTTCCTAGATGGAAGAGGAGGTCCTAAAACCTTTTCTCCATCACTATCTAAAGACAAAAAAATTTCTCGAGAATTTTTTCCCTGTTTCGCAGCACGTTTTTTAGTGTGTTCCAAAATGAATTTTGAAAAACTTTGTACGAGGGAGTTGTAGTATTTTTGCAGTACTAGAACTTTGTTACTCTGATTCGTCTGTGATTTTATCATTTAGATCCTAAATAAGTAGCCCGGATATGCCTCGTCATCATTTTCGCGCTATTTTTTGTGATTTTTCGTGGTTTTTGGGCTGTTTTTTGCATCGATTTCTCGGTCAAATTTTGAGACTGCTAGTCGAAGGCCCAAATGATCGATTTTGACTTCAGACAACTAAGTACAAATTCAAAGAGCTCGATGTCAGCTTTTCGATGAGCCCTAGAGTGCCTTCATCGGATATACGATTTTGGAAATACGGGCCTCCAAACAGGGGTGGTTTCCAGAGTCGTGTGAACACGTAGTGAACCGAACTTCACATAATTAATTTTTATTTTTTTCATTTTGGAGTCTAGTGTGGGAAATACGAGTTTCTCTTTTTTGGGGGGAGTATTTTTTGAATTTAGAATGAAAGGGATATGGGCATTTTCCCAAAAAAGATAAGTGGAATAAAAAAAGTCAACCCTTTAATGACACACCTTACACCCTTCATAAATGCCCCCAAAAATGGACAAATTGACAACTCATGAGCATCTTCTCATTGAATGCTCATTAGCCTTAATGAGTTATGTAAAAAAAGTGATTAAAGATTAATCCTTTCACTAATCTTTCCCTCTTTTACACTAATCAAGACTCTAATTAACCATTAATCCCTAATTAATTCACACAATTGAGCACATCATTGGATAGTGCAAGGAAAAACTATTCTATGTGCACATCAACAATTGTATAAATTAATCTAAATTATGGGATTAATTAGACTCTTAATTATAGTCTCCTTTTTAAGGTAAAATTAAGCAAAGAGAGTCAAATTTGTCTAATTGATCAAACAATTGATGTGATTAGGTGTTTTGATGCATCTAGATGCTCTTAAAACACTTAAAACTCCAATTTTGACTACTTATATGATCAATTTAACACATTTTCTAAATTTTTAGCCTCTTTGAACAAGATTAATCACTCTTAATGATAAAAACTAGTCCATTAAGAGAAATTAGTCAAATTCAAGGATTTTTTGATGATTTTAAGAATTTTTTTTAAAGATTAAGCTACTCCTAATGCTTGCTAACACTCTAATCCAAGCAATTTCAACAAAAAACTCATAATTAAACTAGAATTATAATATAAGATCTATGTTTAAACTAAAGAGAGCTAACATTCACTAAGGAATGCATTCACTTGCATTATTTGATGCAATGGATACAAACTAAGCCTAATACAAACTATGTGCAAGCTTTCAGAACATGAAGAACCACAAAAACAACAAATTAATCTAAAAATTAAGCAAAAAGCATTCTTTTCAAAACAAAAAAGAGAGATATTCTACACCAAATCTCACATAAATCACTATCAAATCCACATATTTTTCATGGAAAACCACTAATCAAGATAATGGGCAATGGGTTATGCATAGATTATTTGAAACACATCTAAAAAGAGATTACCACGTGAACCGCAACTGTCGTGAGGATATTTCCAATGGAAGAGCTGGTAACCCTCGAGGTCTCCAAGCTCTACAACTTCTTGAGAAGCAATTCCACCACGTCTCCCATGAGCATTGTCACACTGCCGCGTTGCACTACGATCCTCGTCTCTCCTCTCACCTCACTTCACTCACACACACTCACTAGCATGCATTAAGGAGAGAGATTAGCAAGAGGATTATCAAGAGCAAGAATCAATTGCACAATGGGAGAGTATGTTATATTATGAGAGAAATTCACCTATATACATGGCCTATTACAATGACTACTCTCATAATTTATCCATAAAGTACATCACTTAGGACTTCATCCTATCTTTCTACCACATGCTCTTAAAGCGAGAATTGCCATAAATACTCTGTCACACCATTACGGGCGCCCGTCCAAGTTGTAGCTTCGGACACTATTACTTGATATCTTGAGTGTATGACCCTTTGGTGTATCTATCGTGACTTGATGTAAGATAATGGCGGTAGCTCTTGTTAGTCCTAGAATTGGATTAACATCAAATAGTGTCACCTCTACAACAACTTACTCAAAAGAAATGCTTGCGACAATGAATATGAAGAAGTGTTTAATGAAGTCAAGTTTATACTCAGTTCTCTACCTGTTATTATGCCACCATAGTGGGACTTGGTGTTCTATGTATGCCCAAGTGTTGGTTATCATGCAGTTGGTGCAGTTCTAATGCAAAAAGATCCGATACAACCTATATGATGCACCTTGTTTACTTTGCCAGCAAAGTGATGATAGAAGCTGAGAGGAGTTTCCCAAAAGTGGAGCAAATGATGCTAGATCTTATGTTTTCAGAGTAAGGAAGTTCAGATCATACCTTTTGCCAAAACCTTTTTTCCTCCTAATAGCTGAAAACACATTTCCTTATGTTGTTCAGCACATGAACCTCTCACCAAAGATTGCAAAATGGATTTTGGAGTTGCAAGATTTGAATATACTTTTATGGTGGAGGATAGCACCTGTGCCAATCTAGCAGATGTGTTGTCTTACTGCTATTATGAGAAGAAGGTGGATCCTAAATAAACTTTTATGGTGGAGGATAGCACCTGTGCCAATCTAGCAGATGTGTTGTCTTACTGCTATCATGAGAAGAAGGTGGCTTCTAAATAAAAAACCTCAGAGCAAGAGGATCCCCTTACTGATGCCTTCACATTGTATTTTGATGGAGCCTACAGAAAGAAGACCAATTTGGTAGGAGGAGAATTTATCATTTTAAATCCTGAACAAGAGGTGGTTTCCAAAGTAAGTAAAGTTTTATCTGATGTCCACTCAAACAATGAGGCAGAATATGGCACACTCAAGTTGGGATTGGAAGCTTGTTCAGAGCAAGGGATTAAGAGACTGATTGTAAGAGGGGATGCCATGCTTTTAGATAGACAAATTCAAGGTACCTGGGCTTGTAAGAATGCTAATATTTTGATGGTTGAAGCAAGTTAAGTGTTTAAGAGAGTTTGATGCTGTGAAAATCGAGCATGTGCCTAGGAATAAGAACAGGGGTGCAGATGCCCTAGCTAGAAGTTAGATGTTTGTGCAATAAAACCTCAGGAGCCTAAGTTTCAAGGCAAAGAGCATCTTCACGACATCACTCAATTTCTATTCACACAAGAGAACCTCTAGGCCATCTCACCAAAGTACAAAGACACAGGTTAGTACGGAGTGCTTTATCTTATCACAAGAGAACCTCTAGGCCAATATCTCACCAAAGTACAAAGACACAGGTTAGTACGGAGTGCTTTATCTTATCAATTAATTGGAGAAGATTTGTACCACAAAGTGAAGGACTTGGTAACGAGGAGGGTTCCCTCATCAGATGAAATAGGTCACATACTCCAATCTTGCCATGATGGAGTGTGTGGTGGGCACTTTACACAAGCAATTAGTAGAAAGATTCTCTTGACAGGATACACTTAGCCTAGTTTACACAAGGATGTCTAACACTGGTGCAAGACTTGTAAGGGGCTTGCCAACTTGCAAGAGATAAGAGACTCACTTATGAACCAAGGAATCCCATATTCTCCTGTGGCCCATTTGAAAAATGGGGAATTGATGCCATAGGTCCCCTCCCAAGGACCCAATCAGGAAAAGTTTACATTATTGTGGCTGTGGATTACATGACCAGGTGGGCAGAAGCGACCAGCACTAGGAGGATTATAGCCAAAGAAGTGGGCAAGTTTGTGTTTGACAATATTTGTTGCAAGTTTGGAACACCCTTGGATTTGGTGTCAAATCATGGACCAGGGTTTAGGCCAGACGTTCTCTAGGAGCTTTTGGATAGGTTGAAGATCAAACACGGGTATTCTAGCCCTTATTACCCTTAATGCAATGGATTAGTAGAAAAATTAAATGGATTTCTATCCAAAATAATCATTAAACAGGTGGAGATCTGACCTAAGGATTGGGATAAGCACTTGACTGCAGCCCTATGGGCTTATAGAACCTCATTCAAAGCAGCCACCAATTTCTCGCCCTTTCACCTCGTTTATGGTCAAGAGGCCTTGTTGCCTCTAGAAGTGGAGATACCAAGCCTTAGGGTCTTTGTGAAAAGACAAGTTGGGCCACATGAGAGATTTGAGGAGCGGTTACTAGATCTACAAAGGCTTGCATTTGATAGGGATGAAGCAATGAGTTTCTACATTTTAGCAGGCCACCAAGAAGCGGGATAAGTTTAATGAAGCACTCAAAGAGAAAGGCTTGGAGAAGGGAATGCTCGTCCCCTTAGGTATGATAGCAGATTGGATAACAGGTATGACACCAAATTTCTCCAAAGATGGGAAGGTTCTTTCATTATCCAGTAGAAATTTGCCAATGGTAGTTACATACTGCAAGATCTATCTAGAAAAGTACATAAAACTAGAGTGAATGGCTAGAAGTTGAAGCCATATTTCCAAAGGGTAGAGCTATCTGGAAGCCTGTCTAATTCAAAAATAGCAAGAGGAAGATCTAGATGACAAGAAAGAGGATCAATTCAACACATTTGATCCAAAAGGGTATACCTCCTCATTTGCCTACCTTTTTAGTTCACCATTAGAGGTATGAATACCTCTAATGAAGGGGGAGGGCTAAATATGAGCCATATTTATTTGAAACCACTATTTGTATCCACATATTTGTAAATTCACCCTTTCACACACTAGTTTGCACTTTTTCCAAAACAATCACATTCTTGCACACCCTCTAGATCACTACTTAGCACCTTCCCTCTAGAAATCACTTCTTAAAATATGTTAAAAACCTCACACATTACATGCACTAGTTCATTAGGGCTTGAGAGCAGATGCACAACCTATCATAATATATTTCAAACCACTACCACATTTTCATCATCTGCATGGGAGCACCTTGTAATTTTGAGGATTTATCCAAGTCAATTCTTCTTCACCATTTTCTGGACCCCATCTTGCATTTATTTAATTATATGGGAATTAATCACATTTAAAAACTATAGCCTATTCCAAATGTGAAATTTCCTATTATTATTTTCTTATATATATATCTCGGTCATATGTAAGGCATGTGGGATTTTTTTAAAGACTTCACCATATAAGGTGAGTAATAAGCCTAGTAGAATAGGTTTAGCAATCCAACTCAAGGAGGGTGGGAATAATGGCTTAAATTATTTTGAATCGGGATAGTATTAAAATCCACAAAGAGGGCCCAAAGACTTGGCATTTATTGGAATTTTCCACATGTGCACAAGTCTTACATCACCAAAGGAGAGGAGGTAAGCATTATGCCTAAATAATTCAAGATTCCATTTAATATTATCTACATATATGTACACTTTTTCTTCCCAGGATGGCTTGGCAAAAAAAGTCTTGGAGACATGGGAGACCCACCAAAAGGACTTTTTTCAGGGTATACATTTTTAAATTTAAATTTCGACCATCTTCTACTCAAAATTTGGGGATTAGCCTTTTCGGTTGATATGGTGTATGAAACCAGAAGCCAAATTTACATAGCACCCATGAAATTCAATTTTGGTTTTAGAAGCTCCCAAACCGAGCTACACAGAATTACACCCTTTTGATAATTACACCCTTAGGTGCTAGGGTTTATGATTAGCTTAGGTTTAAGCATGCATGCATCTAGCTTAAGGCTATGCTTAAGGCTTATGCATAAACTTAAGCATTATGCTCATGCTCTATGCACAAGGTTTAAGATGAGGCAAAGAGATTCAAGCTTATGCATAGAGCTTCAAGCTTATGCAAAGAGATTGAAGCTTCATGCAAGGGCCTTTCTTTCCTTTACCTTACCCAGCTCTATTAATGGTATGATTTTCTTGTTGGTTTGCTTGTGTTGTGTGTATTAGAGGTATGCCTATCTTTACATAATCTCTTCACTTCCAGGTATGGGGAGCATTGGGGACCGTAAACCCTTACTGCTTTTGTTGTTTTTTTTCTTGTATATTCAAGAGGCCCCGAGATGGGGAGTTGGGTAGATAAAGCATGTTGTATAGGCTTCAAGCTTATGTGCAAAGAGATTGAAGCTTCAAGCTTATGTAAAAACATAGCATGTGGGTTCAACATAAGGGATTTTTTAAATATCATTTTTAAACATTTTTTACATACTCAGAAGGGTACCATTTAAAAAGGGTATTCACAGGTTGAATAGAAAAAGGGCATGTTTGAACACACGTAATACAGAGGGTTTACATATAGTGAACCCCCCGAGGAATGCATGGAATTTAAATGCATGTAATGCATGCATGGAGCATACATAGGCACCATGCATGCATGCATATAGATCATGCATAGAGATTTTCTCATAAATGTGTTACTAGTCACTTTTTCTCATTGTTATGTTTTGTAGGTCTTGCATTGTTGTCCTCTTCTTTGGATTGACATTGTCAAACAAGGTAAGGTCTTTTATTCATGTAATTGTTTAGGGTTAACCATATTGCATTCATCTGAAGCCTTAAGAAAGCTTATACACATAAGCCTTATGCATAAATCTCTATGTGTAGGGCTCATGCATAAAGATATGGGACATTATTTTAGGCCATCTAAAATGTTGGTTAAGTCAAGTTAGGAGTAGTTATCCATGAATAGGTGGTATAGTGGAGGGAGAGCCCTTGATCTTTTCACTATCCATCTCTTGTAAAAGAGAAGTTGCCTTTGGCTTTAATAGTGGGGAGCGTGTGGAAAGTCCTCAGAAGCTATCATCCAAAGGGACACCCTGCTTGTTGTCTAAGTAGTATTGTATAAGGTCTCAACAATGTTTTAATATCGCAAATTGTTGCCTCTTTTGTTTTGCAGCTCTTGCACTAATCCTCTCTTTCGACTTCACATAAGAGCGGTAAGCTCTCTTCTTCTTTTGATTGCTTACAGCATGTTTTTCCTTTATTTCACCCTTGGCTTAGGTTAATCTCTATGCATAGGCTTATGCATAGGGCTTATGCATAAAGCTCTATTCATGCATGCATTAAGCTCTATGCATACATGCATTAAGCTCTATGCATAGAGATTCATCTATACATTAAGCTTAATCTACGCATAGATTAAGACTTAATCTATGCATCAAGCTCTATGCATGCATAGATTAAGCTATATGCATAGAGATTAATGTTTTTGATTCATAGGGCTTCAAAAGTAGCTAATATGCTTTGTTTTATTTGTGTTTGTTGTGATGGTATGTATGTAGACCATGAATCGTACACCCGACAACACACCCGCATATAGCCCCAATCTCTCCACCTTGCCTACACCACAGGAAATATCCCCGAGCCAATTTTATCATTTCATGTTGTAGATGATCTCGAGCAAAGGGCTATGGCTCAAGCGTACTCTGGGGGAGGCGCTGGCACTTCTATACATCCATAGCCTACCACTACACTGGCCATGCCCTTAGATGCTCCATAACACGTCACATAAACGCCGCCCACAGCTCGCTCGACTACTTCCAGTTGTAGAAGGTGAGATTGTTCGATAGGTTGTTGCCGTGGTGGGTGGTTCCACAAATGCTTCTTCCCCTCAGTGCCGCAAGCACCCACCCATTGCCAGTTTTGAGGGGACATTGCGATGGTGCTTATCCCGCCACTTCGACACAAATCCCTCTACCCCCCTTCCAGCTCATTTCTGCTATCAAGTGGTGGATGGAAATGTGGTCTTGGATGATATTGGCAACAAAATGAAGTCTCGAATCCGTAGTTATGCCATATAGCCTTTGCCCACGACTGCATGACTACATGGCATAAACTTGATAGTGCCAAGAAGGAACAAGTCGTGAATCAAATCAAAAGTGAGTGTATGCCAGCACTAGGTAGTGAAGAGGGCCATCCTAAATGGATAAAAGGTCACACGATGCACTAGCATAATGACATCACACGCAAGGTGAAGTCAAGGAGACAAAATCCTTAGAATTAATCACAAGATATTTAGGAAAAGGAGTGTACAAAGCACCAAGTGAATCCCCAAAGGTATAAGTAGTAGGAGAACGCCGCAAACAAAGTGAATGGAGAGCATAGGGAGCTACCATCTTGCAACCGGTGACACCACATGAGCTGACATCGAAATTCTATATGGGATGCATGGGTTGACATGTAGATGGATGATGTGGATATATGTATAACATGGCCTGAGTTGATGTGCCATGCCATGCCAATATATGTGAGGTGGCATGCAAAGGTAGTAATATGATGTGGCATTTGTTGATGATGAGGTGGAAAGTCAACTAGGTTAACTAAGTTGAAGTGGACGGTGGAGGTGTGGCAAGGTGGTATGGCTTAGTGCTTATGTAGATCTTCTCCAAGCTAATGTGAACACAAGTTGGCATGTACATGTAAGATATGTGCCCATCCCAAGGATCACACATGCAATTACCTCCTAGATTTTCAAAGCTAACTAGGCTTGATTTTAGACTTAAAAGAGGAGAGTGGACACAAAATTGAGATTTTTAATTGTGATGATTGAAAATGGACCTTTCCTTACTCAAATTGAGGGATTTTGTTTTCATGGATTCATGGTAACAAGTACTTCTATCCAGATAGTTTTTAATCTATTTTAAATAATAAATTTTAAAATGAGTTATAGGGCTTCTAATAGTCAGAACAAATATTACAAATGAGATCTATAAAAATCCGACCATTCAAATTGTAATTTTACCTTGGATTCACAATATACTGATCTTTTCCCATGCTTTTATCACTAGTTCTATACAAAATTAGCCTTGTAAGTTCTAGTTACTAGTTGATTAGCCCATCTCCAATGGGTGAAATCTCTCTCTTTCTTCTCATCATTGATTGGATTAAGACTATGATTGCTGACCACCTCTAGCAACCTAGTTTCTAAATCCCCGCAAGACTATTGAGCCTCTTTTGTGTAAGCCACTTCACTGGTATCTACACCCTTGCTCGCCCTTACCATCACTCCATCGTCCTCAACAAAGAACCATAAATTTGGTTCGTGTTAAAATCTTCTTTGGAGCATGGAGTCACCAAATTCTTTGCTCTTGCAATTAGATAAACTTTCTCAAAAGGGGATTCAATTTCAACCTTTCCAGTAAGGTATGAAACATTGTTTGACCAGCTCACCTCTTTACATGTTTCTATTATTGCTTCTTCTTCCCCTAGTATGAAAGATTTAAAGAACTTTATGGCAATGGAATACTTCAAAGAACTTTATGGAAATGGAACACCTCAAAATATGAGATGTTTGTGACAACTTTGGTCCCTTTGGTATGTGGAAAAGTTTTGAGTAAGGACCCTACAAGTTTTCAAGAAGTCCTTTGTCTTTAAAAAGAGGTGATAACATTACAGATTGAGTCAACCTTTCAAAATGTAATCCCTTTGCTGGCTTCATCCTCTTAAGTTGAAGCACCTTCAATATCTAAGGTACCTTCATCTACATCATTAGATCACAATATAGCACAACTAATGGTTTGGTGGAAGTTTCTTATTTAAGTCTACACTTGGTAAATGCATAGCCACCAAGGGTCCCTGTGAGACGGTTCTGAATCTAGCCATATCTTAATCATACAACTTAATCTAATAAAACATTAAGCTCACTTAATCCTGCTATTTCCATATAACAACACAATCAAATCAACCTTCTTAAATAGCAAAATAAGCATGCATGCCATATCCAAGGTTCTTATCACATAAGCAAAGAATCATGTAATCTCAAACAAATATTCACATGATATAAATCTCTATCAATTACAGCATAGCATCTCAATCAATCACAATGTATGTGTGTATATCAAGATTCTATCATCATCACCATTCTCGATAACATGGTTAGTCATAACGACCAAAATCCAGCCAATCTAGGGCTTTCTCCGATGCCCATCCACCCAACCTCCACACTGGACGTCGCGGCTATCCTGGGTATGCCTCTTTCTGAATCTCGTCCTCTCTGGGTTCTACCACATGGCTCCCAGAGGGTATAAATCTCATTCTCTATTCGGTGTTCCCTGTCTAAGGATGGCCGGCCCGAATCTTAAAATCTCATGTCGAGTCTCATCATGAACATGCATATCAATCAGTCATACGCATGCATATCAATCATTCATCTCAAAACAAAGCAATCATAACTCATACATATCATCTCACACTCATCTCTAGTCCATAATCTTTCAAGGCATGTAGATTCATTTCAATCAGAATCAATTTCAAGTATAAAACAAGCTTTTAATTTAAACAGTCTTTAACTTCTCTTTATCTTTTAAGTCACATGGGAATCCTTGTTTTTAACATAATCAATTATCATGTTCTAACGAGCAAGGTCATCTCTAGTCACTATAGCTTATTCTTAACTATGTTTATGCGTTAGTCCACTCGGTCTATATAGATAAGATAGTCAATCTTAATAACTGGTCTCTTTGGGAGAGTAATATGTTCCAATCTAATTAGAGAAAAGTCAAAACTACAAAGTTTTAGGACTTCTAATGCTCTTTAAAGCACGTCTCATTAATAATTCTCTAAACATGAGTTCTAAAGTCTCTTTGAGAGTATTCAAATAGCCAAAGTTGTGTTTTTAGCATAAAACTACCAAAAACAGCTAAGTGCCTAACTTTGCACTCGAATAACTTAAAAATAAAAGGGATTTGGCTTTCTATAGTCTCTTACACTCTTGTAGAGTTTCTTGTCCTATAAAACTTTTGGGTTTATCTCAAAATATGATTCTAAACACACGAACAAATAGACTCTTTGCAAAATAGCCCCCAATGAAGGTTATTCCTAGAATCTAGTCATAAACTAGTCAAATATTCTATCTTCTAATTCTTTACCCCATCAAAAGTGTTTATGCTATGAGTCTCATAGATCAAGATAACCATGTATAATTAATAAATTTAAGAATTACTCATCGTTCAGTACGCCCTATATCAACTCAAATTCTCTCCTATACACTTATCGATTTATTTATTTCATATCAAAAGAATTTAAAGAAAAATAATAGAAAGAGTGTTTGTGTACTTTCTCGGTATATTTTTTGATGTCTTGATTGATTAGGAATCCATGTCTACTCTCCACCAGAAGTTGTGGAAGAGCTGCTTGTAGATTTGGCAAGCCTCTTAGATTTTCTATTAGGGTTGTAATCTGTAACAAGTTTAACTTTGTGTACAGTTATCAAATACTAGTCATGTGGATACTTAAAATTACCAGAATGTATGTGGTCTCTACAACCCTTCGTGGGCCCAATTGCTAAAATCTACTACATGTGAAAGTCGACTCTAAAAATAGGTCACGTTTTACTTTTTTATCAAATTTTGATTTGCATGTCTAGCTACACACTTAAAGGCTTCCTTTGAGCATACTAACTATCGTGAAAACTCAATCTTGAATTTTTTCTTAATTTTAATACTTAGAATCTTTACTCCTGAAAAACCACTGAAACTTGATGGAATTCATTACTAAAATTTGTAGCATCTGTTATAGTCTTGCAAGCTGAGGAAAAGCCTAGGGATAGGAATAACATCACAAGCTATAAAGTGTCAAGAAAAGGAGTAAAATAGCACAAAATATACAAAAATGAGACAAAGGGATGATAAAAGGGTAGCAATTCTACACAGGACATCATAAGAGGAATAAGAAACCTTGATGCCATTAATGAAAAAGAGGGATCAAGAGAGAGGAAAAAGATGCAAGTTATAAGCTCTAAGAAAAAGCCATCAAGATATGGTAAGAAATAAAAGCGAGAAGATAATTTGAATGTTGGAGGCTCCAAGAGAAATAATCTCTCAGAAAGTGGGAAAAATGGATGTATACATTAACGATACCTTTTTTGAGAGAGATTTGACTTTTTGGGAGAGAAGCTAAATTCTAAAATTTTGGGCCCCAATAGGCTACCAATTTTACAAGTGGAGAGGAGTGGACCACTTTTTGAGTTTGCCCCAATTCTAAAAAGAGCATAGTAACTTAGGATAACTTTACTAGTGGCGCAAACCTCTATCCAGCCCATATTGGCCCTAATGCATGCATCTTCTTTGAGCTATCCATAAAACCCTCACCATATTAACTTCTGTTGTTGCAAGTATCCATTCAAGAAAGCATTCTTAACATCCAAATAGTGTAGAGTCCATCTCTGACTCGATGCTATGGTAATACTATGTATTATAGACATCTTGGCTATAATACTCTACTGGAGAAAACATCTCATCCTAGTCTATTCCATATGTTTGTGTACTATAGACCTTAAAAACTAATCTAGCTTTGAAACAACTAATTCTTCTAATCTGATTCTTATACAATGCATCCATTTCTTCCTTCATAGCTGTTTTCCACTGCTTACTCTTGTTTTCCTCTTCAAAACACCTTGGTTCAATGCATTCATTCACCTTTGCCATATACATGTAGTGATGATTGACATAATGCCCATATGTGAGCCATTGTATTGGAAACTTGATTCATATACTCCTGTGCAAGTGTAGTGAATCCCTTGGTGAACTCACATTATTAGGAATATCTACACTTTCTACATCTTTTATATGTGTTTTCATCCCATTCTTACCACTTGTTGATGTGGGAAAGACTCCTCAAGTCTATGTACATCACTATCTCTTGTGATGCTGGTAACCCTCTCATCCGTTCATACGTCCCATTTACAATTGATCATGGTTGTATGTAAACGAACCTATCAGCGATGTTTTGAACTTCATTTTGATCCCCAAATACATGTACAACATCATCTTGATGTGCCTCAACAAGCAGTGTATGCATATGTGAATATATGGCCATGTTTTTACCTAGCGCTGACTTTTGTTGCTTTTGGGCTGATTGTTATGCAAAATCCTTATCTCTCCTCATGTATTGTACCTTATGGTATGTTGGATAATCATATTAATTTTCCTTGATGTCTTTCATTTGACTCGATTTGTCCTCCAAAGCATGTAGAAACCTCCCTCCAAAACTGCCATGTAAGTGTAGGTTGTCAAAACTACCCTATGTTTTAGCCTTTTCTAAGGTTTTGCCTTGCTTGTTTTGCTATACCTTTAAAACCATGATCTCTCTCATATTTGGCCATAGTAAATGCATCATTTTCTACATCTCTATATGGATGTACCTCACATCATTCACATCCTCTTGAAGCATGCATTCGCCACCATAGCTTGTTGACCTTGCAACTAGTTTGTCCAACCAGTCTTGCATACCATGCTTATCCTTTATCAAACCTCGCATCTTGGCTTATATGTAGCTAAGCAGTTCATACCTGCCAATGTGGATTTCCAAGCCCTTACTCGCTTATGCCATTTGGACCAAAATGGTTCCTTGGCCTCTTATATCTCCCAGTTCACTAACTTGATACTGGAGATTGACTCCTTGTTCCCAGCGGAACGAAATCCATACCTTCGTTGAAGGTCTTAACCCCACACTATCTGTCGATGTTCACAAATATAATCATGTCAATCTTGCCAATGCCATATGTTGCGCCGAGTGTGTTGTAGACATTAATTCTCAAAATTCGGCCTCTTCCAGTCGAGCTAATGTCTTTCAGAAAGCCACTGGGTCTCATATGAACCGAGATAGTTGACGAGAATCTTTTGGTACTTCTACCTCCCGGCCTAATCCCCAATGGAATAATTCTCAACAACCTCGCCGACTAGAAGGATCGTCCTCTTTTCAGTCTCGACGTCCTCAGTCCTTCAACCACACAATTCGGATTGTGGACGGGACTAAGGACGTGACCAATCTCGCAATCCTTGTCCTTCCACTATCCCTTCTAGACGGACAGGATCTACAAAAGACAGGATTGTGCACAATTTACAAATGGACCTCATCGTTGGTTTGAGTTCCCCAAACATTAGGACATTTTGGAGATCATTTGTAGGGCCTTCTAAGAAATTCACGAATTCCTATTTTCTCTCTCTAGAAAAAATGTACAAATATAAAACAACTAAATTTTAAGATGTGATTATTCTACTCTTGCATTTATGAATAGCTGCAAGCTTTTCATAAATTCAAATCCTAATATAACCTTATTCTAATATAATTCTTGTCGACTTGTCATAAACATGTAGTCCATGGAGAGCAACAGTGTAACCAACCATTCTACTAACATGCTTGACAAAGTAGATAATAACAGAAAATATCATCTCCACATTGATCTTGATAGTGAGTAAGAGCCCATTCAAAAGTGCAGAAAAAACAATCTGCAAAGCTCTCATCAAATGATAAGGCAAACATCAGAGGGTCTGGTTTGCAGCACATAGATATTCGGTGTGATGGATCAATCTATCCTATCAACCCTACAACCACTTCCCATCCTCCGTTCTCTAGTCCCACAACTCTATTACATTTTACAGGAGATGGAGTCAATGGATTGCTAGGATACTGTCAATCCATTGTTGCCTATGCAAATAGTGAAAGGCAATACTCCCAATACCAAGCAGCTCAATTTCTTTGTTCAACAGAAGAATGCAAGGCACTAAAATTGAGAATGGAGAAAAATGATATTGAACTTGCAAGACTACGGAAACAATTGAGGCAAAAGGAAACAAGTGTTGGACTACAACAAAGGAAGAGAAAGCTCAAGAACTTTGAGAACTTGAAGCTTGGATCGGGTGGGCTAAAGAAAAGAATCCAAGTAATAAGGTAAGAGATGTATTTAAATCTCCATTTATTTTGTATTCTTGATGTTAGAACTTATCATTACGTGGCTTAAAGAAAAGAATCCAAGAAATAAGGTATGATTGTGTTAGAAATTATCATTGACTATGTTCTTAATGTCAGATATTATCATTGTTATAACTACAGGGTTGTACTGCATCCTGACAAGGAAAATATTAATCTGAATATGCATCCAGCAAAGCAATTTAAACCTCTTCTTACATCAAGAATGGAAAAGGAAATATTGTAGGAAAAGAAGTTCAAGGTGGTTAAAAGAGATATAACAGAACAATTTGTCAGTAGTAATGCAGTCTCCACAATAAAAATACAGGATGCTATGGACAGTATTGGAGTCAGTCGAAGAGGTTACAATGCTATTGAGAAGCCACTTTCTTCAGTTCTTGATGCCAAGGGAATCAAAGGGAAACTACTTCCAACTCCTATAGATGTCTCAAGATTTCGGGACAAGCTGAATGTAGAGGTATTGCAATACATCGGTAAACCCTACCACATTGAAGAGGAGTTCAATGGAGAAAGTGGCAGCATTCAATACAATCAATTCAACAATATATTCCTAGATATGGAGCTTTTGCAAAAGAGAATGGTAGAGTTCTATGACATCACTTAGGAGGAGACAGGGGATGTGCTTCAATTTGTCATCAAGCTTGATGAATGTGAGATTATCAAAATGAAAAAGGTAGAAAGAGTGACAATAACACTAATGAATAGAGCACTCAATAAATGCATGAAGGATGATAATCCGTAATATTTTAGCGTGCAATCTGAAACAAATATATGGTGGCTAGGATCAATTGCGGTAAATCATATTGCATTTATCTATAGACTTGTTTTTCTCTTGTTTAGAAAGAAAGTTGACATTATCTATTTATCTGTACTACACGTCAAGAAAGAAGATCATGAAACATTGTTTTGGGTATTTCATCATACACCCATTCCTAAATTGATTAGCAAACAGATGAAGGGAAACATAATCATTAGTGTCGACAACAAGGGAGACTTTCAAGTTCAGTGGCATCTTGCAGGTGACCTCAAGACACTCAAGTGCTTATTCAATTCAAGCATAGGAGCTAAGGCAAGGTCACCCTATCTTTATTGCATGGATTCCACAAAAGAGCTAGACTCTAAGTGGTGGAGAAGAACACCAAACCAAAATTTGATTGATGAGAACTTTCGTCCTGTATTTGAGATTCCTCTCATCAATGTGCATATTTGTACCCTTCATGCGTTGTGCCGTATCATTGAGAAATTGGTGTTTCTCTACATTGGATTTGCTTGGAAGATAAAGAAGGTGCCAGAGAGAAAAGAATCCCTTTGCTCATTGGAAAAGGTGTTGTTTAAGATTGGACTACATGGAGGGAACGTTCGTATTCTGAAAGACACTAAGAAGTCAACCAATGAGAAGGATGTACCAATGAAACCATCAATTGGAGGTGTTAAAGCAAGACAATTTCTATCAGAACCCCTCCACAGCCAAAAAAACAAAAGCACCAAGATAGAAAAAGTATATAAATCAACCTACATTAAAAGAATCAAGTACGAACAATGGAAAAATCTCCGTAATGTAGTGAAAGATCAAGAGAGTGAATCAAGGCATGAAAAGGCAGAGGTTTGGCAATCAATTGATGTTCTTTTCAAAATGAGTGACAAAGTTAACTAGACACAACAAGATAAAAAGAGCTTTCAAGACAACCTGCAAACTTTCAAAAGAGTCATGAAGATAGCTTGGATAGATTCCAACATAACACACTACATGGTAAGGTTCATGATTATGTTCTTTTAGTTGACATGCACAACTGATTGATGCACATCTGATTCTCTCTTTGTTGATGTGCAGCATACAACCATACGCCATTTTTTATCCAAAAATATGGAAACCCTAGTACTTGGACCACTCAAGGGATGGAAAAGTCAAACTATATGGCACAAAATGCATATTTCAGGCGTACATAACATGGTGGAGGAAGGAGAAAAGCAAACAGCATGCATGAAGTATTCCAATGGTTCTACCGTAGAATACTCCAACAACTACATAGGAAAGAAACCTTAAAGTCATCTACGATTCTTCAGACACTTAGAGATATAGAAAACAGAAAACAGAAAAGATTTGAAGCTTTTAAAAACTCAAGTGCTATCCAAGCACAAAACAAATGGAGAGAAAAAAAGATTTATGTAAATCACCGCTGGATTAATAGAATATAATGATATAAGAAAGTTTTTAATACAATATTAGGATTCTCTCTCCCTTAGTAATTTATTGCTAACAGGGTGTGCTGGTTTCTTGAATCTAAGTAGAAAATGTTTTCCACTCATCTAACTCCTCAGGATTCTCTATACCTAAGGATAAAGCATTAGCAGTGTATGTAAGAAAGTAATCTCTCCTAGAAGCTCTTAAGCCAGGGTAGTATCCAAAAATATCTACTCCACTTACTTTCTCTATAAGAATTATCTTATCTTATGTTTTTGGTATTATTGTACCGCCAAGAATGCGAGAGAGTGTCTTGAACAAGAAATTTGCTAAGACACCCTCTTGGCTCATAGAATTATGGTATATCAAAATCTTTGCAGTTGATAATCTCTTGAGGTAGTAAGATAATGCAACATCTCTACCACAGTAGAAGCTCTGATTGTGCCTCTGTAAAAACTGATCTGGCTCCTCCATAAAGGTCTGCAAGAAATTTGAATAGCACACAGAAATATGTGAGAGAGAGAGAAAGAGAGAGAGAGAGAGAGAGAGAGAAAGAGAGAGAGAGAGAGAGAGAGAGAGAGAGAGAGAGATTCCAGTACCTGAGTGCTTTCATCTGCTACAAACACGTTGTTGATCCAGAGATCTAATGAGCTCTCTTTTGCCGGCATCTTCTTGTCCACCCAGCCTTGTGTAGAGTCCTCCTTATCAAAACTGTGATTCTCCTGAAAATTTTTGAAAGACTGATCGTCCGGGACTAATCCATCATCCCTATACTGCCTTGCCTTATTGAAACACTTCCTTAGACAGTCTTTGCCATCAAAATTCAACTCGAGGGCCTCTTTGTCACTAGAGTCCTCTGAAACAAATCCCCCCTCTCCATCATAAAAACTGGCTATGGCAGATAGAGCGTAGTCTTCACGTATCCTAAATGTATTTTGTATGTCACTCAAAAGGAGATACACCTTCCCACCAATTTTGAACTCCGGGAGTACAGGCAGGATCAACTGGCTGTCTTCAACATTGAACTCTTGTAGATCATATGGCATCTTCAAACCTTTACTCCTGAGAAGAACCAGGTCTAGGGTCTTTGCTTCTTCTTGTTGAAAGTAGAGAGAAAGAGACGAGACAAGAGACACATCATGTACGCTCCCA
Source organism: Cibotium barometz (assembly GCF_041138505.1). Taxonomy (NCBI): domain Eukaryota; kingdom Viridiplantae; phylum Streptophyta; class Polypodiopsida; order Cyatheales; family Cibotiaceae; genus Cibotium; species Cibotium barometz. The sequence goes on along the minus strand of NC_141071.1, from coordinate 47,828,946 downwards.
AAGACTGATTCATATTGAGGACAAGATACATATATATAGGTGAGACCAAGTTAGGTAGAGTGAGCCATATATAGAGCTCCAACACCCCCACTCAAACAAGGGTCTCTAGCTATGGATGAAAAAACCCTTGGGGAGTACAAGGGAAAAACCCAAGCCCCTATACAAATGTGAAAATATGAACCAGAAGTAATGATGTGAAAGTGCATTGTGCATCTATGTACAAATATACAAAAGGACCAAGAGGTCATAGTGTGCAATTGTGAAATGTGCAAAGTGCATGGTGTCTAGACGATTACAACGATATATGTACAAAGCTACCATAAGAGTAAAAAGCCTAATCTAGAAAGAGTGAGCCCGAGGCAACTCCAAGCTCGGAGCGCAAGAGAATGAAGCGTGACTCATTGAGACCTTTGCTAAGAATATCTGCAATCATCTGGTCACTTGGACAATGTTCAATCATGATAGTGCCTTTGCATACTTCGTATCGAACATAATGGTAATGCACAGCAATATGTTTTGACTTGTTATGTTGGACATAGTCTTTTGCAAGACTAATAGCACTCTGATTATCACACCGCAAGGGTGTACTAGAAAGAGAAGAATGGCCAATATCTGTCAACACTTGTTGAAGCCAAATGAGTTCGCGAGCTGCAAGTGATGCCGCAACATATTCAGATTCGGTTGTAGAAACTGCAACACAACGTTGTTTCTTGCTGGTCCAAGAAATAAGACAACCATTAATGAAGAAACAATTGCCGCTAGTAGATCGCATAGATAAATGTGAGCTGGCCCAATCTGCATCTGTGTAACCCAAAAGAGAAAGAGATGGAATGGAGTCGGATGTGAATTGTCGTTGATAAACCAAACCATAATCTGCAGTGCCTTTCAAGTATTACACGCGCTTTGCTGAAGACCAATGCTTAAGAGAAGGACATGCAAGGTGTTGCCCGAGATAGTTAGCGATAAACAAAATGTCAGGACGAGTGTTCAAACCAACAACTTGAAGACATCCAACCAAATTAGCATATGGTTGATTTGTAACAAGCTGGCCACCACCATCAGAAGTGTTTTTCATGGAACTCGCAAGACAAGGAGCAGTTGCTGAATGTGCAGATTCCAAACCAAACTTCTTAATAGTATCTTCAATAAACTTTGACTGTCGAAGTAATAAAATACCTTTGCTGCGATCCCTTTGAATCTGAATGCCAAGACACGAGTGAAGCTCTCCAAGATCCACCATATCAAATGCCGAAGATAACAACTGCTTACTTTGGTGTAGAAATCCCAAATCATTGGAAACAAGGATTGTATCATCCACATAAAGGGCAATGATTACAAAACTACCATTTTGGTGTTTGGTGAATAAGTTGGGATCAGAGGAGCAAGAGAGAAAGCCATGGGAGGTAAGAAAAAGATCAAACTTGATGTACCAGGCCTGTGAAGCTTGTTTAAGACCATATAAAGCCCTATGAAGACGAGCAACAAGATCTTCCTTACCTGCAATAACAAATCCTTCTGGCTGTTCCATGTAAATTTCTTTAATCTCCATTTAAGAAAGTTGTGCGCACGTCCATCTTTAGAGATTTCTACACCAAAGTAAGCAGTTGTTATCTTCGGCATTTGATATGGTGGATCTTGGAGAGCTTCACTCCAGAAAACACGAGATAACCCAGAATGAATCAGCATACATCGTATAGCATTGATAATAGTGCGATTCTTATGTTTAGCAACACCGTTCTGTTGAGGTGAATATGGAATAGTATGTTCATGATGAACACCATGGTCCGTACAATAACTCTCAAACTCACGAGACACATATTCTCCACCATTATCGCTGCGAAGTTTCTTGAGGCGACGACCAGTTTGAAGTTCGGTAGCCTTGTGAAATTGCTTAAAAACAGATAACGCCTCAGATTTTTGTCGAAGCAAGAAAACAACTGTATACCGTGAGTAATCATCAATAAACCTAATGAAATGACGATGTTGTGTTCTCGATGGAGGCAAAGGTCCACAAATGTCGGTATGAACAAGATCCAACAAATCATGAGAATGAACTGAATTTGAGAGAGGAAAGGGTTTACGATTGTGTTTGTCAAGAGCACAAAACTCACAGATTCCCATATGAGGATGAGCTTTAAGATCCATGCCACGTACAAGACCTTGACGATGAAGATTAAGAAGCTTTGAGAAATCAACATGAACAAAGTGATGATGCCATATCTTGCAATCATGATCACCTGGAGGAGCAGTGACAACATTTGCTACAGCATCATTAAGAGAGAGCTCAAACAAATTGCCATTACGAGAAGCAATTGAAATAATCTGTCCATCTTTCTCAATGCGGCATTTGGTGTGGTCGAATCCAACAAACAAACCAAGATCAACAAGTCTTGCAACTGAAAGAAGATTACGTTGAAGTTCTGGGACATGTAAAACCCCTCGTAAAACTCGAGTTGAAGAAGATAAGGTGCCAAGATATAAATCTCCAATGCCCTTGACTTGGCAAGTTGTATCATCAGCAAGATAAACAACACGCTTAACAGGTAAAGAATGATAGTTATGTAGCCACTTAGATTCATATGTCATATTTCCTGTAGCACCAGAATCAATAATGAAAAGTGAACCATCATGTACATGAAGTATTCTGTCTGGGGAAACTGAACATAAAACACAACTTGTTTCAGGCAGAACATTATCATGATGCTCGGTTGCATATGCTCGATTTCGATCTACATCAAATCGACGCTTAAAGCACATGGAAGAGGGATGATCGGATTTTCCACAATAATCACAAGAAGAAGAATCTCTAGATAAACGTGGTTGTTTTGTGGTAATGTTGTGTTCTTCATCATATTGACGTGCCCAACAGTCATCTTCAGTATGACCATTCCTATTGCAGTATAAGAACAATGCTTGTTAGGAAATTTGAGACGAGAGAAACTACCACCATGACGACCACCTCTACGGTTGTCTCGTTGAAAAGGACGCCTTCGCACATAAAAGGCCCGTTCCAACTGTTGGGACTCAGGCTCCTCTTGTTGTGAAAACATAGCTGCATCATGACCAATGCTACGTCGTTGTGTTGACGTTGAGAATACTCAATCAAAGATATGCAAGTTTGGTCAAAATCAAGACCGTCCTTGTTAGAAAGAATGGTAACAATGTTGTCATAAGACGGATCCTTTATCGTATCAAGAAGAATTGTAATAAGTTGCTTTCGTGGAACAGGATCACCTGCAGTAGCAAGTTGATTAATAATAGATTTGAAAGAATCAATATGCCCCATCATAGCAATACCAACTTCATATTGTAACTTTGAAAGAAAACCTCTCAAATAAAGTGTTTCTGTAACAGACTTTTTTGAAAATTTGCTATAAGATACTCCCATACGTCATGGGAAGTAGGAAAGTCATACACATCAAGCATGAGAGAATCACTAAGAGCAGAAAGAATGTACCGACGAGCTGCTTTATCACGCCTCTGCCAATCCATATAAGTAAGACGCCATGCATCAAAAACAGGGCCTTCCGTGATAAGAACGTTGTTAGAATCCGGAATAGGAGACTGAGACGGACATAGAGAATCGCTAATAACAACATCTGAGAGCTCATTGCCTTCAAGAATTAACAGCATCTTTGCTTTCCAACCGGGAAACCCTTGGCCTTGAAAAGAAGGAATAGAATGTTGGCCAGAAGGAAAACCATTGACGAGAATAGTCATAGCCATATCTATCTACGAGAAGACGTATAAGATAAAATCACAAAATCTGCACACCATAGACAAGGACGACCGCAAGAGATAAGAGACGTCAATAAGAAAAGAGTCCTCAAAATAGAGAGATGTGGGATGCAAGATTCATTGATAGACGCTTGATGAAAAAGCTAGATTGGTCGTTTTGCTAAAAATAGCAAAATAATAAGAGACGCTTGACGAAAAAGCTAGATTTGGTGGTTTGCTAAAGATGCTTGATGAAGAAGCTAGATTTGGCAGTTTGCTAAAGATGCTTGACGAAGACGAAACCTGTGTGCTCACAAAGACGCTTGACGAAGACGAAACCTGTGTGCTCACACAAAGAACCTGTTTGCTTATTCAAAGAACCTGTTTTGCTGTTACAGATGCAGTTTGCCTGAACTATCATAACTTTTGACTCACAACTCCGTTTGACAAACGTTTTTGATAGGATTCACAGCACAATACAATCTACGCACCTGCACAATACAATAGGTTTTGGTTTTAAGGACGCGATTAAGAAACAACTCTAATTACAAGCTATAAAATCATGTAGACAACACATAATCAAAGAACAATCTTGTAAGACATGAAATTATAATCATGAATTTAACAAGAAGACATAGATGCTTCCCTTATAGATGCTCTGATACCATGTTGAAATGTAGAGAGAAAGAGACGAGACAAGAGACACATCATGTACGCTCCCAAAGATTGATTCATATTGAGGACAAGATACATATATATAGGTGAGACCAAGTTAGGTAGAGTGAGCCATATATAGAGCTCCAACACTTCTGGGTCCCGTTTAAGCTGGACCTCATTAACAACTTCTATGTCTTCATCATTAGGCCGGCTGGTCTCATTTGTAAGCACATCCTCATCAATAGTCTCCTCGTAGAACACCTCTTCCCCTAATGAAGGGAGAATAGTGTATAGATAGTGAAGGAAGCAATTGATTCCTATGCTTTCGTACACCCCAGGCACTGTGTAGGCTGATGGAGGAATCCAATCGATTCCTCCAACACCCTACAGTGCCTGGGGTGTACGGAGCATGTTGCTTTGCGGTCAAAAGGAAATTGCAGAAACTTTTTTTGGAGAAGCTCAAGTACTTGGAACTTGGAGAGCAATCCAGTAAATGTACATAAGCTCTCCCGGGAATAGGGACTCTCCCATTCCTAAGAGAAGCTTCAAAATTAGACCTCTCCTTTGATAGAAAATCTGCATGCTGGTCCAAAATTAACGAAATGTCAAGTGGCCTATTGAAAATATCAACCAATATATGATACTACTGTTGAAATATACAAGTGAATAGAGTGTGTGCGGGAACAAACCCTTAGCAAGAGGCTGTAAAAGAGAATCTATAATAGAGTGAGAAACTATGAAAAGGTGAGAAATATCTACTGGGAGAGAATAAAGTGTAGCATGAGAAGATTTAGGATGTGTGGAGATGTTCTGGGAAGAGGTGGAGAGAATCAAGCAAAAGAGGTGGAGAGAATCAAGCAAAAGAGGTGGAGTGAATCAAGGAGAGATCAGTGGGATTAGATGCTTGGATGTAAACTCTATAAATTGAGGCATTAGCCGAATGAGAATTTTCTAGTTTTTGATTATCCATGCCTACATTAAGCTATCAACACTAATTGCATCTTAATCATCATCTAATCTCTTTGTTAATGACGTTGATTCTTGCATTTGATCCACCATAGCTCATCACATTGCTGCAAATTCAACATGGTATCAGAGCCTAGCTTAGAATCCATCAAGTTTATGAGCTCATTATCTTGCTAATCACTTAGTTAATTAGGATTAAGAAATAATAAAGTTTTTAGCTCTTCTTTTCAATAGCCTCTGTATCCTCAGCTGGTGGAGGGGCTTGATCTCCCTCCAGGCTTAACCATAGGCTTCAAGCCTATGGTTCTCTAGCCACACATAGTCATACTCCCCACACATAAGCCCATCGCCTCAACACGTCAAATCGTCGGCGCATGCTGCTGAAAATCGTGAATTTACAGGCGTCCTTTTTTTGAAGCAAAACTGAGATCTTCTCTCCACTAGAAGAAATTGGTCTAATTACTCTTGGCCCCAAGGGTTTTCAAGAGTGCTCTACATGCTGGTGATGTTAGATTTGTGAAATTCTTCAAGGAGAAATGGAATCAAGCCCTACATCAAATCTGCAGGTGACTTTGGTAAAACAAAGATTAAGCATTCAATGTTTGGTCAAATCTTAAGTTTCTTGGCTTAATCCTTACTAGACTAATAATTATTGATGGCTTTGAAAGGAGTTGAGCTCATTTGAACTCTAAGGCCCCAGATCTGGCCTCCCCACATACTCTATTTTTTGCACACAAAACAGAGGATTATTTTGCTAATCAGTGATGAATCAGCCACTAATCACTGTATTTTGGTGCAATTGAGGAATCGAATTAACCATTGGGTATGCTGATCTGTCGTAATCATCACTTTAACACCAGATTGAGTTGTAAAAGGGTAAACGCTGCCCTTGAATCTTAAAACTAGATCAAGAGGTAAGACCCCCTTCACATCATCATGAGCATGGCACAAGAGATAGCCAAATTTAATGGAGAGCAGTTTTATACATGGTAAACAAAAACCATGTATTTTCTCATGAGGAAAAATCTGTGGGGGCTAGTTCTTGAGGGAAGAGATGAATGCCCATAGGTGAGTTGGGAAAATGAGTGGAAGAGTAGGAATGAGAAAGAATTAGGACTCATCACACTCAGTTTAAATGATGAAATCATTCATCACATCACAAGGATACAATGGGCAAAAGATGCATGGGATGAACTCAATAAATTATTTGGCACTCAAGCAAAAAATTCAAAGATAAATCTGTTAATGCAGTTCTACAAATTGGATATGAAGGAAAGTGATCCTTTAATCACACACTTGAACAAATCTAAAAGCATTAAGCAACAACTAGTAGCCATTGGCAAGAAGGTAGAAGATGATGAGGCACTAGCAGTGCTTCTGAAGAGTGTGGACAAAGATGAATATGAAAACATTGTAGCAACCTTAAAGAATGTACCTGATGTGAACCTGCACGAGATAGGAGCTCTACTAGAGCAAGAGACCAAGGTCAAAGAGAAGAAATGGCTGGACTCAACACTTGGAGAGGAAAAAGCATTCTTCACCGGAGGAGGATTGTCACGGAGGACGAGGACGAGGAAGAGGCAGAGTAGGAGGAAGGACCTTCACTTGCCACAACTGTGGAAAGCCAGGACACATGGCAAGAGACTGCTCTACAGGCAAACCTAGTGGAGAAGGAACGAGATCGGCAAACTTTATGGAGGCTCCTAAGGAAGTGGAGTCAAATCATCTTTTCTAAGAGAGAGAGAAAGAGAAACCCCGCAACCCAATGTAACCTGCCCCAACAAAGCAAAACCACCTCTGAGGCACCGATGATGTAGGCCATGTGGTAGATGTATGTGTGAGCACTTTAGTCAAGGTCACGGGCACTTGTCATAGAGAGAGAGAGTGTCAAGGACTATGAGTTTAGGGACTTGAGGCACTAGTCGCGGGCTACCAAGTAAGAGGGAAACTTGGTTTAGGGCCTAGGTGTGCTAGGATTATTCACTTAAGGGGAGGTGTTGCAATATACAAGTGAATAGGGTGTGTGCAGGAACAAGCCCTTTGCAAGAGGCTGTAAAAGAGAATCTGTAAATGAGTGAGAAGCTGTGAAAAGATAAGAGGTATCTACTGGAAGAGAATAAAGGGTAGCATGAGAAGATTTAGGATGTGGAGATATTCTGGGAAGAGGTGGAGAGAATCAAGCAAAAGAGGTGGAGTGAATCAAGGAGAGATTAGTGGGATTAGATGCTTGGATGTAAACTCTATAAATTGAGGGATTGGCCTAATGAGAATTTGCTAGTTTTTGATTATCCATGCCTACATTAAGCTATCAGTTAATTGCTCACTAATAGCATCTTAATCATCATCTAATCTCTTTGTTAATGATGTTGATTCTTGCATTTGATCCACCATAGCTCATCACATTGCTGCAAATTTAACAACTGCTCACTAGCCCTAAAAGCGTAGATGAAATCAAACAATTTTTCATCAAATGATAGTGATTAATCTTTCAAAATCCCTGTTACAACATCCTGTTCCTTACGAGTTCTTATAGAGAAATCAACATCCCTTTTTACTGACTTCCTTCCCACAAGAATCAAGGACAAGTTTGGCATATCCTTTGTGAGATCCCTGTTCCCACCGAGCAACGGATTCGGGTACTAGCAGCGGAAGTAGCACTTCTCGCGTGGGACAGGGGTCCCACATTCAGGGCCTCGTCCACGGATATCCGGACAAGAGACTAATCCGTCGATTTTTCCAAAAACCGGACTCGGAAAAACTTCTCTTACTCGGAAATCATGGGCGATTCCACCAGGATAACTTTTTTCTCTAACGTAGTCAAGACCATTACTGATCAAGCTGATCCAATTGTACCAATAAAGATACTCGGTCAGATCAAGGAAGAAACTTGCACTTGGATCATTGGGATCAACGCTTTTTTCCCCATCAAAGAGGCACATCCGTTGATTCCTATCCATAGAACAATTACTATCCGGGATTTACTTTATCTATCGTAATAACAGAAATTGAGTCTCGATTTACGGATCCATCAGTCCAGCCTAACCCCATCCGATCCCATCGGTTAGACAACCGCCCAACCACTGTAGTGATGGGATCCAATTTGAAATTTGGTTAGGTTTTGTCCCGGGTACCAAGGAAAAGAGTTCCAAGGCCCCCTAGCCGGAAGTTCATGCAAACCTAAAACTAGCCACACCACTTACACACCCAATATGAAATTGCCTTTTTCTTAGCATCAGCTAACTTTAAATTAATCCTTTAATTTAAAGTTAGCATCAGCTAACTTTAAATTAATCCTTTAATGAAACCATAGTACCACTGATCACAATCTTCCAAATTATCCAATTGATTCTTAATTTCCCATCATTCCTTCATCAGAGTATCTATGGCATCATTGGCAACTATAACGCTCACCACCTGTCCACTCAGGGGCCTTTTCAATAGTTCCTAGCCCATAATACTCGGCAAATCATCACTTATAAAAATCAAGATGGACTCTCGTTGAAGATCAGCAAGATCAACCAACAGATCCATAAAAAGAGCCATGGACTCATCCATTGAAGACCAGCAAGGTCAATCAACCAGATCCATGCCCGGTTTCACAAAACAACTCTTACTCCTTGTTCTAATATCTTCCTCGACGCACGCGTGGGTATCCTAGGCGACCCAGAGCCCGAGCACCATATGGTCAGCACCCTCTAGGATCCTTCGCAGGTGACCTAGCGCTTCACTCATAGGCCGCTTCCTTGGTCCCTCATCCACTGTACCGGAAGCTCACCATTTTAATCGAACCGAGGCTGGTCAAGACCTCGGCCGACTTTGCTACGCGAGACGTCCTCCATTGACTCTCCGTCAGCAGTTGCAACTTTATCAGTTAGGTCTCCACGACCTTAATCACAAGACGGTCAAAATACTTCCCCAGCATTCTTGACATAAAACAGGCATTTACAAACAGCATTTACAAACAGTTTCTATATTAACTCTCATTTTTCCACATTATCCCTCATCAATCCACATTACTTATTCCACATTCCATTTATATGTGTACTCATCCCATCACATCATTTTCCATCTCATCACTTCAGATTCCTTCACATCACATATCATATATTCACATCCATACATATATCCACATCCACATCCACATTCACATCCATACATCCACATCTACATCGATGCATCTATTTTCACATCCACATCTACATGCACATTCATGCATTCTCATCCATATATCCACATCCACATCTACATGCACATTCACATCCATACATCCACATCTATATGCGTACATTCACATCTACATGCATACATCCAAATCCTCATTCATACATCTACATCTACATGCATACATCCACATCTCCATGCATACATCCACATCCACATTCACATTCACATCCATACATCTACATCTACATGCATACATCCACCTCCACATTCACATCCACATCTATACATCTACATCTACATGCATACATCCACCTCCACATTCACATCCACATCTATACATCTACATCTACATGCATACATCCACATCTTCATACATATATCCACATCCACATTCACATTCACATCCATACATCTACATCTACATGCATGCATCCACATCTCCATGCATACATCCACATCCACATTTACATTCACATCCATACATCTACATCTACATGCATACATCCACCTCTACATCCATGCATCTACATCTACATGCATACATCCACCTCTACATCCATGCATCTACATCCACATCCTCATTCACATCCATACATCCACATTCACATTCACATCTACATGCATACATCCATACATACCCATCCACATTCACATCCATATTCTTACCCTATCACAACCCATATACATCTTATCCCATCACATACACTTCTTACCTCATCCCATACACATCCTATCACTTCTTAACTCATCTTATCACATCCTAACTCATCTTATATGCATCTTATCACATCTTATCACTTCCCATATCTCTTATGCATACCTCTATGCATGAAATTCAATTATGCTAAAAGTAACACTTTTATAATAAAATAATCATCTTTTATGCATACCTCTATGCATGAAATTCAATTATGCTAAAAGTAACACTTTTATAATAAAATATTCATCTCTTATGCATACCTCTATGCATGAAATTCAATTATGCTAAAAGTAACACTTTTATAATAAAATATTCATCTCTTATGCATACCTCTATGCATGAAATTCAATTATGCTAAAAGTAACTCTTTTATAATAAAATGTTCATCTTTTATGCATACCTCTATGCATGAAATTCAATTATGCTAAAAGTAACTTTTATAATAAAATATTCATCTCTTATGCATACCTCTATGCATGAAATTCGAATATGATAAAAGTAACACTTTTATATTAAAATAATAATCTTTTATGCATACCTCTATGCATGAGATCTAATTATGATAAAAGTAACACTTTTATGTTAAAATAATAATCTTTTATGCATACCTCTATGCATGAGATCTAATTATGATAAAAGTAACACTTTTATGTTAAAATAATAATCTTTTATGCATACCTCTATGCATGAAAATCAATTATGCATAATATAAAAATCAATTTCTCTAGGATTATAATGAAGATCTTTCAATTAATCTAGGATGATAATTCCTAGAATATGGTAGGAAGTCCTCTTTTCATGCTTTGAATGAAATTATTTTATGCGTAATTTTTATAAAAATTTTGCCATAGCTCCGCTGCTATGACTGATAAATCTCAATTTTTCTAAGGGATAAAGCTTATCATTAAGAAAATAATTAGAATGATCCCTAATTGGATCATTAATCCATAATGGATTGAATCATCAATATTCATGAAATACATAAACTAAAAGCATAGAAAAAAGCCATTAATTTGGCCTCAAGTATAGATTAATCTTGGATTAAAGAAAAGCTTTATGAAAAGCTTCATTTGGATTGAGAATGGGTCATGAGTATGACCATTTCTTGAGTGAGAGAGAGAAATTACATAAAAACCATTTTAATTAAGCATAAATAGAAATTTATGTAATTCTTAACTATCATTAATCAATTAACTTCAATAGCATTCATCAAATTATGTAATTCTTCACTACCATTCATCAATTAGCTTCAATAGCATTCAAAAACCATTCCAATTAAGCTTCTCAAGCTTGAGAGGGGTTGAGAAGAGAGAAGCATTGAGAAATTATAGAAAAGATCAAAATTCACCATTTACCTTTACAAATTGCTTGATTCTTTGTTCACGGTAGAGGCCCCCAACCAATCAATTGGTTAAGTATGTTGATGGAGCCACCAATGGGGATTGAAGAAAGAGGGAAGCTCCAATTTCTTTAATTTGGAGAGAATTTTAGAGAATAGTAGAAATTAGCATTATTTCAACATAACTTTAGTATAGTAAAATTCTCCTATTTTTTTCAAAGGACTCATGTTCTATTTATAGGAGAGGGAAGCTCTAACCAAAGCTAACTGAATTCTAGAATTTTCTAAATTTAGTTTGGTTGAATTTGGACTAGATTTGGACCTAGTTTGGTTACTTTTTGATTCGGTTTGGTTCCATTTTGATTTGGTTTGGTTCAAGAGAGAATTCTCCCTTCTTGCGCCTACGGCTACCACCGGCAAACTCCTCCTAGTGGCACCTTCCACTAAGAACTGGCCGCTCTGCTCTTTTCCTTCGTTCCAGCCATCACCTTGGACATGCTCTGGAAAAGCCCGCCAGCCTCTTGGCATCCACCATCCACTGAGAGCAGCGCCCTCCAGTCGCCAAGGTACCTGCCTCCGTTCTCAGTCGCCACCAGCCTTACGCACAGCCCAGCAAAAGCCTGTCCTTGCAGCTCTTTCCGCTCTGTCAGCTTTTCATGCACACAAAGGAAACATGCCCCCTTCTCTGTTAGCTCTGCTCACTGGTCAGAGAAGCATCCATCCTCTCTAGGCGGCCAACTTCCTGAGTCACTTTTCTCGCTTCAACAAAATTCTGGCGTTGTGCTGGCGAAGGTGTTGGCAGCAAGGCAAGCAGCCAAGTGGCTTTTGCTTTGCTAGCCACGTTGATGGTGTTATATATATATATATATATATATATATATATAGAAGATGGTTGCCATGCCACAAACCTTCTTGAGTGTGTCAATCTAGGCCTCTATCAAGATCCTTTGTAACATCGGAATCCACACATAGACTATATCTCATCACCATGCCTATCATGCCCAAACCCCCTATGATGTGGAGACACACAGATATTCCAAAAATCTGTACAGCGCATCCAAACATGAGCATAAAGAGCAAATTATATTTAGCTGGCACCCCTTGTAGATTTCAGTATTTACAGTCTAGATTGGGCTCTCTTAACGTAAACCAGCATATGTGCATCCACCTCTACCAGAGGCTCATCAACGCCCCAATCATTGACATCCTCATGCTCCTCCACCTCTTGTTTACACATATCCAAGACACCCTCTTGACAAATAGAAAGCTCATACAATAAAAAAACTTTAAGTCTCAAGCATCTGCTCCCAAGAACAATGCATGCACTAGCTCACTACCAAACCACCCATTCTGTACATTTGCCAGGGCATTTAGGGCCAAACTTTTTACATGCCATGCATCCCATATGTACACAAGCCCAAAACACCTTTACAAAATTTTGCCTGACAATCACGTAGAAAACTAGCCTGACTAATCATGCTGAATTAACATGAAAACTCACATACTTGTGCACTCTGCAGATGTTGTAGAGAAAATGTTGAAATAGGGCCAATATTCTTGATATACTGAAAAGTTTATGCCTTTAGGAAGGGGCATGCTACAAGCAGTTACATCGTTAAAAGATTTATAATTATTAAATCAAATAGAAAAGTATTAGTTTAAACGCCCTAAAGTTACAAATAATTACAACACTATAGTTGGGGCTATCATGCTCTCCTCATTGGGGTTACCATCATGCGAGGGCTCATCTATGCAAATTCATGCATCTTTATTTTAGAAAAATGAGGTTTTTTTTAAAAGATTGATATATTTTATTATATCTAATTATAAGACATTGTTTTTGACACTACTATATCTTATTATAAGTGTTTTGCCTTATCAATTGACATATTTTAAGCTTTGATGGGTTTTTTTTTAATGATGCCTTATCAATTGGTAAATTTTTTTATAATTCATTAGAAAATAATGTTTTCTAGACTAGTATATCTCATTATAAGAGCTTTCCATCATGTATTGGAACATTTTAGACTAGTATATCCAATTATATAAGTTTTGCCTCATAAGTTGGTAGATATTAAGATTTTGGTTTGCGGTTCTTAAATTTTTTCCAAAATATCATATTTTTAAAAGCTTACTAATAATGATAATTTTTTTTAAAGTTATCATTTGCATGATTTTTAATCTCCCTTTTATGACTCATTGTTTAATTTTAATCATCTATATATTATTACTACTAGTAAATATATATCTTTCAAAGGAATGAATTGTTTCCTACGTAATCTCACGTGGTTTTGCAATATGTCAAAATGATTATTGTGTGCAAAGTTAGCGGTTTTCTTTTTAGGGATAGATTTTTTTTTTGGCACTAAAATTCTTTCCTTTGAATCTAACCACGTGGTTGTGATTATTGAAATTGTATTTACAAAATGGTCATCGAAGGAAACACATGGTGGTATTCTTGGTGGTGCTACTGAATGCATGTGCTTAGATGATAGTTTCTAATTGTGCCAATTTTAAACCAATTACTACTATCTTTCCTCATAAACATAAATATACAAAAGTAATATGAAACATAAGCAATACGCTTTGCGCTACATAAGCTGTTTTATTGTTCCCTTGAAGGTAATGTGCAAGAGTAATATCAAACATAAGCAATAGTGTTTGCACAGTACATTAAGTTGTTTTATTGTTCCCTTGAAAGTAATATCAAACATAAGCAAAGGTAAGCAATACTCTTTGTCGTAGAAAAGTTGTTTTTTGAAAGTCTCTAAATTTTGAGCAAATTCGGAACAATGGTGAGTCCTTCTTCCCATGCTCAAAGGCTTTAGCCTTCTCTACCCGTGCTCCTCAACTATGGCCCTATTGATATCAAAACAACATGACTATTTGGGCATGCACATGTGAGCTTCTTGTATATATTTTCTAGGGAGTTCAAGGCATGGCACCCCACACATGAACATGAAGAAAAACTACTCCCAAGAAGGGACGAGTCCAAAGAGTACCCCACGAAGAGTAAGAAAAAATTGTGAGTGTAAGTCTATAAAGTATGTGCTTATCATGGCCTAATTAGTATTTAGGATATCTAAGTCAAAATTATCATGAGCCTTAGTATTTACGAGAGAAGTCAGAATCAATAGTCTATGTCCACAAAGTACGTGCGTAGGAAGCGTATGAACGAAGTCAAATAGTGACCTTCTAGAATGCTGATGGTATCATGCGTTCTCTCTCTACTCGTAGGACAATGCTCTGTAGAGAGAGAACGTGCATTGATGCTTTGATTTTGATTGATGGAAAAAAAAACCCAAAAAAGATGGTTCACGAGGTGCTTTCAAAAGTTTCGTGCTTATCAACGTTGAAGTTTGAACCATCCGCTGTTCAACAGGCGGACTGGACATTGGGGGCTCTTCTTCATCGTGACTTTGTGGCCAAGGTGCAATCATTGATGAGGCGCTCACTGCTCCCAACATCATTCAAAATCTTTTGCCCAACCTAACCTTGTAAGTTACTCATTACCCCCCCCCGCCCCCACACACACACATGGCTCCCAACGTCCTTGTAAGTTATAGCTTCCGCGCCTTCTGCCTCTTGCTGGACCAATATCTTATAGGTTGTCCCAAGGAGAGTGATGGGTCTCCATGCACCACAATCTCCCATGCTTCACTAGCCACATTGGCGAGCTTGCATGTTGTTCCAGCCAGGGAATTACTTGTGAGAAAAGGGGGTATGAGTATCTGAAGTGCGGACGATTGAATAACAACAAACACACGGACATATGCAGAGATTTATATAGAACATAGATAAACACAAAGATGGATGGGTGAGACTATTTTTTTTTTTGTAATTGCTATGATTTGATTACAAGAAGAGGCAGTTTGAGATCATACTAAAGGGAGTTCGTGCTAGTATTCTTATATCCCCCCTCCTCTGAGAGAAAATGTGCGCCTAAGTACGTGTGCAATAAAAGAGATTCACCAGTGTTTGATTGGGGGTGAGTCCCCACCTAGTTAAGCTAAATACATGTGCAATGATCTACTTAGCTTGGATCTAACTAGGGGATGATTGTTGCAAGATGAAGGTGCCTAGTTTCTTCCGCGAGGGCCCTCGATTGGGCTCGCCACTAACACAATTGTTACACGTTGGCATGCTCTCCACTAGGGGATGGTTGTTGCAAGATGAAGGTGCCTAGTTTCTTCCGCGAGGGCCCTCGATTGGGCTCGCCACTATCACAATTGTTACACGTTGGCATGCTCTCCACTGACTCTTTTTCTCATGATCTATCCTTTTCCTCTCCCGGGGAGTCTAGTCCTATCACGCTTTTGTCTCCTACAACTTTGAGAACCTATTTTCAAGGAAGCTGCAGAGAGAGGGCTCAAACTAAGTTGTGAGCTGATAAGATGGCCTTAGAGAAGTATATTTGTATAAGAAAAATAACTTCTCCACTTAAGATTTCATTTGGGTGCAAGATTGAATTTTATGTAAACAAGGCTGCATAAGAATAAACAGATGAACATATGGATATTCTTAATCTAATTTCAAAAAACTATAAATTATATTATAAAAACAAGGTACACACTACTATAGGAGGACCCATTTTCGACGCATAGTTTCGACGGTGGCCGCACCGTCAAAATACCCGTCGATATAAACGTCAGAAAGAAATGTTGAAATGACCATCGAAATAACAGGCGAAATAAAAGGTGAAAATGAATGTCAAAATAAGCGTTGAAAAGCGCATCGAAATAAGGGTCGATTTTTTTGTGTGACTTCTTTAAAGAATTCAAGTGTGCAGAAAAATAAAACATTAACAGAAACCAAGTATTGCTTGGTAAATAAAAATTAAATGAGATGTAATAGCTCATCATTCACTCTATCATCCTCAGCTAGATCCATGGCTCTGAATACATATATTTAAAAAAATACCTCTCCATTTGTATCTTCGTCAATGGGTGTAGTCTTTGTATCATCCTCTTCTATTTCAAGCATTAGAGGTGGTTGTGTTGAAAGTTGTTCTTCTATTTCTTCTTTAAATTCTCGATTGGTTGTTATGTTTGGTTCGGGTTCAAGTGCTAGTAATTGTTGAATTACTATACCTTCATTTGATCCTTCTTCCAGTTGTTCAGCTAGATCAATATTTGTTTCTTGAGTGGGTTTCTCAACCTCTACTTCATCTTATATTTCCATATCTTCAAGAATTTGTTTACTGCATGGATAAATTTGGATTACAAACAACCACCTATGATCTCTCAGGTCCACCTCGAAGACGACCTACTCACAATGCTCTAGTAGAACAAATGTGTCCCTTTGGTTTGTCCATATCTTTGTGGAGTCTACTTGAACAAATCCGCTCTTATCTTTGCACATGGTTGCTTGTGGTCCTTGAGTCACTGTCTTGAACCACTTCACATCAAAAATGAATATAGAAAACTTTCTGAACCTAACCTTGATAATGTCTTGTATCGTTCCACAGTAATCAAGCATGCCAACTTCACTACTTACACTTGAACAACTTTCTTGCATGAAATTTTCTTTGACACCGCAATAAAATGTTATTCTCTTCTTATCTATTCGCTCCACTTGAAAGTGACGATTGTGTAACCAAAGTGGACCAAATTTGTAATATTGCAAGCAAAAGAAGGTCATGAAATTGTATTAAGAAGAAAAACTTATACAAGACTATGTCTTATGGTTTCTTGTGTACATATAAAACTTCACTTACATGGTAATAACAACCATAGGTAAGCTCCTCCTACACGTCGCTTATACCACGCCACTCTATTTGCGTGGTATATGGTTTGCTGAAGCCATCTACTAGAAGGAAATTCTAGAAATTGAGCGAGTGAATCTGGGTATGGCAATGCTCTAGTTGTTCGACTCTTTCTAAAATTCAAACGACCTTGGTCTCTTTCCCCCTTCTTTATTGTTAACCATGGTGGTAGGTTAAAAATCACTAGGCACATGAACCATATACTCCATGATGAACTTGGTAAGACAAATGGATTCACTCCATCCATTTCTAGTATGACACGAATATGACTAGGCTTTCCCCCAAAGTCAACCCACTTCTCTTTGATATACCTCCATGCTGGAGAATGAGCACACCCATAATGTCATCTATGAATTTGGTGTTTCGATGCAAAGTCATTAAGATGGATTTGCATCTGAACATTGTTTGAATACGTGGAATGATGGGGGGAAGTGTCGTAAGACTTTAGCAGGGACCCTTTGTCCTTGGACATTCTGCCTATATCTCGAATACTGTGGACACTCGTGAAGAGTGGCATACTCATGATGAAAGAGAATACAATTATTCAGACAGTATGGTGTATGTTATAGTCCATCCCTATGGAGTGCAACATTTATTTTGCTTGTGCATGGTCCAAAGACATCTCATTGTCTTCTGGTAGAATTTGATTCTACATATAACAGACTGAATAATAAAGGAGGAAGACAAGAAATTCATGCAATCATGTGAAACATAGAGAGGGGAAGGGATACATATCCCATAAGTTTTGAAATGCTCATATCAGAACACCCATATATTAATTCCAAGCTCAATATGGAGAGGCAAGTGTGGAGAACTGAAACACTTGATCCACGGTAAAGTGGTAGATGGGCAAGCCTACGTATCTATTCGCTCCACTTGAAAGTGACGATTGTGTAACCAAAGTGGACCAAATTTGCATTACTGCAAGCAAAAGAATACATATAAAACTTCACTTACATGGTAATCACAACCATAGGTAAGCTCCTCCTCCTCATCCCTTATACTACGCCACTTTGTTTTACGTAGTATATGGTTTGCTGAAGCCATCTACTAGAAGGAAATTCTAAAAATTGAGCGAGTGAATCTGAGTATGGTAATGCTCTAGTTGTTCGACTCTTTCTAAAATTCAAACGATCTTGGTCTCTTTCCCCCTTTGCTAGATAATACCTCTCGATCCATTTCTCCATAGCACTTAAATTGAGGATGGTAAATTTTTTAATCCTCTCTCACAATGCAATATCCATTGCTCTCTAAAGCCCTTGTCCTTGGAGGCTCTTCCCCAACAAGCCGATCATCCTCTTCTTGTGTCCACAATCGTGGCATATCTAGGTCTAACAAAGTAATAAATTCTTTTATGTATACAAGAGATTATTAAACAAGCCATCCCATTGCCATACTACCCTTAGGGAAAGCTTTTTGATAGAAAAACCTTTCAATGTCTTCAAAAATTTCTCGAGGAAAAACATCCTTAACAATGAACAACACTTACTATAGTAACCTTATCAACCACATGAACAAGTAGGTACAATTGAAAAACATCCTTAACAATGATCAACACTTACTATAGTAACCTTATCAACCATATGAACAAGTAGGTACAATTGAATGGCCAGGAAACTTGTTGGAAATAATCAAGTCGCGTGTATGTTAAGTAACGCGCATGGCAATGGGGCGACAACATGCCCTATGTGAGTATCGGCCTGCTAGAGCTAGGAGCTAGGGCATCTGCATTGTTAGGCTTGGAAAGCTTGCCACCTGTGGTATAGGAGGAGAAACAAGATTGGATCTCGGAGGGCTACGGGATCCCCCACTCAATAGAGAAAGATGCACCATTTCTAGGCAAAGATGAGGAACATGACTATAGCATCTCGCTAAGTAGGCAAAGGCAAGGAAGATGGTTGTAGAGTGCTCTATCAAGGGTAGAGTCACCACCACATGGACATTGAAAAAAAGAAAAATTTCAATGGGAGGATCTTGTGCATTGGTTGATTGTGGCTTAAATTGGATAAGTGGGCATATACCACAACTCAAAAGTTGAATGTAGGAGTACAATCTCAAACTATAGCAGACGATGAACACAACCTTCGCCCAAAAATGATGAGAAAGGCTAGCAAACCCTAGCATACTACTTTTGGTGGAATATAGGAGAATGCGATCCTTCCATTCGATTGTTACACCATTTTACGAAGGCATGTTTGGAGCAGCAACCTGATGTCTAATATTCCCATGAGAGACACAATATTCCTTGAAGACCTTAGATACGTACTCAATGCTATTGTTTGATTTTAGAGTCATCAATCTTGTATTAAGATAGGTGATGCTATACATAATGCAGGTGATAATGTTTAAATATGTCCAACATGTTTGATTGTTTTTAAAGGAAGAAGATAATAGTGACCTCAGCGTAATCATCTATAAATGTCATAAGAAAGTACAGAACTCAGTGTAGTCATCTATAAATGTCAAAAAGTAGAGTGAGTTGATTTAGCAGGAATGAACAAGGCACTCAAGTGTGGAAGTTGTGCATGGAAAGGTTTCTTGACTAATCACGTAGAAAACTAGCCTAACTAATCATGCTGAATTAACATGAAAACTCACATACTTGTGCACTCTGCAGATGTTGTAGAGAAAATGTTGAAATAGGGCCAATATTCTTGATATACTGAAAAGTTTATGCCTTTAGGAAGGGGCATGCTACAAGCAGTTACATCTTTAAAAGATTTATAATTATTAAATCAAATAGAAAAGTATTAGTTTAAACGCCCTAACATTACAAATAATTACAACACTATAGTTGGGGCTTTCATGCTCTCCTCATTGGGGTTACCATCATGCGAGGGCTCATCTATGCAAATTCATGCATCTTTATTTTAGAAAAATGAGGTTTTTTTAAAAGATTGATATATTTTATTATATCTAATTATAAGACATTGTTTTTGACACTACTATATCTTATTATAAGTGTTTTGCCTTATCAATTGACACATTTTAAGCTTTGATGGGTTTTTTTTAAATGATGCCTCATCAATTGGTAAATTTTTTTATAATTCATTAGAAAATAATGTTTTCTAGACTAGTATATCTCATTATAAGAGCTTTCCATCATGTATTGGAACATTTTAGACTAGTATATCCAATTATATAAGTTTTGCCTCATAAGTTGGTAGATATTAAGATTTTGGTTTGCGGTTCTTAAATTTTTTCCAAAATATCATATTTTTAAAAGTTTACTAATAATGATAATTTTTTTTAAAGTTATCATTTGCATGATTTTTAATCTCCCTTTTATGACTCATTGTTTAATTTTAATCATCTATGTATTATTACTACTAGTATATATATATATCTTTCAATGGAATGAATTGTTTCCTACGTAACCTCGCGCGGTTTTGCAATATGTCGAAATGATTATTGTGTGCAAAGTTAGTGGTTTTCTTTTTAGGGATAGAAATTTTTTCTTTTGCACTAAAATAGGTTCTTTCCTTTGAATCTGACCACGTGGTTGTGATTATTGAAATTGTATTTACAAAATGGTCATCGAAGGAAACACATGGTGGTGTTCTTGGTGGTGCTACTGAATGCATGTGCTTAGATGATAGTTTCTAATTGTGCCAATTTTAAACCAATTACTACTATCTTTCCTCATAAACATAAATATACAAAAGTAATATGAAACATAAGCAATACACTTTGCGCTACATAAGCTATTTTATTGTTCCCTTGAAAGTAATGTGCAAGAGTAATATCAAACATATTAAGCAATAGTGTTTGCACGATACACCTTGCGCTGCGCGATCTGCTCCTGCGAGCTACGCCCCATCCTCCCCCTCGCCGTCGCGCGCCCCCCTCTCCCCCCCTGTCCCCCGCTTCTCCTCCGCCGCCTCTCTCCCCCGCCTCCTTCCTCGCTTCCTCCCCCACCTTCTCCCCCCCGCCTTCTCCTCCCCCGCCTCCTTCCTCGCTTCCTCCCCCGCCATCTCTCCCCCCCTGCCTCCTTCCTCGCTTCCTCCCCTGCCATCTCTCCCCCGCCATTTTCTCCCCCGCCATTTCCTCCCCCGCCATTTCTCCCCCCCGCCTTCCGCTTCGCGACTCTTCCCCCGCGCCTTCTCCCTCACCTCCCCCTCCGTCTCGCCCTTCCTCCCACCGCTAGCTCCCCCCCCCTTCCCCCTCCCCCCGCTCCGCCCCCGCTCCGCCCCTGCTATCCTCTCACCTTCCGCCTCTCCGTTTCCTCGTAGGGCTGTGTCCCTCCCGTTGGTGACCCCGGTCTCTGGCCTTTTCCCTCTGGAGGACTCCATGGAAGCTGCTCCGACTACCCCTGTCGATTCCGGTCTCCGTCTGGAGTTCACAGCTGCAGATCAGTAGTTGTTTGTTTCCACAGTATCCGCTCTTGAGGCCTCCTCCTTGGTCTGCAAGATAGTGGGTAGCCGTCCGATGCGGAGAGAGCTTCGCGACCTTCTGCAAGGCAGCCTCGTTGGCATGCCTGCCAAGATCGTCAGAGTTGATTTTTTGGGATGTGGCTACTACCAGGTGGATTTCGAGTCCCCCCAGGTAGCTCAAACGGTGCTGGCTCGGAGCCCCATTGCCCTCCGCTCATCCCGGGCGTTCTTGGTGCGATGGACTCACGGTTTTGACCCCGCTTCTGACCCGCTAGCAGGCGCGACAGGTTTCCCCATCACTATCTACTTCCTGGACTCCGCAGGGAGTACTTGCCCCTCTTGACATCCATTGGCAAGACGTTCGGGCAGGTGGTGGAGACGCCTCAGACAGTGGCCTCAGTGATAGCTCGGGCAGCAGGACTCCCGGCCATTCGTGTTGTGGTTCCGTCACCGGAGTCCCTCCCAAAGATGATCCTCCTCCCTTGTCTTTTTGGAGGACATCTGATACAGCGCGTGGAGTATTCGGGCCTCCCCGGCCAGTGCTACATCTGTCGGGAGATGGGCCACCTCGCACGCGCTTGTCCCCGCAAGGAGGTTCATCCTTCACGCTCTGCCGCCTCTGGACCCCCTTCAGGAGGCCCGAGGGGTGGCCATCCACCTCAGAGACTGGACATCCCTGGCTCGTCTCAGCAGGCATCATCATCTGACGAGCAGGCCCCGGCGGAGGATGCCGCGCAGTCCCAGGAGGCTGGCAGATGGCAGGAGGTTCACCGGCGGAAACGCCTGGCCTGCAGGGACCGTCGCAGATGCCAGTAGGCAGCACAGGCTGGCGGACATGCGACCCCGGCTGGCGTCCAGGCACCTACCCGCACTTATGCTCCAGTCAGGGATAGGCGGCCAGTAGGTCCCACCCCGATGGACGAGGATTCAGTCTCAGTGCCCGTTGAGGCCGCCGGTGGAGCCCCCCACGTGGAGACCCTTCTCCCGCCTCCCCCCCGCGGGCGGGGGGCCCCACCCCCTCCATGGAGCAGATTCCTGAGGATCCCGGGCCGCACTCTGCAACCCTCGGCCCCTCTTCCCTTCACTCGGAGAGCACTCCTTCCTCCCTCCCCTCTCCCCCCCCAGCCCCCCCCCTCCCACCTCCCCCGGCGGCCCCCCCTGACACCTCTCCTCTGGCAGATGCCTCTCCATCCTCTCCTCGCTCTCCCCCCTCCTCTCCGCGAGCCACCATCCCTCCCTCGGCCTCTCCAGGATACTCCTCCAGACCACCCACTGCCCCGGGGCAGCGCAGCTGGGTAGGCCAGAGTTCAGTTCAGTCGCTGTTCCACCGCCACTCCGGGCCGGTGGAGATGGCGATCATAGCTTCGCCCGCCACCATAGAGCTCTCTCCTCCCCTGGGGGCCCCCGCGAGTGATGGGGCTCCCAGTGGATTATGGTTTTTTCAGGTGTCTCCAGCTGGATGCTGGCCCGTTTGAGACACTGGTAGCGCCCTTGCGAGTTTGCGTGGTGTGCCATCCCTCTCGTTCTCCTTCAGTGGTGAGCAGTATGGTGGCCTTCTCCTTTCCTCTCAGTGTTGCCCTAGACACAGCATGGGATTGCAACTCTGTAGAGGAAGTTTTGCGTGATCAGATATTGGAGTTTTCTCACCACTTCAGTGACTTGGGGCTCACGGACCTATTGCAGACCCGATTACACTCAGCCCGCATGAGCTTGTTGGCGGGCGGATCCGGTCCACACCTCAGTTGAGGCGGTGCTACTGATTCTCCTCCACGCCACCCCGAGGGTGCAGCCTACCTTTAGATACATATATGCAGAGGATTGGTCTCACGCCTATGCCCTGGATAGGGCGAAGGCGAAGGTGGGGCTGGACACAGAGACAGGTCACCCTCTTTTTGGAGAGACTTCGCACCCGGACAGACAGTGACTATTCTCCCTCCAAGCTGGCGCCCAAGACTCACAGAGTGGAGGGTAGCTCATCCGGGCCGGCTCAGAGGGGTGAGCCAGTGGTGGGCGGCTGCTTCACTTGCCATAGCTCATCCATGAGGATCCTCTCATGGAACATCCAGGGTCTTGGTGGACCTCGCTGCTACATTGGTTGGGGAAGACTTCGCCAGGAGATCCAGAGGGCTCTCGTTGGAGGACCCATAGATATCCTTTTCATCCAGGAGCACCACCTTTCTGCCGGGCGTACCCACACCTGCGGGAAGATCTTGCTAGGCAGGAGTCACACTTTTTGGTCACCGGCATATGGCTCCCAGGGGAACCAGGGTGGAGTATGCATCTCAGTCAGCGAGTAGCTTCTATCTGAGGTTGTGGATTCTGGCACTCTGGTCCAGGGTCGAGCGTAGTGGATCATCCTTCGGGTTGGGGAAGACCGCATTGGCTTCCTCAACTTCTACGCCCCTAATGGGGCGACCGGGAGAGCTGAGTTCTGGAGCACCATTAGGCAGTCCCTCCCCATGGCAGACCATTGGTGCCTAGGGGGGGATTGCAACATGCTGGAGGATGCAGAGGACAGGATGGGGGGCAGCCAGGAGACCATTCATGGGCCGGAGCTCGCTGCAGGTGAGAGGCCAGGATCCGTGGACTCTCTCGGAGTTTGGCAGGTTGCAGGGGAGTTTATCTTTCTCGCGCTCGGATAGACGGGCCACAGGAGTTAACCTTTCCCGCATCGACAGGTTTTACATTGATGAGTGGGCTTGCGATAGAGGTGGCACTGTGGGTATACTTGTAGGCTCCTCGTTTTCAGACCACTTTCCAGTGCTTCTCCAGATCGATGACCCTATGAGAGGAGAGCGAGGCCAGAGCGTCCGGATTCCAGATTGTCTCATAGAGGAGCCCGAGATTGCGACCAGAGTTGAGCAGGTTTGGCAGGAGCTTCAATTCAGGAGAGGATCGGCAGCCAGCGATCTTGACAGGGGTTTGCAGGAGATCAGTAGGATGCTCAGACAGGCTGCCCTGGACCGTTTGGAGGCTTTCAGAGAGCAGGAGAGGAGCCTACGGAGGAGTCTAGCTTCCCTTCAGAGACTTCAGGAGAGGGAGCCTACGAGCCCTTGGATTTCAGAGCAGATGGAGTCAGCTCGCACAGAGATCAGATCCATCGAGGAGAGGAGGGTGGAGTTCCGATTCCATGCTCGGGCTTCTTTTTGGACACAGGCTTGGAGACAGAGTGACTTGAGACTTCTTTGAGGCGACAGGGCCTCGCTTCAGACGAGAGGGTCTCAGGCCTCTTCGGCAGGCTGATGGCCAAGTGGTGGTGGATCCCCCCAGGGTTCGGGCGATCGCCACAGATTTTTACAGGGATCTGCTCTCTGCTGAGCCAGCAGATGACAGGGTGAGAGAGGCTCGGGAGGCAGTCTGGAGCTTCACGAGACCGGTTGTGCCGGCCCATTTGCACCACTCCCTTCTCTCCCCCTTCTCGGATACGGAACTGGAGGAGGCTCTTCAGGCACTTCCTCGGGGCAAATGCCCTGGTGAGGACGGTCTCTCAGTGGCTTTCTTCCAGAGGTACTGGGGTCTCTTGCATAGGGGTTTCAGATTGGCTTTCCAGGAGATCATGGAGTTGGGAGACATGCCGGAAAGCATGGCAGAGGGGTTGATTCACTTGATCCCCAAAGAGGGAGGAGACAGACTGAAGATTAGACAGTGGAGACCGATCACCTTGCTAGGCACAGCCTACAAGGTCCTAGCTAAGGCGATCAGCAGGCGGCTTCAGCCTCACCTTCCGGACATCATCCACTCCACGGAGACAGGCTTCATCCAGGATAGGAGCATCCTGGATAACATCTTCTCTTTCTGGGAGGCTACGGCTTTGGCTAGATTTCGGCAAGAGGATCTGGCAGTGCTCCTTCTCGACTTCGAGAAGGCATATGATCGGGTGGACTGGGCCTTGTTGGAAGGCACTATGGAGAGGATGGGCTTCCCCCCTCTCAGTGGATCCGTGGGGTCTCTGCACTCTACACATCGGCCCATAGCCAGGTGCTGATACAGGGCGTGCGCGGAGAGAGGTTCCAGCTCTCGCGCTCGGTGCGACAGGGGTGCCCCTTGGCGCCCTTTCTTTTTCTTTTTGTGGCGGAGGCCATGAGCACTTTCTTGACGGCACAGGATACAGGTTTGCGGGGCCTCCAGCTCCCCATTCGCACCTCGGAGGAGCTCCTAGACTCGGAGTTTGCGGATGACACTGCTGTCTATCTTCAGGGAGGGGAGGAGAACCTCCGCCGCTTCGCCTCAGCCATGGACAGGTTTTGCAGAGCTTCGGGCGCTTTGATCAACTGGCACAAGTCGTGTGGGTTGTGGGTCAGTTCTGTGCCCCCTCGACTTGGAGGCCAGTTGATGGGTTTCAGTGGTGGCTGCCCCCCGGCACTATAGTGCGCTATTTGGGATGCTATGTGGGCATTGACATATCTCCGGAGTAGCAGATAGCCCCCCTTCTTCTGAGCATTCGGAAGAAGCTTCTGTATTAGAGTACCGCTTGTTTATCTCTGGCTAGCCGAGTGGTTGTGGCCAACCAGGTTCTCCTTGCTACCATGTGGTACATCACTTCTTGTTGGGCCTTCTCGCGGGCGTGTATTGGCCAGGTGCAGAGGCTCATCAGGAACTTTCTTTGGTCCGGTGGCGACGGGCGGCCCGCCAGGGCCAAGGTGGCATGGGCTGTGATCACCCAGCCAAGGGAGAGAGGCGGCCTGGGCATAGTTGATCCTATTTGTCAGAGCCGAGCTTTGCTTGGCAAGTTGGTGGTTCGTGGCCTCCTACTTGGCGCTGAGCCGAGCTTTGCTTGGCAAGTTGGTGGTTCGTGGCCTCCTACCAGGCGCTGAGCCGTGGAAGGAGTTTCTTGTTTCCAGGATTCTCAGCCGCACTCCTTCTCTTAGCGGCCCCTGGACCCCCAGCATCAGGTGGATCTTTACAGAGCAGCGATCCAGAGGAGTGGGCCTTGGCTTCGAGGAGCGTTTTGCAGCTAGTCTTCTGAGGGCCTGGGAGCATCTGAGGCCGTCACTCTTCCAGACTCCCCCGGGCACCGATGAGGAGCGCCTGAGGCAGCCATTGATCTGGAACCCCTTGATCCGACTTCCCAGTGGTCATATGGTTGGATCGCGATCTCACGTGTCGTGGGGCCCGTTGAGCTCTGGCCCAGCCCAGTCCCTAGACGACTGGATATGTTTTCAGCAGCTACCTCTAGAGGCTCAGGAGAGGAGACTCAGCGGGATGAGGGGCTCTCCCATGCCTTCCTTAGGGACTTCTGGCAGCGCCTTTGGGCCAGCTTCCAGCCCCGGAAGGTGACGCTTTTTCTCTAGCTTACAGCGCATAGAGGACTGGCTGTGGGGGCTTGGCTAGCTTTTGGCAGACACCCAGCGTCCTGCCCTCGGTGCGGCCATGCACAGGAGTCGCAGCGGCACTGCTTATGGGATTGCCCACAGGCACAGCAGGTCTGGCAGTGCGCTCTCAGGATGGTTTTTGCAGGCTCGCCAGGTGAGATAATGGCGACGTGGGGTGCGGTGGCTTGGGCCACGGACAGCCGCCCGGCCCTTGGATACGAGGACGTCCCTGGCAGTGTGACCATCCAGGTCTCTGACAGGGCGATGGCGGTGGTTCCGACGCCAGACTTCTCTTCGGCAGTCTCCCAGGAGGGGGACGGGCACAGATGGGAGATGATCAGCAGCATGACGGTTTGGCACATATGGAGAGCCCGATGTAGGGAGGCCATAGACCGCCAGGCGACTCCACTGACGGAGGTCATACAGGCCCTCTGGGTGGACATCATTCACACCTTGAGAGGACACTGGGGGAAACTTCTGGGGGAAACTTCAAGGCGACTCGGATCGCATGAGAGGTCGCCGCAAGGCGTTCCTCCGCACTTGGCAGCCTGGCCCTTTCCTCATCGTCGCAAGGTGCGAGGATGTCACTTGGCACTACAGGCCTCCAGCTTGGCTCTTCTCACCTCCCGCATGTACTACTACTAGGGTTGAGTACGTATGTAAGGCCTTCAAGGAATATTGTGCCTCTCATGGGATTAAGCATCAAGTTGTTGCTCCAAATATGTCGAGTTAGCAAAATGGTGTAATAGTCGAATTACGGAAGGATCAGATTCTCCTAGATTCCACCGAGAGTAGTATGCTAGGGTCTGCTAGCCTTTCTCATCATTTTTAGGCAAAGTTTGTGTCCATCTTCTACTACATTCTAAATTGTACTCCTACATGGACCTTTTGAGTTGGGCTGTATGGCAACTTACCCGATTTATGCCACCTATGGAATTCCTTTGTTCCTACCAGTTCTCATTCAAAACTCAACTCCGTAGCATCAAGGGATAAAAGACATTTCACGATCCCATGAACCACAAGCTCTTATTCAATCAGAGCATCCAATTTATTGAGCTGGCTTTTATTATTCCACAACCACTTCACAATCAGCCAATGCACAAGATTCTCCTCCTGGTGAAATTTTACCTTTTCCTCTATCTGTGGTGCTTTAGTCATCTACCTAATCTCTGCCTGGAAATGGTGCATGTTCCTCTATTGAGTGGGGGAGTCGGTAGCCCTCAGGGATCCTTTTTTCTTTCTCCAGACGTGCAACCTAGAGCGGCTCAGGATTTCCACACCCAACAATGCAGGTGGAAGGATTTCCACCCAACAATGTAGATGCCGCAGCTCCTAGCTGCACCAGGTCATTACTCACATAGGGCATGTTTTCGCCCCCTCTCCATCAGCATCACTCAACATACACGTGGCTTGATTCCATGCATCTGGAGTTTTTTAGAGTTGCTGCCATGCAGGATAGTCACCCTCTATAGATCAGGCCCCATAGCACATGTGTGGTCTGCTGGCCCCGCCGCCATTGTTATGGCTCACCCTAACCACCCTTGAAACACACCAGACAAGAGATTACCTGGTGAACCACAATTATCGTGATGGTATTTCCAATTGCCGAGCTTGTCACCCTTGAGGTCTCCAAGCTCTACAACTCCTTGAGAAGAAATTCCACCCACAATTCTCGAGCGTTTTCACACCACTGTGTTGTCCTACATGTACTCGTTCCTTTGCTCACCTCCTCAAATCACTGGCACACACTCACTATAGAATGCATTAGAGAGAGATATTAGCAAGAGCAAGATTCTATTGCACAATGGGAGACTCTATTTTATTATGTGAGAAAGCCACTTATATACATGGCCATAACTGTTCACACTCACTTAAACTGTGGTCGGCCAGGAACTTTAGGCTCATAAGAGGCTTAATTCTATTACAATGACTACTCTCATAATATATCCATGAAGTAAATCACTTGGGACTTCATCCTACATGCTACCACACACTCTTGAAAAAGGAATCGCCGAAATTACTCCATCACATCATTACGGGGGCCCGTCCAAGTTGTAGATTTAGACACCATTACTTCATATCTTAAATGTATGACCCTTTGGTCTATCTACCTTGACTCCTTGATGTAAGATAATGGTGGTAGCTCTTGTTAACCCTAGGAATGGGTTAATAGCCATGCACCACAATCTCCCATGCTTCATGAGCCACATTGCCGAGCTTGCATGTTGTTCCACGAAATTACTTGTGAGAAAAGAGGGTATGAGTATCTGAAGTGTCCATGATTGAATAACAACAGACACACGGACCTATGCAGAGATATATATAGAACATAGATAAACACAAAGATGGATGGGTGAGACTATTTTTTTATTGTAATTGCTATGATTCGATTACAAGAAGAGGCAGTTTGAGATCATACTAAAGGGAGTTCATGCTAGTATTCTTATATCCCGCCTCCTCTGAGAGAAAATGTGTGTCTAAGTACATGTGCAATAAAAGAGATTCACCAATGTTTGATTGGGGGTGAGTTCCCACCTAGATTAGCTAAATACATGTGCAATGATCTACTTAGCTTGGATCTAACTAGGGGATGGTTGTTGCAAGATGAAGGTGCCTAGTTTCTTCTTCAAAAGCCCTCGATTGGGCTCGCCACCAATGCAATTGTTATACGTTGGCATGCTCTCCACTGACTCTTTTGCTCATGATCTATCCTTTTCCTCTCCTCCTCACGAGAGCCTCTTGGGTGGGGGGGAGACTAGTCCTATCACGCTTTTGGCTCCTACAACTTTGAGAACCTATTTTCAAGGAAGCTACTAGAGAGAGGGCTCAAACTAAGTTGTGAGCTGATAAAATGGCCTTAGAGAAGTATATTTGTATAAGAAAAATAACTTATCCACTTAATATTTCATTTGGGTGCAAGATTGAATTTTATCTAAACAAGGCTATATTAGATAAATAGATGAACATATGGATATAATTAATCTAATTTTAAAAAACTTTAAATTATATTATAAAAACAAGGTACACACTACTAAAGGATGACCCATTTCCGACGCATAGTTTCGACGGTGGCCGCACCATTACATACCCGTCGATATAAACGTAAGAAAGAAACGTTGAAATGACCATCGAAATAACAGGTGAAAATGAATGTCAAAATAAGCATTGAAAAGCGCGTCGAAATAAGGGTTGAAAAGCGAGTCAATTCTTTTTGTGACTTCTTTAAAAAATTCAAGTGTGCAAAAAAATAAAACATTAACAAAAACCAAGTATTGCTTGGTAAATAAAAATGAAATAAGATGTTATAGATAATCATCCACTCTCGCATCCTCAGCTAGCTCCATGGCTCTGAATACATATATTTCCAAAAATATCTCTCCATTTGCATCTTCGTTCAATGGGTGGTCTTTGTATCATCCTCTTCTATTTCAAGCATTAGAGGTGGTTGTGTTGAAAGTTATTCTTCTATTTCTTCTTTAAACTCTTGATAAGTTGTTAAGTTTGCTTCGGGTTCAAGTGCTAGTAATTGTTGAATTACTATACCTTCATTTGATCCTTCTTCTAGTTGTTCAACTAGATCAATACTTGTTTCCTCAACCTCTACTTCATCTTATCTTTCCATATCTTCAAAAATTTGTTTACTGCGTGGATCAATTTGGATTACAAACAAACATCTATGATCTCTCGGGTCCACCTCTCGAAGACGACCTACTCACAATGCTCTGGTAGAACAAATGTATCCCTTTGGTTTGTCCATATCTTTGTGGATTCCACTTGAACAAATCCGTTCTTATCTTTACACATGGTTGCTTGTGGTTCTTGAGTCACTGTCTTGAACCACTTCACATCAAAAACGAATATAAAAAACTTTATGAACCTAACCTTGATAATGTCTTGTATCATTCCATAGTAATCTCAAGCGTGCCAACTTCACCACTTACACTTGAACAACTTTCTTGCATGAAATTTTCTATGACACCGCAATAAAATATTATGCTCTTCTTATCTATTCGCTCCACTTGAAAGTGACGATTTTGTAACCAAAGTGGACCAAATTTGCATTACTGCAAGCAAAAGAATACATATAAAACTTCACTTACATGGTAATCACAACCATAGGTAAGCTCCTCCTCCTCGTCCCTTATACTACGCCACTTTGTTTTGCGTGGTATATGTTGCCGTATATATATATAGACAGTGATGTGTGAACACACTTAGGACCGCCGGGGCACTTTTTTCCTCTTTAGGAGGTTTTTTCCCCCGGCTTGTATATACGCCCATCCTTCTAGGGCTAACTTATCTTTTGTACATTGACACAATCTAATACAATGTGCGTTGTGTGTATTCTTGCTTCTTCTTCTCCAAGCTTTGTGTGCTTTCCTGCAACCCTAATTCCAACAATTGGTATCAGAGCAGGCATCGGCTCCCAGGGCTACACCGCCAGCACCCTCCGACTCACGTTCTCCGATTGAGGTGAGCTTTCACGAGCGCTTGCAGGTCCCTATACTCTGCAAATCAGCTCGTAGGGCTATGCGTTCTCAAAAATCGCATCTCAAGTTGTTTCGGGCTCCGTTTTTGCATTTCAAGTTCTGCACAGGTGTTTTCGTCATTTTGTGCAAAAATTTTGATAGTGCAGTTTTCTGCAAAACAGGCATACGTATTCTATTGTGGACCGTGCTACATAGCACGAGTTGTTCTCTGTTCAGTCTTTGTTTCATTACAGGTAGCTTTTGCATCAGTTTCAATCAGTGGCCATGGCTGATAACAACAATGATGTATTTCGCATGTTGTCTGCTGAAGACAAACTGGATGGAGACAGCAACTACCCACTTTGGGCATACATGATGCAGCATGTTTTGGTTGCAAAAGGAGTGTGGAACATTGTGCAGGGTATGGATGTACGTCCAGGTTCTTTGGATGTAGGATCTATTGAAGATGTTGCAGGTTCTTGCAGCTCTACTATTGCTGCTGTTTTACCCACTGCTGAACAAGCTCATTGGGATGGTAAAGATGCGCAGGCTCATGCTTTGATTGCACTTTTTGTCAAACGTAACATCACCCCACATATTCGTTCAGCTAAAACAACAAAACAGGCTTGGGATATTCTAGCTGGTTTGTATGCAGGTCGTAACGAGGCAAAAATCTCTTACTTACGTAAAGAGCTAGAATTGAAGATTATGCAGGCAGATGATGACATGAATGTTTTTCTTGCTGAGATTAAAGATCTCAAGGAACAGTTGATTTCTGCAGGTGAGATTATTCCTGATCATTCTCTTGTGTAGACTGTTCTTCATGTTTTACCTGAGACATATCAGACTTTTGCTTCCACGTGGAGACTTCTTGCTGAGGACAGAGCTGATGCTGTCAAGTATGATACTTTAGTCAACAAGCTCTTGCAAGAAGCGCAATCCAAGCAAAACAGGGCCAGGCAGCGTGCAGTTGATCAAGCATTTATTGCTGCCCCCAGCAGGCAGAGAAGAAGTGGTAAGGCAGTCCCTTCCATGCTCAAAGGCTTTAGCCTTCTCTACCCATGCTCCTCAACTATGGCCCTATTGGATATCAAAACAACATGACTATTTGGGCATGCACATGTGAGCTTCTTGTATATATTTTCTAGGGAGTTCAAGGCATGGCACCTGGCACACATGAACAACTCCCAAGAAGGGACGAGTCCAAAGAGTACCCCACGAAGAGTAAGAAGAAATTATGAGTGTAAGTCTAGAAAGTATGTGCTTATCATGGCCTAATTAGTATTTAGGATATCTAAGTCAAATTTATCATGAGCCTTAGTATTTACGAGAGAAGTCAGAATCAATAGTCTATGTCCACAAAGTACGTGCGTAGGAAGCGTATGAACGAAGTCAAATAGTGACCTTCTAGAGTGCTGATGGTATCATGCGTTCTCTGTCTACTCGTAGGACAATGCTCTGTAGAGAGAGAACGTGCATTGATGCTTTGATTTTGATCGATGGAAAAAAAAAACCCAAAAAAGATCGTTCACGAGGTGCTTTCAAAAGTTTCGTGCTTATCAACTAATATCAACGTTGAAGTTTGAACCGTCCGCCGTTCAACAGGCGGACTGGACATTCTCCTTCATCGTGACTTTATGGCATCTTCCATGCGCAGCCGAGCACGGCCAAGCTGCAATCATTGGAGATTGCACTTGTATAAAAGGAGAGGCGCTCGCTGCTCCCAACATCATTCAAAATCTTTTGCCCAACCTAACCTTGTAAGTTACTCATTACCCCCCCCCCCACACACACACATGGCTCCCAACGTCCTTGTAAGTTATAGCTTCCGCGCCTTCTGCCTCTTGCTGCTGCTCGTGCAGGCAGCGAGCGTTCACGCCGCCTCCCGCTGGAAAATGATGCAGGCCAACTTGTCTGAGCCGTCGCTAGAGTACTACGTGCAGGTAGTGGTGGGGACCCCGTACACGGGAGTCCTCGTCCAGCCCCTCAACAGCAGCGTCACCAACAGCTTCGGCGATACGGAGCTCTTCGCCTTCAACCTGACGGAGGGCACCGACAACTCCTCCAAGTCGCTGGGCTTCGCACCGTGCAGGTCAGTTACACCTCCACCAGCCACGAGGTGGAGGTTGAGGTGGTCTCCTACGACGACGGCTTCATAAACGGCACCATCAGCCTGCAGGGCCTCATCAACCTCGCCACCAACGAGATCTCCGTGGTTGGTGGCACGGGCGCCTTCCGGGGCGTGCGCGGCTACGCCATCATCTCCATGATCAATGCGAATGTTTACCACCACTCGGTCTACTTCCTCTAAAATCGCGAAGGTTCCCCTCGGAGCCCAATAATCTTCTTCTGCCGCCGTTGCTATCTGTAGGTGTAGATTCAAGAAAGACCGTCTAATCTTTGAGATTAAAATCTATTTAAGAAAGCTCCATAGAAATTGTTGGACATATTGAAACATTATCACCATTATGTACATAATCATCTATTTTAATACACGATTGATGACTCTAAAATCCAACGATAACGTTGAGTACGTATGTAAGGCCTTCAAGGAATATTGTGCCTCTCATGGGATTAGGCATCAAGTTGTTGCTCCAAATATGTCGAGTTAGCAAAATGGTGTAACAGTTGAATTACGGAAGGAGCACATTCTCCTAGATTCCACCGAGAGTAGTATGCTAGGGTCTGCTAGCCTTTCTCATCATTTTTAGGCAAAGCTTGTGTCCATCTTCTACTACATTCTAAATTGTACTCCTACATGGACCTTTTGAGTTGGGCTGTATGGCAACTTGCCCGATCTATGCCACC
Source organism: Cibotium barometz (assembly GCF_041138505.1). Classification (NCBI taxonomy): domain Eukaryota; kingdom Viridiplantae; phylum Streptophyta; class Polypodiopsida; order Cyatheales; family Cibotiaceae; genus Cibotium; species Cibotium barometz. The sequence continues at coordinate 47,794,677 of NC_141071.1, read as the reverse complement.
TAGGGAATTCCTTTGTTCCTACCAGTTCTCATTCAAAACTCAACTCCGTAGCATCAAGGGATAAAAGACATTTCACGATCCCATGAACCGCAAGCTCTTATTCAATCAGAGCATCCGATTTATTGAGCTGGCTTTTATTATTCCACAACCACATCACAATCAGCCAATGCACAAGATTCTCCTCCTGGTGAAATTTTACCTTTTCCTCTATCTGTGGTGCTTTAGTCATCTACCTAATCTCTGCCTGGAAATGGTGCATGTTCCTCTATTGAGTGGGGGAGTCGGTAGCCCTCAGGGATCCTTTTTCTTTCTCCAGACGTGCAACCTAGAGCGGCTCAGGATTTCCACACCCAACAATGCAGGTGGAAGGATTTCCACACCCAACAATGTAGATGCCGCAGCTCCTAGCTGCACCAGGTCATTACTCACATAGGGCATGTTTTCACCCCCTCTCCATCAGCATCACTCAACATACACGTGGCTTGATTCCATGCATCTGGAGTTTTTTAGAGTTGCTGCCATGCAGGATAGTCACCCTCTATAGATCAGGCCCCATAGCACATGTGTGGTCTGCTGGCCGCCGCCATTGTTATGGCTCACCCTAACCACCCTTGAAACACACCAGACAAGAGATTACCTGGTGAACCACAACTATCGTGATGATATTTCCAATTGCTGAGCTTGTCACCTTTGAGGCCTCCAAGCTCTACAACTCCTTGAGAAGGAATTCCACCCACAATTCTCGAGCGTTTTCACACCACTGTGTTGTCCTACGTGTACTCGTTCCTTTGCTCACCTCCTCAAATCACTGGCACACACTCACTATAGAATGCATTAGAGAGAGATATTAGCAAGAGCAAGATTCTATTGCACAATGGGAGACTCTATTTTATTATGCGAGAAAGCCACTTATATACATGGCCAGAACTGTTCACACTCACTTAAACTGTGGTCGGCCAGGAACTTTAGGCTCATAAGAGGCTTAATTCTATTACAATGACTACTCTCATAATATATCCATGAAGTAAATCACTTGGGACTTCATCCTACATGCTACCACACACTCTTGAAAAAGGAATCGCCGAAATTACTTCATCACACCATTACGGGGGCCCGTCCAAGTTGTAGATTTAGACACCATTACTTCATATCTTAAATGTATGACCCTTTGGTCTATCTACCTTGACTCCTTGATGTAAGATAATGGTGGTAGCTCTTGTTAACCCTAGGAATGGGTTAATAGCCATGCACCACAATCTCCCACGCTTCACGAGCCACATTCCACGCTTCACGAGCCACATTGCCAAGCTTGCATGTTGTTCCACGAAATTACTTGTGAGAAAAGAGGGTATGAGTATTTGAAGTGTCCACGATTGAATAACAACAGACACACGGACCTATGCAAAGATATATATAGAACATAGATAAACACAAAGATGGATGGGTGAGACTTTTTTTTATTGTAATTGCTATGATTCGATTACAAGAAGAGGCAGTTTGAGATCATACTAAAGGGAGTTCATGCTAGTATTCTTATATCCCCCCTCCTCTGAGAGAAAATATGTGCCTAAGTACATGTGCAATAAAAGAGATTCACCAGTGTTTGATTGGGGGTGAGTTCCCACCTAGATTAGCTAAATACATGTGCAATGATCTACTTAGCTTGGATCTAACTAGGGGATGGTTGTTGCAAGATGAAGGTGCCTAGTTTCTTCGTCGAGTGCCCTCGATTGGGCTCGCCACCAACGCAATTGTTATACGTTGGCATGCTCTCCACTGACTCTTTTGCTCATGATCTATCCTTTTCCTCTCCTCCTCACAAGAGCCTCTTGGGCGGGGGGGAGACTAGTCCTATCATGCTTTTGGCTCCTACAACTTTGAGAACCTATTTTCAAGGAAGCTACTAGAGAGAGGGCTCAAACTAAGTTGTGAGCTGATAAAATGGCCTTAGAGAAGTATATTTGTATAAGAAAAATAACTTCTCCACTTAATATTTCATTTGGATGCAAGATTGAATTTTATCTAAACAAGGCTACATTAGAATAAATAGATGAACATATGGATATAATTAATCTAATTTTAAAAAACTTTAAATTATATTATAAAAACAAGGTACACACTACTAAAGGATGACCCATTTTCGACGCATAGTTTCGACGGTGGCCGCACTGTTACATACCCGTCGATATAAACGTAAGAAAGAAACGTTGAAATGACCATCGAAATAACAGGTGAAAATGAATGTCAAAATAAGCATTGAAAAGCACGTCGAAATAAGGATCGAAAAGCGAGTCAATTCTTTTTGTGACTTCTTTAAAAAATTCAAGCGTGTAAAAAAATAAAACATTAACAAAAACCAAGTATTGCTTGGTAAATAAAAATGAAATAAGATGTTATAGATCATCATCCACTCTCGCATCCTCAGCTAGCTCCATGGCTCTGAATACATATATTTCCAAAAATATCTCTCCATTTGCATCTTCGCTCAATGGGTGTAGTCTTTGTATCATCCTCTTCTATTTCAAGCATTAGAGGTGGTTGTGTTGAAAGTTATTCTTCTATTTCTTCTTTAAACTCTTGATAAGTTGTTATGTTTGCTTCGGGTTCAAGTGCTAGTAATTGTTGAATTACTATACTTCATTTGGTCCTTCTTCTAGTTGTTCAACTAGATCAATACTTGTTTCCTCAACCTCTACTTCATCTTATCTTTCCATATCTTCAAAAATTTGTTTACTGCATGGATCAATTTGGATTACAAACAAACATCTATGATCTCTCGGGTCCACCTCTCGAAGACGACCTACTCACAATGCTCTGGTAGAACAAATGTATCCCTTTGGTTTGTCCATATCTTTGTGGAGTCTACTTGAACAAATCCGTTCTTATCTTTACACATGGTTGCTTGTGGTTCTTGAGTCACTGTCTTGAACCACTTCACATCAAAAATGAATATAAAAAACTTTATGAACCTAACCTTGATAATGTCTTGTATCGTTCCACAGTAATCTCAAGCATGCCAACTTCACCACTTACACTTGAACAACTTTCTTGCATGAAATTTTCTTTGACACCCCAATAAAATATTATGCTCTTCTTATCTATTCGCTCCACTTGAAAGTGACGATTGTGTAATCAAAGTGGACCAAATTTGCATTACTGCAAGCAAAAGAATATATATAAAACTTCACTTACATGGTAATCACAACCATAGGTAAGCTCCTCCTCCTCGTCCCTTATACTACGCCACTTTGTTTTGTGTGGTATATGGTTTGCTGAAGCCATCTACTAGAAGGAAATTCTAAAAATTGAGCGAGTGAATCTGAGTATGGTAATGCTCTGGTTGTTCGACTCTTTCTAAAATTCAAACGATCTTGGTCTCTTTCCCCCTTTGCTAGATAATACCTCTCGATCCATTTCTCCATAGCACTTAAATTGAGGATGGTAAAATTTTTTAATCCTCTCTCACAATGCAATATCCATTGGTCTCTAAAGCCCTTGTCCTTGGAGGCTCTTCCCCAACAAGCCGATCATCCTCTTCTTGTGTCCACAATCCTGGCATATCTAGGTCTAACATAGTAATAAATTCTTTTATGTATACAAGAGATTATTAAACAAGCCATCCCATTGCCATACTGCCCTTAGGGAAAGCTTTTTGACGAAAAAACTTTCAATGTCTTCAAAAATTTCTCGAGGAAAAACATCCTTAACAATGAACAACACGTACTATAGGAACCTTATCAACCACATGAACAAGCAGGTACAATTGAAAAACATCCTTAACAATGAACAACACTTACTATAGTAGCCTTATCAACCATAAGAACAAGTAGGTACAATTGAATGGCTAGGAAACTTGTTGGAAATAATCAAGTCGCGTGTATGTTAACACTTATGGCAATGGGGCGACAACATGCCCTATGTGAGTATCGGCCTACTAGAGCTAGGAGCTAGGGCATCTGCATTGTTAGGCTTGGAAAGCTTGCCACCTGTGGTATAGGAGGAGAAACAAGATTGGATCTCGGAGGGCTACGGGATCTCCCACTCAATAGAGAAAGATGCACCATTTCTAGGCAAAGATGAGGAACATGACTATAGCATCTCGCTAAGTAGGCAAAGGCAAGGAAGATGGTTGTAGAGTGCTCTATCAAGGGTAGAGTCACCACAGACATTGAAAAAAAGAAAAATTTCAACGGGAGGATCTTGTGCATTGGTTGATTGTGGCTTAAATCGGATAAGTGGGCATATACCACAACTCAAAAGTTCAATGTAGGAGTACAATCTCAAACTGTAGAGCAGACGATGAACACAACCTTCACCCAAAAATGATGAGAAAGGCTAGCAAACCCTAGCATACTACTTTTGGTGGAATATAGGAGAATGCGATCCTTCCATTCGATTGTTACACCATTTTACGAAGGCATATTTGGAGCAGCAACCTGATGTCTAATATTCCCATGAGAGACACAATATTCCTTGAAGGCCTTAGATACGTACTTAATGCTATTGTTTGATTTTAGAGTCATCAATCTTGTATTAAGATAGGTGATGCTATACATAATGCAGGTGACAATGTTTAAATATGTCCAACATGTTTGATTGTTTTTAAAGGAAGAAGATAATAGTGACCTCAGCGTAATCATCTATAAATGTCATAAGAAAGTAGAGAACTCAGTGTAGTCATCTATAAATGTCAAAAAGTAGAGTGAGTTGATTTAGCAGGAATGAACAAGGCACTCAAGTGTGGAAGTTGTGCATGGAAAGGTTTCTTGACTAATCACGTAGAAAACTAGCCTAACTAATCATGCTGAATTAACATGAAAACTCACATACTTGTGCACTCTGCAGATGTTGTAGAGAAAATGTTGAAATAGGGCCAATATTCTTGATATACTGAAAAGTTTATGCCTTTAGGAAGGGGCATGCTACAAGCAGTTACATCTTTAAAAGATTTATAATTATTAAATCAAATAGAAAAGTATTAGTTTAAACGCCCTAAAGTTACAAATAATTACAACACTATAGTTGGGGCTTTCATGCTCTCCTCATTGGGGTTACCATCATGCGAGGGCTCATCTATGCAAATTCATGCATCTTTATTTTAGAAAAATGAGGTTTTTTTTAAAGATTGATATATTTTATTATATCTAATTATAAGACATTGTTTTTGACACTACTATATCTTATTATAAGTGTTTTGCCTTATCAATTGACACATTTTAAGCTTTGATGGGTTTTTTTTAAATGATGCCTCATCAATTGGTAAAATTTTTTATAATTCATTAGAAAATAATGTTTTCTAGACTAGTATATCTCATTATAAGAGCTTTCCATCATGTATTGGAAAATTTTAGACTAGTATATCTCATTATATAAGTTTTGCCTCATAAGTTGGTAGATATTAAGATTCTGGTTTGCGGTTCTTAAAATTTTTCCAAAATATCATATTTTTAAAAGTTTACTAATAATGTTAAATTTTTTTAAAGTTATCATTTGCATGATTTTTAATCTCCCTTTTATGACTCATTGTTTAATTTTAATCATCTATGTATTATTACTACTAGTATATATATATCTTTCAATGGAATGAATTGTTTCCTACGTAACCTCGCGTGGTTTTGCAATATGTCGAAATGATTATTGTGTGCAAAGTTAGTGGTTTTCTTTTTAGGGATAGAAAATTTTTCTTTTGCACTAAAATAGGTTCTTTCCTTTGAATCTGACCACGTGGTTGTGATTATTGAAACTGTATTTACAAAATGGTCATCGAAGGAAACACATGGTGGTATTCTTGGTGGTGCCTCTGAATGCATGTGCTTAGATGATAGTTTCTTATTGTGCCAATTTTAAACCAATTACTACTATCTTTCCTCATAAACATAAATATACAAAAGTAATATGAAACATAAGCAATACGCTTTGCGCTTCATAAGCTATTTTATTGTTCCCTTGAAAGTAATGTGCAAGAGTAATATCAAACATATTAAGCAATAGTGTTTGCACGATACATTAAGTTGTTTTATTGTTCCCTTGAAAGTAATATCAAACATAAGCAAAGGTAAGCAATACTCTTTGTCATAGAAAGGTTGTTTTTTTTGTTCCCTTGAAAGCATTGTTTTGAAAGTCTCTAGATTTTGAGCAAATTCGGAACAATGGTGAGTCCTTCTTCCCATGCTCAAAGGCTTTAGCCTTCTCTACCCATGCTCCTCAACTATGGCCCTATTGGATATCAAAACAACATGACTATTTGGGCATGCACATGTGAGCTTCTTGTATATATTTTCTAGGGAGTTCAAGGCATGGCACCCCACACATGAACAACTCCCAAGAAGGGACGAGTCCAAAGAGTACCCCACGAAGAGTAAGAAAAAATTATGAGTGTAAGTCTAGAAAGTATGTGCTTATCATGGCCTAATTAGTATTTAGGATATCTAAGTCAAATTTATCATGAGCCTTAGTATTTACGAGAGAAGTCAGAATCAATAGTCTATGTCCACAAAGTACGTGCGTAGGAAGCGTATGAACGAAGTCAAATAGTGACCTTCTAGAATGCTGATGGTATCATGCGTTCTCTGTCTACTCGTAGGACAATGCTCTGTAGAGAGAGAACGTGCATTGATGCTTTGATTTTGATCGATGGAAAAAAAAACCCAAAAAAGATCGTTCACGAGGTGCTTTCAAAAGTTTCGTGCTTATCAACTAATATCAACGTTGAAGTTTGAACCGTCCGCCGTTCAACAGGCGGACTGGACATTGGGGGCTCTTCGTCATCGTGACTTTATGGCATCTTCCATGCGCAGCCGAGCACGGCCAAGCTGCAATCATTGGAGATTGCACTTGTATAAAAGGAGAGGCGCTCGCTGCTCCCAACATCATTCAAAATCTTTTGCCCAACCTAACCTTGTAAGTTACTCATTACCCCCCCCCACACACACACATGGCTCCCAACGTCCTTGTAAGTTATAGCTTCCGCGCCTTCTGCCTCTTGCTGCTGCTCGTGCAGGCAGCGAGCGTTCACGCCGCCTCCCGCTGGAAAATGATGCAGGCCAACTTGTCTGAGCCGTCGCTAGAGTACTACGTGCAGGTAGTGGTGGGGACCCCGTACACGGGAGTCCTCGTCCAGCCCCTCAACAGCAGCGTCACCAACAGCTTCGGCGATACGGAGCTCTTCGCCTTCAACCTGACGGAGGGCACCGACAACTCCTCCAAGTCGCTGGGCTTCGTCCGCGGCTACACCGTGCAGGTCAGTTACACCTCCACCAGCCACGAGGTGGAGGTTGAGGTGGTCTCCTACGACGACGGCTTCATAAACGGCACCATCAGCCTGCAGGGCCTCATCAACCTCGCCACCAACGAGATCTCCGTGGTTGGTGGCACGGGCGCCTTCCGGGGCGTGCGCGGCTACGCCATCATCTCCATGATCAATGCGAATGTTTACCACCACTCGGTCTACTTCCTCTAAAATCGCGAAGGTTCCCCTCCGAGCCCAATAATCTTCTTCTGCCGCCGTTGCTATCTGTAGGTGTAGATTCAAGAAAGACCGTCTAATCTTTGAGATTAAAATCTATTTAAGAAAGCTCCATAGAAATTGTTGGACATATTGAAACATTATCACCATTATGTACATAATCATCTATTTTAATACACGATTGATGACTCTAAAATCCAACGATAACGTTGAGTACGTATGTAAGGCCTTCAAGGAATATTGTGCCTCTCATGGGATTAGGCATCAAGTTGTTGCTCCAAATATGTCGAGTTAGCAAAATGGTGTAACAGTCGAATTACGGAAGGAGCACATTCTCCTAGATTCCACCGAGAGTAGTATGCTAGGGTCTGCTAGCCTTTCTCATCATTTTTAGGCAAAGCTTGTGTCCATCTTCTACTACATTCTAAATTGTACTCCTACATGGACCTTTTGAGTTGGGCTGTATGGCAACTTGCCCGATCTATGCCACCTAGGGAATTCCTTTGTTCCTACCAGTTCTCATTCAAAACTCAACTCCGTAGCATCAAGGGATAAAAGACATTTCACGATCCCATGAACCGCAAGCTCTTATTCAATCAGAGCATCCGATTTATTGAGCTGGCTTTTATTATTCCACAACCACATCACAATCAGCCAATGCACAAGATTCTCCTCCTGGTGAAATTTAACCTTTTCCTCTATCTGTGGTGCTTTAGTCATCTACCTAATCTCTGCCTGGAAATGGTGCATGTTCCTCTATTGAGTGGGGGAGTCGGTAGCCCTCAGGGATCCTTTTTTCTTTCTCCAAACGTGCAACCTAGAGCGGCTCAAGATCTCCACACCCAACAATGCAGGTGGAAGGATTTCCACACCCAACAATGTAGATGCCGCAGCTCCTAGCTGCACCAGGTCATTACTCACATAGGGCATGTTTTCACCCCCTCTCCATCAGCATCACTCAACATACACGTGGCTTGATTCCATGCATCTGGAGTTTTTTAGAGTTGCTGCCATGCAGGATAGTCACCCTCTATAGATCAGGCCCCATAGCACATGTGTGGTCTGCTGGCCACCGCCATTGTTATGGCTCACCCTAACCACCCTTGAAACACACCAGACAAGAGATTACCTGGTGAACCACAACTATCGTGATGATATTTCCAATTGCTGAGCTTGTCACCTTTGAGGCCTCCAAGCTCTACAACTCCTCGAGAAGGAATTCCACCCACAATTCTCGAGCGTTTTCACACCACTGTGTTGTCCTACGTGTACTCGTTCCTTTGCTCACCTCCTCAAATCACTGGCACACACTCACTATAGAATGCATTAGAGAGAGATATTGGCAAGAGCAAGATTCTATTGCAAAATGGGAGACTCTATTTTATTATGCGAGAAAGCCACTTATATACATGGCCATAACTGTTCACACTCACTTAAACTGTGGTCGGCAAAGAACTTTAGGCTCATAAGAGGCTTAATTCTATTACAATGACTACTCTCATAATATATCCATGAAGTAAATCACTTGGGACTTCATCCTACATGCTACCACACACTCTTGAAAAAGGAATCGCCGAAATTACTCCATCACACCATTACGGGGGCCCGTCCAAGTTGTAGATTTAGACACCATTACTTCATATCTTGAATGTATGACCCTTTGGTCTATCTACCTTGACTCCTTGATGTAAGATAATGGTGGTAGCTCTTGTTAACCCTAGGAATAGGTTAATAGCCATGCACCACAATCTCCCACGCTTCACGAGCCACATTGCCGAGCTTGCATGTTGTTCCACGAAATTACTTGTGAGAAAAGAGGGTATGAGTATTTGAAGTGTCCACGATTGAATAACAACAGACACACGGACCTATGCAGAGATATATATAGAACATAGATAAACACAAAGATGGATGGGTGAGACTTTTTTTTATTGTAATTGCTATGATTCGATTACAAGAAGAGGCAGTTTGAGATCATACTAAAGGGAGTTCATGCTAGTATTCTTATATCCCCCCTCCTCTGAGAGAAAATATGTGCCTAAGTACATGTGCAATAAAAGAGATTCACCAGTGTTTGATTGGGGGTGAGTTCCCACCTAGATTAGCTAAATACATGTGCAATGATCTACTTAGCTTGGATCTAACTAGGGGATGGTTGTTGCAAGATGAAGGTGCCTAGTTCCTTCGTCGAGTGCCCTCGATTGGGCTCGCCACCAACGCAATTGTTATACGTTGGCATGCTCTCCACTGACTCTTTTGCTCATGATCTATCCTTTTCCTCTCCTCCTCACAAGAGCCTCTTGGGCGGGGGGGAGACTAGTCCTATCATGCTTTTGGCTCCTACAACTTTGAGAACCTATTTTCAAGGAAGCTACTAGAGAGAGGGCTCAAACTAAGTTGTGAGCTGATAAAATGGCCTTAGAGAAGTATATTTGTATAAGAAAAATAACTTCTCCACTTAATATTTCATTTGGGTGCAAGATTGAATTTTATCTAAACAAGGCTACATTAGACTAAATAGATGAACATATGGATATAATTAATCTAATTTTAAAAAACTTTAAATTATATTATAAAAACAAGGTACACACTACTAAAGGATGACCCATTTCCGACGCATAGTTTCGACGGTGGCCGCACTGTTACATACCCGTCGATATAAACGTAAGAAAGAAACGTTAAAATGACCATCGAAATAACAAGTGAAAATGAATGTCAAAATAAGCATTGAAAAGCACGTCGAAATAAGGATCGAAAAGCGAGTCAATTCTTTTTGTGACTTCTTTAAAAAATTCAAGCGTGTAAAAAAATAAAACATTAACAAAAACCAAGTATTGCTTGGTAAATAAAAATGAAATAAGATGTTATAGATCATCATCCACTCTCGCATCCTCAGCTAGCTCCATGGCTCTGAATACATATATTTCCAAAAATATCTCTCCATTTGCATCTTCGCTCAATGGGTGTAGTCTTTGTATCATCCTCTTCTATTTCAAGCATTAGAGGTGGTTGTGTTGAAAGTTATTCTTCTATTTCTTCTTTAAACTCTTGATAAGTTGTTATGTTTGCTTCGGGTTCAAGTGCTAGTAATTGTTGAATTACTATACTTCATTTGGTCCTTCTTCTAGTTGTTCAACTAGATCAATACTTGTTTCCTCAACCTCTACTTCATCTTATCTTTCCATATCTTCAAAAATTTGTTTACTGCATGGATCAATTTGGATTACAAACAAACATCTATGATCTCTCGGGTCCACCTCTCGAAGACGACCTACTCACAATGCTCTGGTAGAACAAATGTATCCCTTTGGTTTGTCCATATCTTTGTGGAGTCTACTTGAACAAATCCGTTCTTATCTTTACACATGGTTGCTTGTGGTTCTTGAGTCACTGTCTTGAACCACTTCACATCAAAAATGAATATAAAAAACTTTATGAACCTAACCTTGATAATGTCTTGTATCGTTCCACAGTAATCTCAAGCATGCCAACTTCACCACTTACACTTGAACAACTTTCTTGCATCAAATTTTCTTTGACACCCCAATAAAATATTATGCTCTTCTTATCTATTCGCTCCACTTGAAAGTGACGATTGTGTAATCAAAGTGGACCAAATTTGCATTACTGCAAGCAAAAGAATATATATAAAACTTCACTTACATGGTAATCACAACCATAGGTAAGCTCCTCCTCCTCGTCCCTTATACTACGCCACTTTGTTTTGTGTGGTATATGGTTTGCTGAAGCCATCTACTAGAAGAAAATTCTAAAAATTGAGCGAGTGAATCTGAGTATGGTAATGCTCTGGTTGTTCGACTCTTTCTAAAATTCAAACGATCTTGGTCTCTTTCCCCCTTTGCTAGATAATACCTCTCGATCCATTTCTCCATAGTACTTAAATTGAGGACGGTAAAATTTTTTAATCCTCTCTCACAATGCAATATCCATTGGTCTCTAAAGCCCTTGTCCTTGGAGGCTCTTCCCCAACAAGCCGATCATCCTCTTCTTGTGTCCACAATCCTGGCATATCTAGGTCTAACATAGTAATAAATTCTTTTATGTATACAAGAGATTATTAAACAAGCCATCCCATTGCCATACTGCCCTTAGGGAAAGCTTTTTGACGAAAAACCTTTCAATGTCTTCAAAAATTTCTCGAGGAAAAACATCCTTAACAATGAACAACACGTACTATAGTAACCTTATCAACCACATGAACAAGCAGGTACAATTGAAAAACATCCTTAACAATGAACAACACTTACTATAGTAGCCTTATCAACCATAAGAACAAGTAGGTACAATTGAATGGCCAGGAAACTTGTTGGAAATAATCAAGTCGCGTGTATGTTAAGTAACACGCATGGCAATGGGGCGACAACATGCCCTATGTGAGTATCGGCCTACTAGAGCTAGGAGCTAGGGCATCTGCATTGTTAGGCTTGGAAAGCTTGCCACCTGTGGTATAGGAGGAGAAACAAGATTGGATCTCGGAGGGCTACAGGATCCCCCACTCAATAGAGAAAGACGCACCATTTCTAGGCAAAGATGAGGAACATGACTATAGCATCTCGCTAAGTAGGCAAAGGCAAGGAAGATGGTTGTAGAGTGCTCTATCAAGGGTAGAGTCACCACCACAGACATTGAAAAAAAGAAAAATTTCAACGGGAGGATCTTGTGCATTGGTTGATTGTGGCTTAAATCGGATAAGTGGGCATATACCACAACTCAAAAGTTCAATGTAGGAGTACAATCTCAAACTGTAGAGCAGACGATGAACACAACCTTCACCCAAAAATGATGAGAAAGGCTAGCAAACCCTAGCATACTACTTTCGGTGGAATATAGGAGAATGCGATCCTTCCATTCGATTGTTACACCATTTTACGAAGGCATATTTGGAGCAGCAACCTGATGTCTAATATTCCCATGAGAGACACAATATTCCTTGAAGGCCTTAGATACGTACTTAATGCTATTGTTTGATTTTAGAGTCATCAATCTTGTATTAAGATAGGTGATGCTATACATAATGCAGGTGATAATGTTTAAATATGTCCAACATGTTTGATTGTTTTTAAAGGAAGAAGATAATAGTGACCTCAGCGTAATCATCTATAAATGTCATAAGAAAGTAGAGAACTCAGTGTAGTCATCTATAAATGTCAAAAAGTAGAGTGAGTTGATTTAGCAGGAATGAACAAGGCACTCAAGTGTGGAAGTTGTGCATGGAAAGGTTTCTTGACTAATCACGTAGAAAACTAGCCTAACTAATCATGCTGAATTAACATGAAAACTCACATACTTGTGCACTCTGCAGATGTTGTAGAGAAAATGTTGAAATAGGGCCAATATTCTTGATATACTGAAAAGTTTATGCCTTTAGGAAGGGGCATGCTACAAGCAGTTACATCTTTAAAAGATTTATAATTATTAAATCAAATAGAAAAGTATTAGTTTAAACGCCCTAAAGTTACAAATAATTACAACACTATAGTTGGGGCTTTCATGCTCTCCTCATTGGGGTCACCATCATGCGAGGGCTCATCTATGCAAATTCATGCATCTTTATTTTAGAAAAATGAGGTTTTTTTTTAAAGATTGATATATTTTATTATATCTAATTATAAGACATTGTTTTTGACACTACTATATCTTATTATAAGTGTTTTGCCTTATCAATTGACACATTTTAAGCTTTGATGGGTTTTTTTAAAATGATGCCTCATCAATTGGTAAATTTTTTTATAATTCATTAGAAAATAATGTTTTCTAGACTAGTATATCTCATTATAAGAGCTTTCCATCATGTATTGGAACCCATCATGTATTGGAAAATTTTAGACTAGTATATCTCATTATATAAGTTTTGCCTCATAAGTTGGTAGATATTAAGATTCTGGTTTGCGGTTCTTAAAATTTTTCCAAAATATCATATTTTTAAAAGTTTACTAATAATGTTAAATTTTTTTAAAGTTATCATTTGCATGATTTTTAATCTCCCTTTTATGACTCATTGTTTAATTTTAATCATCTATGTATTATTACTACTAGTATATATATATCTTTCAATGGAATGAATTGTTTCCTACGTAACCTCGCGTGGTTTTGCAATATGTCGAAATGATTATTGTGTGCAAAGTTAGTGGTTTTCTTTTTAGGGATAGAAAATTTTTCTTTTGCACTAAAATAGGTTCTTTCCTTTGAATCTGACCACGTGGTTGTGATTATTGAAACTGTATTTACAAAATGGTCATCGAAGGAAACACATGGTGGTATTCTTGGTGGTGCCTCTGAATGCATGTGCTTAGATGATAGTTTCTTATTGTGCCAATTTTAAACCAATTACTACTATCTTTCCTCATAAACATAAATATACAAAAGTAATATGAAACATAAGCAATACGCTTTGCGCTTCATAAGCTATTTTATTGTTCCCTTGAAAGTAATGTGCAAGAGTAATATCAAACATATTAAGCAATAGTGTTTGCACGATACATTAAGTTGTTTTATTGTTCCCTTGAAAGTAATATCAAACATAAGCAAAGGTAAGCAATACTCTTTGTCATAGAAAGGTTGTTTTTTTTGTTCCCTTGAAAGCATTGTTTTGAAAGTCTCTAGATTTTGAGCAAATTCGGAACAATGGTGAGTCCTTCTTCCCATGCTCAAAGGCTTTAGCCTTCTCTACCCATGCTCCTCAACTATGGCCCTATTGGATATCAAAACAACATGACTATTTGGGCATGCACATGTGAGCTTCTTGTATATATTTTCTAGGGAGTTCAAGGCATGGCACCCCACACATGAACAACTCCCAAGAAGGGACGAGTCCAAAGAGTACCCCACGAAGAGTAAGAAAAAATTATGAGTGTAAGTCTAGAAAGTATGTGCTTATCATGGCCTAATTAGTATTTAGGATATCTAAGTCAAATTTATCATGAGCCTTAGTATTTACGAGAGAAGTCAGAATCAATAGTCTATGTCCACAAAGTACGTGCGTAGGAAGCGTATGAACGAAGTCAAATAGTGACCTTCTAGAATGCTGATGGTATCATGCGTTCTCTGTCTACTCGTAGGACAATGCTCTGTAGAGAGAGAACGTGCATTGATGCTTTGATTTTGATCGATGGAAAAAAAAACCCAAAAAAGATCGTTCACGAGGTGCTTTCAAAAGTTTCGTGCTTATCAACTAATATCAACGTTGAAGTTTGAACCGTCCGCCGTTCAACAGGCGGACTGGACATTGGGGGCTCTTCGTCATCGTGACTTTATGGCATCTTCCATGCGCAGCCGAGCACGGCCAAGCTGCAATCATTGGAGATTGCACTTGTATAAAAGGAGAGGCGCTCGCTGCTCCCAACATCATTCAAAATCTTTTGCCCAACCTAACCTTGTAAGTTACTCATTACCCCCCCCCACACACACACATGGCTCCCAACGTCCTTGTAAGTTATAGCTTCCGCGCCTTCTGCCTCTTGCTGCTGCTCGTGCAGGCAGCGAGCGTTCACGCCGCCTCCCGCTGGAAAATGATGCAGGCCAACTTGTCTGAGCCGTCGCTAGAGTACTACGTGCAGGTAGTGGTGGGGACCCCGTACACGGGAGTCCTCGTCCAGCCCCTCAACAGCAGCGTCACCAACAGCTTCGGCGATACGGAGCTCTTCGCCTTCAACCTGACGGAGGGCACCGACAACTCCTCCAAGTCGCTGGGCTTCGTCCGCGGCTACACCGTGCAGGTCAGTTACACCTCCACCAGCCACGAGGTGGAGGTTGAGGTGGTCTCCTACGACGACGGCTTCATAAACGGCACCATCAGCCTGCAGGGCCTCATCAACCTCGCCACCAACGAGATCTCCGTGGTTGGTGGCACGGGCGCCTTCCGGGGCGTGCGCGGCTACGCCATCATCTCCATGATCAATGCGAATGTTTACCACCACTCGGTCTACTTCCTCTAAAATCGCGAAGGTTCCCCTCCGAGCCCAATAATCTTCTTCTGCCGCCGTTGCTATCTGTAGGTGTAGATTCAAGAAAGACCGTCTAATCTTTGAGATTAAAATCTATTTAAGAAAGCTCCATAGAAATTGTTGGACATATTGAAACATTATCACCATTATGTACATAATCATCTATTTTAATACACGATTGATGACTCTAAAATCCAACGATAACGTTGAGTACGTATGTAAGGCCTTCAAGGAATATTGTGCCTCTCATGGGATTAGGCATCAAGTTGTTGCTCCAAATATGTCGAGTTAGCAAAATGGTGTAACAGTCGAATTACGGAAGGAGCACATTCTCCTAGATTCCACCGAGAGTAGTATGCTAGGGTCTGCTAGCCTTTCTCATCATTTTTAGGCAAAGCTTGTGTCCATCTTCTACTACATTCTAAATTGTACTCCTACATGGACCTTTTGAGTTGGGCTGTATGGCAACTTGCCCGATCTATGCCACCTAGGGAATTCCTTTGTTCCTACCAGTTCTCATTCAAAACTCAACTCCGTAGCATCAAGGGATAAAAGACATTTCACGATCCCATGAACCGCAAGCTCTTATTCAATCAGAGCATCCGATTTATTGAGCTGGCTTTTATTATTCCACAACCACATCACAATCAGCCAATGCACAAGATTCTCCTCCTGGTGAAATTTAACCTTTTCCTCTATCTGTGGTGCTTTAGTCATCTACCTAATCTCTGCCTGGAAATGGTGCATGTTCCTCTATTGAGTGGGGGAGTCGGTAGCCCTCAGGGATCCTTTTTTCTTTCTCCAAACGTGCAACCTAGAGCGGCTCAAGATCTCCACACCCAACAATGCAGGTGGAAGGATTTCCACACCCAACAATGTAGATGCCGCAGCTCCTAGCTGCACCAGGTCATTACTCACATAGGGCATGTTTTCACCCCCTCTCCATCAGCATCACTCAACATACACGTGGCTTGATTCCATGCATCTGGAGTTTTTTAGAGTTGCTGCCATGCAGGATAGTCACCCTCTATAGATCAGGCCCCATAGCACATGTGTGGTCTGCTGGCCACCGCCATTGTTATGGCTCACCCTAACCACCCTTGAAACACACCAGACAAGAGATTACCTGGTGAACCACAACTATCGTGATGATATTTCCAATTGCTGAGCTTGTCACCTTTGAGGCCTCCAAGCTCTACAACTCCTCGAGAAGGAATTCCACCCACAATTCTCGAGCGTTTTCACACCACTGTGTTGTCCTACGTGTACTCGTTCCTTTGCTCACCTCCTCAAATCACTGGCACACACTCACTATAGAATGCATTAGAGAGAGATATTGGCAAGAGCAAGATTCTATTGCAAAATGGGAGACTCTATTTTATTATGCGAGAAAGCCACTTATATACATGGCCATAACTGTTCACACTCACTTAAACTGTGGTCGGCAAAGAACTTTAGGCTCATAAGAGGCTTAATTCTATTACAATGACTACTCTCATAATATATCCATGAAGTAAATCACTTGGGACTTCATCCTACATGCTACCACACACTCTTGAAAAAGGAATCGCCGAAATTACTCCATCACACCATTACGGGGGCCCGTCCAAGTTGTAGATTTAGACACCATTACTTCATATCTTGAATGTATGACCCTTTGGTCTATCTACCTTGACTCCTTGATGTAAGATAATGGTGGTAGCTCTTGTTAACCCTAGGAATAGGTTAATAGCCATGCACCACAATCTCCCACGCTTCACGAGCCACATTGCCGAGCTTGCATGTTGTTCCACGAAATTACTTGTGAGAAAAGAGGGTATGAGTATTTGAAGTGTCCACGATTGAATAACAACAGACACACGGACCTATGCAGAGATATATATAGAACATAGATAAACACAAAGATGGATGGGTGAGACTTTTTTTTATTGTAATTGCTATGATTCGATTACAAGAAGAGGCAGTTTGAGATCATACTAAAGGGAGTTCATGCTAGTATTCTTATATCCCCCCTCCTCTGAGAGAAAATATGTGCCTAAGTACATGTGCAATAAAAGAGATTCACCAGTGTTTGATTGGGGGTGAGTTCCCACCTAGATTAGCTAAATACATGTGCAATGATCTACTTAGCTTGGATCTAACTAGGGGATGGTTGTTGCAAGATGAAGGTGCCTAGTTCCTTCGTCGAGTGCCCTCGATTGGGCTCGCCACCAACGCAATTGTTATACGTTGGCATGCTCTCCACTGACTCTTTTGCTCATGATCTATCCTTTTCCTCTCCTCCTCACAAGAGCCTCTTGGGCGGGGGGGAGACTAGTCCTATCATGCTTTTGGCTCCTACAACTTTGAGAACCTATTTTCAAGGAAGCTACTAGAGAGAGGGCTCAAACTAAGTTGTGAGCTGATAAAATGGCCTTAGAGAAGTATATTTGTATAAGAAAAATAACTTCTCCACTTAATATTTCATTTGGGTGCAAGATTGAATTTTATCTAAACAAGGCTACATTAGACTAAATAGATGAACATATGGATATAATTAATCTAATTTTAAAAAACTTTAAATTATATTATAAAAACAAGGTACACACTACTAAAGGATGACCCATTTCCGACGCATAGTTTCGACGGTGGCCGCACTGTTACATACCCGTCGATATAAACGTAAGAAAGAAACGTTAAAATGACCATCGAAATAACAAGTGAAAATGAATGTCAAAATAAGCATTGAAAAGCACGTCGAAATAAGGATCGAAAAGCGAGTCAATTCTTTTTGTGACTTCTTTAAAAAATTCAAGCGTGTAAAAAAATAAAACATTAACAAAAACCAAGTATTGCTTGGTAAATAAAAATGAAATAAGATGTTATAGATCATCATCCACTCTCGCATCCTCAGCTAGCTCCATGGCTCTGAATACATATATTTCCAAAAATATCTCTCCATTTGCATCTTCGCTCAATGGGTGTAGTCTTTGTATCATCCTCTTCTATTTCAAGCATTAGAGGTGGTTGTGTTGAAAGTTATTCTTCTATTTCTTCTTTAAACTCTTGATAAGTTGTTATGTTTGCTTCGGGTTCAAGTGCTAGTAATTGTTGAATTACTATACTTCATTTGGTCCTTCTTCTAGTTGTTCAACTAGATCAATACTTGTTTCCTCAACCTCTACTTCATCTTATCTTTCCATATCTTCAAAAATTTGTTTACTGCATGGATCAATTTGGATTACAAACAAACATCTATGATCTCTCGGGTCCACCTCTCGAAGACGACCTACTCACAATGCTCTGGTAGAACAAATGTATCCCTTTGGTTTGTCCATATCTTTGTGGAGTCTACTTGAACAAATCCGTTCTTATCTTTACACATGGTTGCTTGTGGTTCTTGAGTCACTGTCTTGAACCACTTCACATCAAAAATGAATATAAAAAACTTTATGAACCTAACCTTGATAATGTCTTGTATCGTTCCACAGTAATCTCAAGCATGCCAACTTCACCACTTACACTTGAACAACTTTCTTGCATCAAATTTTCTTTGACACCCCAATAAAATATTATGCTCTTCTTATCTATTCGCTCCACTTGAAAGTGACGATTGTGTAATCAAAGTGGACCAAATTTGCATTACTGCAAGCAAAAGAATATATATAAAACTTCACTTACATGGTAATCACAACCATAGGTAAGCTCCTCCTCCTCGTCCCTTATACTACGCCACTTTGTTTTGTGTGGTATATGGTTTGCTGAAGCCATCTACTAGAAGAAAATTCTAAAAATTGAGCGAGTGAATCTGAGTATGGTAATGCTCTGGTTGTTCGACTCTTTCTAAAATTCAAACGATCTTGGTCTCTTTCCCCCTTTGCTAGATAATACCTCTCGATCCATTTCTCCATAGTACTTAAATTGAGGACGGTAAAATTTTTTAATCCTCTCTCACAATGCAATATCCATTGGTCTCTAAAGCCCTTGTCCTTGGAGGCTCTTCCCCAACAAGCCGATCATCCTCTTCTTGTGTCCACAATCCTGGCATATCTAGGTCTAACATAGTAATAAATTCTTTTATGTATACAAGAGATTATTAAACAAGCCATCCCATTGCCATACTGCCCTTAGGGAAAGCTTTTTGACGAAAAACCTTTCAATGTCTTCAAAAATTTCTCGAGGAAAAACATCCTTAACAATGAACAACACGTACTATAGTAACCTTATCAACCACATGAACAAGCAGGTACAATTGAAAAACATCCTTAACAATGAACAACACTTACTATAGTAGCCTTATCAACCATAAGAACAAGTAGGTACAATTGAATGGCCAGGAAACTTGTTGGAAATAATCAAGTCGCGTGTATGTTAAGTAACACGCATGGCAATGGGGCGACAACATGCCCTATGTGAGTATCGGCCTACTAGAGCTAGGAGCTAGGGCATCTGCATTGTTAGGCTTGGAAAGCTTGCCACCTGTGGTATAGGAGGAGAAACAAGATTGGATCTCGGAGGGCTACAGGATCCCCCACTCAATAGAGAAAGACGCACCATTTCTAGGCAAAGATGAGGAACATGACTATAGCATCTCGCTAAGTAGGCAAAGGCAAGGAAGATGGTTGTAGAGTGCTCTATCAAGGGTAGAGTCACCACCACAGACATTGAAAAAAAGAAAAATTTCAACGGGAGGATCTTGTGCATTGGTTGATTGTGGCTTAAATCGGATAAGTGGGCATATACCACAACTCAAAAGTTCAATGTAGGAGTACAATCTCAAACTGTAGAGCAGACGATGAACACAACCTTCACCCAAAAATGATGAGAAAGGCTAGCAAACCCTAGCATACTACTTTCGGTGGAATATAGGAGAATGCGATCCTTCCATTCGATTGTTACACCATTTTACGAAGGCATATTTGGAGCAGCAACCTGATGTCTAATATTCCCATGAGAGACACAATATTCCTTGAAGGCCTTAGATACGTACTTAATGCTATTGTTTGATTTTAGAGTCATCAATCTTGTATTAAGATAGGTGATGCTATACATAATGCAGGTGATAATGTTTAAATATGTCCAACATGTTTGATTGTTTTTAAAGGAAGAAGATAATAGTGACCTCAGCGTAATCATCTATAAATGTCATAAGAAAGTAGAGAACTCAGTGTAGTCATCTATAAATGTCAAAAAGTAGAGTGAGTTGATTTAGCAGGAATGAACAAGGCACTCAAGTGTGGAAGTTGTGCATGGAAAGGTTTCTTGACTAATCACGTAGAAAACTAGCCTAACTAATCATGCTGAATTAACATGAAAACTCACATACTTGTGCACTCTGCAGATGTTGTAGAGAAAATGTTGAAATAGGGCCAATATTCTTGATATACTGAAAAGTTTATGCCTTTAGGAAGGGGCATGCTACAAGCAGTTACATCTTTAAAAGATTTATAATTATTAAATCAAATAGAAAAGTATTAGTTTAAACGCCCTAAAGTTACAAATAATTACAACACTATAGTTGGGGCTTTCATGCTCTCCTCATTGGGGTCACCATCATGCGAGGGCTCATCTATGCAAATTCATGCATCTTTATTTTAGAAAAATGAGGTTTTTTTTTAAAGATTGATATATTTTATTATATCTAATTATAAGACATTGTTTTTGACACTACTATATCTTATTATAAGTGTTTTGCCTTATCAATTGACACATTTTAAGCTTTGATGGGTTTTTTTAAAATGATGCCTCATCAATTGGTAAATTTTTTTATAATTCATTAGAAAATAATGTTTTCTAGACTAGTATATCTCATTATAAGAGCTTTCCATCATGTATTGGAACCCATCATGTATTGGAAAATTTTAGACTAGTATATCTCATTATATAAGTTTTGCCTCATAAGTTGGTAGATATTAAGATTCTGGTTTGCGGTTCTTAAAAATTTTCCAAAATATCATATTTTTAAAAGTTTACTAATAATGTTAAATTTTTTTAAAGTTATCATTTGCATGATTTTTAATCTCCCTTTTATGACTCATTGTTTAATTTTAATCATCTATGTATTATTACTACTAGTATATATATATCTTTCAATGGAATGAATTGTTTCCTACGTAACCTCGCGTGGTTTTGCAATATGTCGAAATGATTATTGTGTGCAAAGTTAGTGGTTTTCTTTTTAGGGATAGAAAATTTTTCTTTTGCACTAAAATAGGTTCTTTCCTTTGAATCTGACCACGTGGTTGTGATTATTGAAACTGTATTTACAAAATGGTCATCGAAGGAAACACATGGTGGTATTCTTGGTGGTGCCTCTGAATGCATGTGCTTAGATGATCGTTTCTTATTGTGCCAATTTTAAACCAATTACTACTATCTTTCCTCATAAACATAAATATACAAAAGTAATATGAAACATAAGCAATACGCTTTGCGCTTCATAAGCTATTTTATTGTTCCCTTGAAAGTAATGTGCAAGAGTAATATCAAACATATTAAGCAATAGTGTTTGCACGATACATTAAGTTGTTTTATTGTTCCCTTGAAAGTAATATCAAACATAAGCAAAGGTAAGCAATACTCTTTGTCATAGAAAGGTTGTTTTTTTTGTTCCCTTGAAAGCATTGTTTTGAAAGTCTCTAGATTTTGAGCAAATTCGGAACAATGGTGAGTCCTTCTTCCCATGCTCAAAGGCTTTAGCCTTCTCTACCCATGCTCCTCAACTATGGCCCTATTGGATATCAAAACAACATGACTATTTGGGCATGCACATGTGAGCTTCTTGTATATATTTTCTAGGGAGTTCAAGGCATGGCACCCCACACATGAACAACTCCCAAGAAGGGACGAGTCCAAAGAGTACCCCACGAAGAGTAAGAAAAAATTATGAGTGTAAGTCTAGAAAGTATGTGCTTATCATGGCCTAATTAGTATTTAGGATATCTAAGTCAAATTTATCATGAGCCTTAGTATTTACGAGAGAAGTCAGAATCAATAGTCTATGTCCACAAAGTACGTGCGTAGGAAGCGTATGAACGAAGTCAAATAGTGACCTTCTAGAATGCTGATGGTATCATGCGTTCTCTGTCTACTCGTAGGACAATGCTCTGTAGAGAGAGAACGTGCATTGATGCTTTGATTTTGATCGATGGAAAAAAAAACCCAAAAAAGATCGTTCACGAGGTGCTTTCAAAAGTTTCGTGCTTATCAACTAATATCAACGTTGAAGTTTGAACCGTCCGCCGTTCAACAGGCGGACTGGACATTGGGGGCTCTTCTTCATCGTGACTTTATGGCATCTTCCATGCGCAGCCGAGCACGGCCAAGCTGCAATCATTGGAGATTGCACTTGTATAAAAGGAGAGGCGCTCGCTGCTCCCAACATCATTCAAAATCTTTTGCCCAACCTAACCTTGTAAGTTACTCATTACCCCCCCCCACACACACACATGGCTCCCAACGTCCTTGTAAGTTATAGCTTCCGCGCCTTCTGCCTCTTGCTGCTGCTCGTGCAGGCAGCGAGCGTTCACGCCGCCTCCCGCTGGAAAATGATGCAGGCCAACTTGTCTGAGCCGTCGCTAGAGTACTACGTGCAGGTAGTGGTGGGGACCCCGTACACGGGAGTCCTCGTCCAGCCCCTCAACAGCAGCGTCACCAACAGCTTCGGCGATACGGAGCTCTTCGCCTTCAACCTGACGGAGGGCACCGACAACTCCTCCAAGTCGCTGGGCTTCGTCCGCGGCTACACCGTGCAGGTCAGTTACACCTCCACCAGCCACGAGGTGGAGGTTGAGGTGGTCTCCTACGACGACGGCTTCATAAACGGCACCATCAGCCTGCAGGGCCTCATCAACCTCGCCACAAACGAGATCTCCGTGGTTGGTGGCACGGGCGCCTTCCGGGGCGTGCGCGGCTACGCCATCATCTCCATGATCAATGCGAATGTTTACCACCACTCGGTCTACTTCCTCTAGAATCGCGAAGGTTCCCCTCGGAGCCCAATAATCTTCTTCTGCCGCCGTTGCTATCTGTAGGTGTAGATTCAAGAAAGACCGTCTAATCTTTGAGATTAAAAATCTATTTAAGAAAGCTCCATAGAAATTGTTGGACATATTGAAACATTATCACCATTATGTACATAATCATCTATTTTAATACACGATTGATGACTCTAAAATCCAACGATAACGTTGAGTACGTATGTAAGGCCTTCAAGGAATATTGTGCCTCTCATGGGATTAGGCATCAAGTTGTTGCTCCAAATATGTCGAGTTAGCAAAATGGTGTAACAGTTGAATTACGGAAGGAGCACATTCTCCTAGATTCCACCGAGAGTAGTATGCTAGGGTCTGCTAGCCTTTCTCATCATTTTTAGGCAAAGCTTGTGTCCATCTTCTACTACATTCTAAATTGTACTCCTACATGGACCTTTTGAGTTGGGCTGTTGGCAACTTGCCCGATTTATGCCACCTAGGGAACTCCTTTGTTCCTACCAGTTCTCATTCAAAACTCAACTCCGTAGCATCAAGGGATAAAAGACATTTCACGATCCCATGAACCGCAAGCTCTTATTCAATCAGAGCATCCGATTTATTGAGCTGGCTTTTATTATTCCACAACCACATCACAATCACCCAATGCACAAGATTCTCCTCCTGGTGAAATTTAACCTTTTCCTCTATCTGTGGTGCTTTAGTCATCTACCTAATCTCTGCCTAGAAATGGTGCATGTTCCTCTATTGAGTGGGGGAGTCGGTAGCCCTCAGGGATCCTTTTTTCTTTCTCCAGACGTGCAACCTAGAGCGGCTCAGGACTTCCACACCCAACAATGCAGGTGGAAGGATTTCCACACCCAACAATGTAGATGCCGCAGCTCCTAGCTGCACCAGGTCATTACTCACATAGGGCATGTTTTCACCCCCTCTCCATCAGCATCACTCAACATACACGTGGCTTGATTACATGCATCTGGAGTTTTTTAGAGTTGCTGCCATGCATGATAGTCACCCTCTATAGATCAGGCCCCATAGCACATGGGTGGTCTGCTGGCCGCCGCCATTGTTATGGCTCACCCTAACCACCCTTGAAACACACCAGACAAGAGATTACCTGGTGAACCACAACTATCGTGATGATATTTCCAATTGCTGAGCCTGTCACCTTTGAGGCCTCCAAGCTCTACAACTCCTTGAGAAGGAATTCCACCCACAATTCTCGATTCACACAACTGTGTTGTCCTACGTGTACTCGTTTCTTTGCTCACCTCCTCAAATCATTGGCACACACTCACTATAGAATGCATTAGAGAGAGATATTAGCAAGAGCAAGATTCTATTGCACAATGGGAGACTCTATTTTATTATGCGAGAAAGCCACTTATATACATGGCCATAACTGTTCACACTCACTTAAACTGTGGTCGGCCAGGAACTTTAGGCTCATAAGAGGCTTAATTCTCTTACAATGACTACTCTCATAATATATCCATGAATTAAATTACTTGGGACTTCATCCTACATGCTACCACACACTCTTGAAAAAGGAATCGCCGAAATTACTCCATCACACCATTACGGGGGCCCGTCCAAGTTGTAGATTTAGACACCATTACTTCATATCTTAAATGTATGACCCTTTGGTCTATCTACCTTGACTCCTTGATGTAAGATAATGGTGGTAGCTCTTGTTAACCCTAGGAATGGGTTAATAGCCATGCACCACAATCTCCCACGCTTCACGAGCCACATTGCCGAGCTTGCATGTTGTTCCACGAAATTACTTGTGAGAAAAGAGGGTATGAGTATTTGAAGTGTCCACGATTGAATAACAACAGACACACGGACCTATGCAGAGATATATATAGAACATAGATAAACACAAAGATGGATGGGTGAGACTTTTTTTTATTGTAATTGCTATGATTCGATTACAAGAAGAGGTAGTTTGAGATCATACTAAAGGGAGTTCATGCTAGTATTCTTATATCCCCCCTCCTTTGAGAGAAAATGTGTGCCTAAGTACATGTGCAATAAAAGAGATTCACCAGTGTTTGATTGGGGGTGAGTTCCCACCTAGATTAGCTAAATACATGTGCAATGATCTACTTAGCTTGGATCTAACTAGGGGATGGTTGTTGCAAGATGAAGGTGCCTAGTTCCTTCGTCGAGTGCCCTCGATTGGGCTCACCACCAACGCAATTGTTATACGTTGGCATGCTCTCCACTGACTCTTTTGCTCATGATCTATCCTTTTCCTCTCCTCCTCACAAGAGCCTCTTGGGCGGGGGGGAGACTAGTCCTATCATGCTTTTGGCTCCTACAACTTTGAGAACCTATTTTCAAGGAAGCTACTAGAGAGAGGGCTCAAACTAAGTTGTGAGCTGATAAAATGGCCTTAGAGAAGTATATTTGTATAAGAAAAATAACTTATCCACTTAATATTTCATTTGGGTGCAAGATTGAATTTTATCTAAACAAGGCTACATTAGAATAAATAGATGAACATATGGATATAATTAATCTAATTTTAAAAAACTTTAAATTATATTATAAAAACAAGGTACACACTACTAAAGGATGACCCATTTCCGACGCATAGTTTCGACGGTGGCCGCATTGTTACATACCCGTCGATATAAACGTAAGAAAGAAACGTTGAAATGACCATCGAAATAACAAGTGAAAATGAATGTCAAAATAAGCATTGAAAAGCGCGTCGAAATAAGGGTCGAAAAGCGAGTCAATTCTTTTTGTGACTTCTTTAAAAAATTCAAGTGTGCAAAAAAATAAAACATTAACAAAAACCAAGTATTGCTTGGTAAATAAAAATGAAATAAGATGTTATATATCATCATCCACTCTCGCATCCTCACCTAGCTCCATGGCTCTGAATACATATATTTCCAAAAATATCTCTCCATTTGCATCTTCGTTCAATGGGTGTAGTCTTTGTATCATCCTCTTCTATTTCAAGCATTAGAGGTGGTTGTGTTGAAAGTTATTCTTCTATTTCTTCTTTAAATTCTTGATAAGTTGTTATGTTTGCTTCGGGTTCAAGTGCTAGTAATTGTTGAATTACTATACCTTCATTTGATCCTTCTTCTAGTTGTTCAACTAGATCAATACTTGTTTCCTCAACCTCTACTTCATCTTATCTTTCCATATCTTCAAAAATTTGTTTACTGCATGGATCAATTTGGATTACAAACAAACATCTATGATCTCTCGGGTCCACCTCTTGAAGACGACCTACTCACAATGCTCTGGTAGAACAAATGTATCCCTTTGGTTTGTCCATATCTTTGTGGAGTCTACTTGAACAAATCCGTTCTTATCTTTACACATGGTTGCTTGTGGTTCTTGAGTCACTGTCTTGAACCAGTTCACATCAAAAATGAATATAAAAAACTTTATGAACCTAACCTTGATAATGTCTTGTATCGTTCCACAGTAATCTCAAGCATGCCAACTTCACCACTTACACTTGAACAACTTTCTTGCATGAAATTTTCTTTGACACCCCAATAAAATATTATGGTCTTCTTATCTATTCGCTCCACTTGTAAAAATTGAGCGAGTGAATCTGAGTATGGTAATGCTCTGGTTGTTCGACTCTTTCTAAAATTCAAACGATCTTGGTCTCTTTCCCCCTTTGCTAGATAATACCTCTCGATCCATTTCTCCATAGCACTTAAATTGAGGACGGTAAAATTTTTTAATCCTCTCTCACAATGCAATATCCATTGCTCTCTAAAGCCCTTGTCCTTGGAGGCTTTTTCCCCAACAAGCCGATCATCCTCTTCTTGTGTCCACAATCGTGGCATATCTAGGTCTAACATAGTAATGAATTCTTTTATGTATACAAGAGATTATTAAACAAGCCATCCCATTGCCATACTGCCCTTAGGGAAAGCTTTTTGACAAAAAAACCTTTCAATGTCTTCAAAAATTTCTCGAGGAAAAACATCCTTAACAATGAACAACACTTACTATAGTAACCTTATCAACCACATGAACAAGCACGTACAATTGAAAAACATCCTTAACAATGAACAACACTTACTATAGTAACCTTATCAACCATATGAACAAGTAGGTACAATTGAATGGCTAGGAAACTTGTTGGAAATAATCAAGTCGCGTGTATGTTAAGTAACGCGCATGGCGATGGGGCGACAACATGCCCTATGTGAGTATCGGCCTGCTAGAGCTAGGAGCTAGGGCATCTGCATTGTTAGGCTTGGAAAGCTTGCCACCTGTGGTATAGGAGGAGAAACAAGATTGGATCTCGGAGGGCTACGGGATCCCCCACTCAATAGAGAAAGATGCACCGTTTCTAGGCAAAGATGAGGAACATGACTATAGCATCTCGCTAAGTAGGCAAAGGCAAGGAAGATGGTTGTAGAGTGCTCTATCAAGGGTAGAGTCACCACGAACATTGAAAAAAAGAAAAATTTCAACGGGAGGATCTTGTGCATTGGTTGATTGTGGCTTAAATCGGATAAGTGGGCATATACCACAACTCAAAAGTTCAATGTAGGAGTACAATCTCAAACTGTAGCAGACGATGAACACAATCTTCGCCCAAAAATGATGAGAAAGGCTAGCAAACCCTAGCATACTACTTTTGGTGGAATATAGGAGAACGCGATCCTTCCATTCGATTGTTACACCATTTCACGAAGGCATATTTGGAGCAGCAACCTGATGTCTAATATTCCCATGAGAGACACAATATTCCTTGAAGGCCTTAGATACGTACTTAATGCTATTGTTTGATGTTAGAGTCATCAATCTTGTATTAAGATAGGTGATGCTATACATAATGCAGGTGATAATGTTTAAATATGTCCAACATGTTTGGTTGTTTTTAAAGGAAGAAGATAATAGTGACCTCAGCGTAATCATCTATAAATGTCATAAGAAAGTAGAGAACTCAATGTAGTCATCTATAAATGTCAAAAAGTAGAGTGAGTTGAGTTAGCAGGAATAAACAAGGCACTCAAGTGTGGAAGTTGTGCATGGAAAGGTTTCTTGACTAATCACGTAGAAAACTAGCCTAACTAATCATGCTGAATTAACATGAAAACTCACATACTTGTGCACTCTGCAGATGTTGTAGAGAAAATGTTGAAATAGGGCTAATATTCTTGATATACTGAAAAGTTTATGCCTTTAGAAAGGGGCATGCTACAAGCAGTTACATCTTTAAAAGATTTATAATTATTAAATCAAATAGAAAAGTATTAGTTTAAACGCCCTAAAGTTACAAATAATTACAACACTATAGTTGGGGCTTTCATGCTCTCCTTATTGGGGTTACCATCATGTGAGGGCTCATCTATGCAAATTCATGCATCTTTATTTTAGAAAAATGAGATTTTTTTAAAAGATTGATATATTTTATTATATCTAATTATAAGACATTGTTTTTGACACTACTATATCTTATTATAAGTGTTTTGCCTTATCAATTGACACATTTTAAGCTTTGATGGGTTTTTTTTTTAATGATGCCTCATCAATTGGTAAATTTTTTTATAATTCATTAGAAAATAATGTTTTCTAGACTAGTATATCTCATTATAAGAGCTTTCCATCATGTATTGGAACCCATCATGTATTGGAAAATTTTAGACTAGTATATCTCATTATATAAGTTTTGCCTCATAAGTTGGTAGATATTAAGATTCTGGTTTGCGGTTCTTAAAATTTTTCCAAAATATCATATTTTTAAAAGTTTACTAATAATGTTAAATTTTTTTAAAGTTATCATTTGCATGATTTTTAATCTCCCTTTTATGACTCATTGTTTAATTTTAATCATCTATGTATTATTACTACTAGTATATATATATCTTTCAATGGAATGAATTGTTTCCTACGTAACCTCGTGTGGTTTTGCAATATGTCAAAATGATTATTGTGTGCAAAGTTAGTGGTTTTCTTTTTAGGGATAGAAAATTTTTCTTTTGCACTAAAATAGGTTCTTTCCTTTGAATCTGACCACGTGGTTGTGATTATTGAAACTGTATTTACAAAATGGTCATCGAAGGAAACACATGGTGGTATTCTTGGTGGTGCTACTGAATGCATGTGCTTAGATGGTAGTTTCTAATTGTGCCAATTTTAAACCAATTACTACTATCTTTCCTCATAAACATAAATATACAAAAGTAATATGAAACATAAGCAATACGCTTTGCGCTTCATAAGCTATTTTATTGTTCCCTTGAAAGTAATGTGCAAGAGTAATATCAAACATATTAAGCAATAGTGTTTGCACGATACATTAAGTTGTTTTATTGTTCCCTTGAAAGTAATATCAAACATAAGCAAAGGTAAGCAATACTCTTTGTCATAGAAAGGTTGTTTTTTTTGTTCCCTTGAAAGCATTGTTTTGAAAGTCTCTAGATTTTGAGCAAATTCGGAACAATGGTGAGTCCTTCTTCCCATGCTCAAAGGCTTTAGCCTTCTCTACCCATGCTCCTCAACTATGGCCCTATTGGATATCAAAACAACATGACTATTTGGGCATGCACATGTGAGCTTCTTGTATATATTTTCTAGGGAGTTCAAGGCATGGCACCCCACACATGAACAACTCCCAAGAAGGGACGAGTCCAAAGAGTACCCCACGAAGAGTAAGAAAAAATTATGAGTGTAAGTCTAGAAAGTATGTGCTTATCATGGCCTAATTAGTATTTAGGATATCTAAGTCAAATTTATCATGAGCCTTAGTATTTACGAGAGAAGTCAGAATCAATAGTCTATGTCCACAAAGTACGTGCGTAGGAAGCGTATGAACGAAGTCAAATAGTGACCTTCTAGAGTGCTGATGGTATCATGCGTTCTCTGTCTACTCGTAGGACAATGCTCTGTAGAGAGAGAACGTGCATTGATGCTTTGATTTTGATCGATGGAAAAAAAAACCCAAAAAAGATCGTTCACGAGGTGCTTTCAAAAGTTTCGTGCTTATCAACTAATATCAACGTTGAAGTTTGAACCGTCCGCCGTTCAACAGGCGGACTGGACATTGGGGGCTCTTCTTCATCGTGACTTTATGGCATCTTCCATGCGCAGCCGAGCACGGCCAAGCTGCAATCATTGGAGATTGCACTTGTATAAAAGGAGAGGCGCTCGCTGCTCCCAACATCATTCAAAATCTTTTGCCCAACCTAACCTTGTTACTTATTACCCCCCCCCCCCCCACACACACACATGGCTCCCAACGTCCTTGTAAGGGCCAGGTCGCATGGCTACAGCTGCCCAGCTTTTCGGCTCTCTGAAACGGGCAGGACTCGCAGGAGGAATTCGCACTGCCCCAATGAGAAAAACCACTTGGAGGTCGCATTTAGACCTGCCTTTTGAACAGAGAGAAAACGCTGGGAGGTCGCATGCTGTTCGAATTTTTTTTCCGCCCAAATTATTGACGCTCCTCCTCCCTTCACGCTCTCGTTTGGCCTCAGTTTCTACCCAGGTACTCTTTTGCCTCTTGCAGAAAGCTCTCTCTCTCTCTCTCTCTCTCTCTCTCTCTCTCACACACACACACACACACAGACCCACCTGGCGCGCAGAACCCCCACTCCTCACAAGTCTGGCAGAGCTCTCAGATTTATAATCTTCCTTCTTGTTGGAGGCCTGCAAAGGAAATCTTACTCCAGCTAGAAGCTCACATTTGGTGGTGCCTGATCATTAACATGGCCCTACCAAAGCACATTCCATTTTCCCTCGTCTGGGTTTATTTTCACACTCGTGCTCATTCTTCGCCGCCGTCAACAACTACGAAGCCTCTGTTATCAATCACAGAAGATTCATCAAAGAAGAGAACTCGGCCCTTGCAGCAAGCCATCATGGGATTATTTAATACCTCTGCTGCATGCTTATGTTGAGCACTTTTGCATGGAGGCTTTCATTGCACGCAGGGTAATTTCAGAGTGGTATGTGAAACCACGAACACCCCAATGGTGGAACAACTATGTTAGCTTTGTGCATGTAGATGATAAGAGGTTCAGGAGTGTATTTAGGTTGCCTTTGTGCCTCTTCCAAACCACAGTGGAGCTTCTAAGGGTGCATTTGCAACAGGACAACATACCAAGGTCATTTGCCAACATTAAAGGGAGGGTGCTTCCTGTCGAGAAGCAAGTGGCAATGGGGTTATTTCGTTTGGCAACAGGTACATCCATGATAGCTATGAGTGAGTTGTTTGGTGTTGGAAAGTCCACAGTTGTTGAGTCTGTAGATAGATTTGTGAAGGCCTTGTTGGTGCATCAACGCCAATACATAGCATGGCCGAGAAGCTCCAATGAGATTGAAAAGATCAAGGCTGGCTTTTATGTCAAGCAAGGCTTGCCTAATGTTTGCGGAGCTATGGATGCTACACATATTCAGATGGAGAAACCAAATGGTGAGCTCAGCTTGGATTGGTATGATAGAAACAAGGACTACTCTATGTTGGTTCAAGCTGTGGTGGATAGTGACATGCGTTTTTTGGATGTATTTGCTGGATTCCCAGGGTCGGTCAATGACAATAGATTGCTTAAGAACTCAGCTTTTTATTCTTGTGCTGAACGTGGTCTAATACTAGATGGTCCTGACTATGTGAATGGCTCTTTCTCCATACGAGAGTTCATTGTGGCTGATGGAGGCTATCCGCTACTTCCGTGGCTAATGAGACCTTACAAGACTCCCACCACTTCAACAGAAAAGTTGCTCAACTACAAGTTATCGTCTACAAGAATTGTGGTAGAACGGTCATTTGGACTTCTTAAGATGAGATGGAGATATCTACATGGCAAAGTGATGAATCCATATCCACGTAAGTTGGCCCGGGCCATTGTTGCTTGTTGCATGCTCCAAAACATGTGCATAGAAAGTGGTGTCACAATGGAAGGGATTGAGAACATCACTATGGATGTACCATCAAGAGATGATGAAGCCACAAGTCCCATCGACGCCCCAACAGCGGATACCACAGCCATGAGAGACTCTCTAGCTAAATTCTTGCATCCTTTTTTATAGAAAGGCCATCATGTAAGAAATATATATCTTTGCTCGTGTATGCATCCTTTTTGAGAGAATGACCATCATGAAAGACATATATCTTTGCTCGTGTATGCATCCTTTTTTAGAGAATGACCATCATGTAAGACATATATCTTTGCTCGTGCATGCATCCTTTTAGAGAGAATGACCATCATGTAAGATATATATATCTTTGCTCGTGTAATAAAAGTTTTGTTGTGGGTTAAATGAATTGGTCTTTGAGATAATTTGGAATGATGTTGGTGTCCTTGGTTTGAAGAGCTGAATAGCTAGTTTTTAAAAATCTTTTATATACTTTGTTTGAGAATAACTTTAAGCATGTAATTGGTAAGTGTGATCACTAAAGAATGAGGCTTGACATTGTACTCCCTAGAATTATTGTCCTTTGTCCTTGTTATGAGAAAGGTGATCAATAATATGCATTTGCGCATGTTTACAGATAGCTATTTGTGCAATTCAATGGTGGTCCATCTACATGGCTATGACTAGGCTTTTAAGGAGTGTATTCTTGAATAAAATCATTTTCTTTATCTTATTGGATATTCAGCTTGTGATATATGAAATTGGGTTACCTGGATCTACCTTCTTGTTGTGTTTGTCTTCGTTGTTGTGAATTCATCTTGTGTCTTGACTCGAAAGAACCACCGCACCTTGGAATTGACTCTCAGAAGCAAACAAGGGTAACACAACCGCGTGTTTCTCAGAGCCTAGGAGGTTGTGCAATGAGGTCATGCTTGTAGATTTTGATGGGCCGGATGGCTAATTGTTGGTAGTAGGCTCCCTTAAGTGTGATAATCTACAAATCAGCTATACTTGTGCATAGAGCGGATTCTATGGTAGTGGGTAGTCCAAACACTATGATAACCGCTAAATAATCTTGTTGGAATATTTCAACATATAATTTGTCACTATAGATGTGAAGATATGTATTTCTATCAGGCAGACACAACAACCAGGTGTAGAACATGGTTTGGCATGACAGTGTGTGCCAGAGAAGCTATACAATGAAGTCATATGCAAGGTTGTGTTGTCTAATTGGTAGTAAGACAGTCTAAGCATGATAATCTACAAATCAGCAATTTTCTTGTGCATTGATAGTATGACTAATGTATGCATGATAATCTACAAATCAACCATTTTCTTCAGTTGTCTAATTGGTAGCATGACTTGTGTATTCTATTTTCGCATTAGGATGGAGGAATCACAGCCATTTTCTTGAGTTGTCTAATTGGTAGCATGACTTGTGTATTCTATTTTCGCATTAGGATGGAGGAATCACAGCCATGGTGAAGTGAATATATGTGTATGTGTGTGTCTCGCTATGCCACAATAGACTTAGAGTGGGTTTAACACCAATTTTTGTGCTCTTGAGTGCATCAGAAGCTCATATAGGTGAAGTCATTCGTGGTGAACTGCAGGATAGCACTTCAGTTTTTTGAACATAACTTCCACTAAAAGTGTCTGATTGACAAAAAAATTAGTGCATCATGAAGTCACATTGAGCTTTATAAACTTGCAGAAGAGGTGGCAACCTGATTTAGTCTACAACATGGTCAAAAAGCTAGTTGAACAGAGCAGTTTTTGCATCATCGTTCCTGGTGGACTGCAGGACAGCACTTCAGCTTTTTGAACATAACTTCCACCAAAAGTGTTTGATCGACAAACAAATTAGTGTATCATGAAGCTCACAATGAGATCTATAAATTTGTAGAAGAAGTAGTAGCCTGATTTAGTCTACAACATGATCAAAAAGATAGTTGAACAAAGTAGTTTTTTCATGGCAGCTTAACTCTAAATTGGAGTGTTTAGTACAAATGTTTAGCACAAATTGAACCATGGACAATGCTAAGTACAAAGTTTATTGTCGATAGATATATCATGTACAAAAGTGGCTTGAAATTCATATAGCATGATCGGATTATACATACTACATCGGATTGAATAGAAAAGGGCTTTATATATTGGGCAAAATGAGATAGGAAATCTACATAACCAAGAAGATGTGATGCCTTAATACATATCTTGACTTCCCATACAAGATGTGTGTCATGCTAATTTCCCATGCTAGGAGATGATGCATGCATAGCAAAGCATTTGAAAGCTTCAGCAATTTGCTTCAATGCCTCATTGCTCTCCTCCTCCAATGCAAGGCGCTTTCGGTTGAGTGCCACGGACTCCTCAAATTCAGCCCTCGTCAATTCCAGGACATCATCATCGTGCTTTGTCCTCCTCGAATCAATGCCCTCCATGAAAGAGAGAAGTTGCTTGGTTGTGCCCTCTAATTCTTTCTTCAAGATGGACATTTTATCTCCTCGCTTGCGCTTCTTACCGGATGAGCCCTCGTCAACCAAGATCTCCTCCTTCTTGTCCAGCTTTGTAGCCTTGTTTGGCGAAGTAAATGAATCTCCTATGCATCAGAAAAATAACATTATGGATCCTTATCACTAAGAATTAAGTATGGATCATTCACAACTAAAAATTAAAAACAACAAATGATTTTGCATCTTACCCAATATATCCTTTGAAGTGTCATACACAATGTTTGCTAGATTAATCAATCTATCTGACCCAATACGGTCAAGCATGGCTGTGTATACATCTTCTGTAAAGCTTCGAGGCAACTTCATCTCGTCTCTCTGAGTTGAGCTCATAGACCAATAACTATCTCCACCAGAAGGAATATGTTGTTCGTAGTCATGAATCTTCTTGAATGCAGCTAGAATGCGGTCCCAACGAAACAGGCATTGGTTGGCTGAGCGGAGCACCCCTCGCTGGATACAATACTTGGATATAAACTCCCACCGCTCGTCTTGTGTCTTTAGAACAGCTCCTAAATTGCCTTCTCTCATATCCTCTAGAAGCTTTGCTCTGCCATCTAACAAAGTCACTGTTTCTTTGAGAGTCCAATGCCCGCTCCGAAAGAAAAGCTTTGGCGGTATTGGCTTATCACCATCAGGAACTATCCGTTGTGAATCAATGTCTGTGCTTGAAGGCATAGGCTGGGAAGTGACAGTTGGAACCTTTGATGGAATAGGTTGAGATGTAGGCAGCAAGGTTGTCTTTGGAGCACTAGAATGCATGTTTGGGGATGAAATAGCTAAAGCTTTCTTTCCTTTTCTAGGCTTTGTAGCTTTCTTGCCTAGAGCATCTTGGCATGGAGTATGATTAGTAATGTTTGACAAAGGTGTTCGTATAGTAGATGGGCTCCTACAACTTTTAGAACCTATTTTCAAGGAAGCTACTAGAGAGAGGGCTCAAACTAAGTTGTGAGCTGATAAAATGGCCTTAGAGAAGTATATTTGTATAAGAAAAATAACTTATCCACTTAATATTTCATTTGGGTGCAAGATTGAATTTTATCTAAACAAGGCTACATTAGAATAAATAGATGAACATATGGATATAATTAATCTAATTTTAAAAAACTTTAAATTATATTATAAAAACAAGGTACACACTACTAAAGGATAACCCATTTCCGACGCTGAGTTTCGACGGTGGCCGCACTGTTAAATACCCGTCGATATAAACGTAAGAAAGAAACGTTGAAATGACCATCGAAATAACAGGTGAAAATGAATGTCAAAATAAGCATTGAAAAACACGTCGAAATAAGGGTCGAAAAGCGGGTCAATTCTTTTTGTGACTTCTTTAAATTCAAGTGTGCAAAAAAAAAAACATTAACAAAAACCAAGTATTGCTTGGTAAATAAAAATGAAATAAGATGTTATAGATCATCATCCACTCTTGCATCCTCAGCTAGCTCCATGGCTCTGAATACATATATTTCCAAAAATATCTCTCCATTTGCATCTTCGTTCAATGGGTGTAGTCTTTGTATCATCCTCTTCTATTTCAAGCATTAGAGGTGGTTGTGTTGAAAGTTATTCTTCTATTTCTTCTTTAAATTCTTGATAAGTTGTTATGTTTGCTTCGGGTTCAAGTGCTAGTAATTGTTGAATTACTATACCTTCATTTGATCCTTCTTCTAGTTGTTCAATTAGATCAATACTTGTTTCCTCAACTCTACTTCATCTTATCTTTCCATATCTTCAAAAATTTATTTACTGCATTGATCAATTTGGATTACAAACAAACATCTATGATCTCTCGGGTCCACCTCTCGAAGACGACCTACTCACAATGCTCTCGTAGAACAAATGTATCCCTTTGGTTTGTCCATATCTTTGTGGAGTCTACTTGAACAAATCCGTTCTTATCTTTACACATGGTTGCTTGTGGTTCTTGAGTCACTGTCTTGAACCACTTCACATCAAAACGAAAATAGAAAACTTTATGAACCTAACCTTGATAATGTCTTGTATCGTTCCACATTAATCTCAAGCATGCCAACTTCACCACTTACACCAAAACAACTTTCTTGCATGAAATTTTCTTTGACACCGCAATAAAATATTATGCTCTTCTTACGTTTCGCTCCACTTGAAAGTGACGATTGTGTAACTAAAGTGGACCGAATTTGCATTACTACAAGCAAAAGAATACATATAAAACTTCACTTACATGGTAATCACAACCATAGGTAAGCTCCTCCTCCTCGTCCCTTATACTACGCCACTTTGTTTTGCGTGGTATATGGTTTGCTTCTACTAGAAGCAAATTCTAAAAATTGAGCGAGTGAATCTGGGTATGGTAATGCTCTAGTTGTTCCACTCTCTCTACAATTCAAACGATCTTGGTCTCTTTTCCCCTTTGCTAGATAATACCTCTCGATCCATTTCTCCATAGCACTTAATTTGAGGATGGTAAAATTTATTAATCCTCTCTCACAATGCAATATCCATTGCTCTCTAAAGCCCTTGACCTTTGAGGCTCTTCCCCAACAAGCCGATCATCCTCTTCTTGTGTCCACAATCGTGGCATATCTAGGTCTAACATAGTAATAAATTCTTTTATGTATACAAGAGATTATTAAACAAGCCATCCCATTGCCATACTGCCCTTAGGGAAAGCTTTTTGACAAAAAAAACCTTTCAATGTCTTCAAAATTTTCTTGAGAAAAAACATCCTTAACAATGAACAACACTTACTATAGTAACCTTATCAACCACATGAACAAGCAGGTACAATTGAAAAACATCCTTAACAATGAACAACACTTACTATAGTAACCTTATCAACCATATGAACAAGTAGGTACAATTGAATGGCCAGGAAACTTGTTGGAAATAATCAAGTCGCGTGTATGTTGAGTAACGCACATGGCGATGGGGCGACAACATGCCCTACGTGAGTATCGGCCTGCTAGAGCTAGGAGCTAGGCATCTGCATTGTTGGGCTTGGAAAGCTTGCCACCTCTGGTATAGGAGGAGAAACAAGATTGGATCTCGGAGGGCTACGGGATCCCCCACTCAATAGAGAAAGATGCACCATTTCTAGGCAAAGATGAGGAACATGACTATAGCATCTCGCTAAGTAGGCAAAGGCAAGGAAGATGGTTGTAGAGTGCTCTATCAAGGGTAGAGTCACCAGGCACATTGAAAAAAAGAAAAATTTCAACGGGAGGATCTTGTGCATTGGTTGATTGTGGCTTAAATCGGATAAGTGGGCATATACCACATCTCAAAAGTTGAATGTAGGAGTACAATCTCAAACTGTAGCAGACGATGAACACAATCTTCGCCCAAAAATGATGAGAAAGGCTAGGAAACCCTAGCATACTACTTTTGGTGGAATATAGGAGAATGCGATCCTTCCATTTGACTGTTACACCATTTTACGAAGGCATATTTGGAGCAGCAACCTGATGTCTAATATTCCCATGAGAGACACAATATTCCTCCAAGGCCTTAGATACGTACTCAACACTATTGTTTGATTTTAGAGTCATCAATCTTGTATTAAGATAGGTGATGCTATACATAATGCAGGTGATAATGTTTAAATATGTCCAACATGTTTGATTGTTTTTAAAGGAAGAAGATAATAGTGACCTCAGCGTAATCATCTATAAATGTCATAAGAAAGTAGAGAACTCAGTGTAGTCATCTATAAATGTCAAAAAGAAGAGTGAGTTGATTTAGCAGGAATGAACAAGGCACTCAAGTGTGGAAGTTGTGCATGAAAAGGTTTCTTGACTAATCACGTAGAAAACTAGCCTAACTAATCATGCTCAATTAACATGAAAACTCACATACTTGTGCACTCTACAGATGTTGTAGAGAAAATGTTGAAATAGGGCTAATATTCTTGATATACTGAAAAGTTTATGCCTTTAGGAAGGGGCATGCTACAAGCAGTTACATCTTTAAAAGATTTATAATTATTAAATCAAATAGAAAAGTATTAGTTTAAATGCCCTAAAGTTACAAATAATTACAACACTATAGTTGGGGCTATCATGCTCTCCTCATTGGGGTTACCATCATGCGAGGGCTCATCTATGCAAATTCATGCATCTTTATTTTAGAAAAATGAGGTTTTTTTGAAAAGATTGTTATATTTTTTTATATCTAATTATAAGACATTGTTTTTGACACTACTATATCTTATTATAAGTGTTTTGCCTTATCAATTGACACATTTTAAGCTTTGATGGGTTTTTGTTTAATGATGCCTCATCAATTGGTAAATTTTTTTATAATTCATTAGAAAATAATGTTTTCTAGACTAGTATATCTCATTATAAGAGCTTTCCATCATGTATTGGAAAATTTTAGACTAGTATATCTCATTATATAAGTTTTGCCTCATAAGTTGGTAGATATTAAGATATTTCTGAAGAGGGATTTGACTACAGGGGAAGATACAAGACATCCTAAGAGGCTGGGGAGGAATCTTACAAATGTCTTCCACGATGCACGTGTGTGTATCTTCGGCGACCCAGAGCCTGAGCACCGTATGGTCAGCACCCTCTAGGATCCTTCGCAGGTCACCTAATGCTTCACTCAAAGGCCGCTTCTTTAGTCCCTCATCCACCATACCGGAAGCTCGTCATTTAAATCAAACCGAGGCTGATCAAGACCTCGGCCGACCTTACTACGCGAGACGTCCTCCATTGACTCTCCGTCAGTTGTTGCAACTTTAATAGTTAGGTCTTCCACGACCTCATTCACAAGACGGTCAAAATTGTTAATATGTGAGAGTCTTGCAAATGGTAATTGTATTGGGTGTCTCCTCTGTGTCACTTTGTAACTCTTCTGGAATGGATAAAAAGGCACACTTGCTGTACTCTTCCCTTCTGGGTCATCTGTTTTACTATGTAGAGTGAATGAACATGTGTTTCTGCTCACGTGTACATGCTAAGTGAGAAGTGAGTGAGGAAGAGAGTGATGTGGATCCACTATGCTTAAGCTTGCCCACAAAGAGAGAAGTCTGAAACTAGGGAGTCTTCACATCTCCCCCAGCATTGCCTAACTAGTCTATTACACCAGATTGTTGTCTTGCCATTCCGCTGATAGGGAAATTAGCAAGAAACAGTGTCCCACAGCCCTTTGATGTTGCTACACCTCCCTCTTTCCCACCCACTCCTCATGTGACCTACCTTCCACCAGTTATCCCCAATCCTCTTGCACCAACCACCATGGCAGTAGCCCCCATGAACCATCCTACTTGCCTTCCCCAACCTCGCAATTATCATGTCCTCTACTACTATATATGTGGGGAATAGGGTCATTACCAAAGCCATTGCATTCTTCCTGTAGGTGTTCCAACCTACCAGCATTGTCTGGAATCCAAGGACCATTATAATTGGGATTTCTCTAAGCAAAGAGCATCCACATCCTCCAACTTCACATTTCCAACCCCAACCGCCCACTTAGACTCTATAGGAAATTCTCCATCTATAGGACATCCTCCATCCACTTCCCAACCTTCCTCTCCCACTCTTAGAGTGTCTGTCACACTCACAACACTTACTCATGAGGATCCACCACAGCTGTCACTAGATCACAAAGGAAGGCCATGCCTAAAGAGCAAAAAGGGAATGATCCAGATGATAGAACTTGTTGCATCTTCCATCAAATCCATACATGCTAATTCTTCTATCTAAATATCCATATGTCCCATTGCAAGATCAACAAAAAGATCTATTCCATTGCTAGTGGACTCAACAACATCATCATCATTATGATGCTATGATTCAATTCTTTCCTCATCATCATCTTGGATAGGGACCCCTTCATCTTTATTAGTTGGTGGTATCTCATGTTCTTCAACTTGTACTTGACCCTATGCATGTTTATTTCTAACTACCACTTTGTCCATGAGCTCTTCAACATCCCTATCTTGAAAAATAC
The DNA here is from genome assembly GCF_041138505.1 of Cibotium barometz. NCBI lineage: Eukaryota > Viridiplantae > Streptophyta > Polypodiopsida > Cyatheales > Cibotiaceae > Cibotium > Cibotium barometz. The sequence continues at coordinate 47,753,969 of NC_141071.1, read as the reverse complement.
TTCTTGAACAAGAAGAGACTTGTATGACATACCACCATTTCTTGTCATTTATATCTACATGACACACAACCTTGTAAGAAGAAACACATCAAGTGTAAACTAAGCATGCATAAGGATGATATAATAAAAGCTTGTGTTTAGAATTTACTTGTTCACAATGAGGTAGCACAAATGTGTCTCTCTCTATCTGCTAAAATTTTGTGGAATCGATTGCCATAAATCCATTTGGATGCTTTTTGAGCACCTTCACACACATCCTTGAACCACTTCACATCCAATATAAAAATTTGAAACGTCCTGAATCCACCTTTAGGATGTTTTGAATCATTCCACAATAATCAAGCATCGCCCACTCTCTTGCTCAAAGTTTTCCATAACCCCACAATCTTGGGTATTTCTCTTTGTATCTATGTGTTGAGTGCAAAAATGTCTTCCTTTAGACCACATGGCATTGTATACATTACATTATACTACCACTAACACAAAATCAAATATATTTATGATATTTGATAACGATATCATGAGATTCTACTTGAATAAAAAAAGAGAAAGTACAGAAATATTTACTTGAGGCTCGCATCCTCTTGCATACTCCCATTCTTCTTCTACCCCAACTCTCCATGTTCTTCAACCTTTTCCATTTCTTCACAAAGCCAGTTAATAGTAAAATCTTTTAGAACTGATGCAAGACTTAGAGAAAATAGCAAGCCTCTAGAATGCATCCTATAAATACTCTTCGCTCCTCATATCAGCTCCTCACCTCTTCATAATCTTAGAGGATGTGGAAGGACACCTTTTGTAGATGGAACAAACTTCTCATGATCAAATGGAAAAAATCCGTAATGGTCTTCATACACAATCTTCTTGAGATGCATAGGCAATGATGTAACAAGCGATGGTCCATAAATCAGAACAACATTGTGCTAGATTTTGTGAGTCCTGATTATGCACAATGCATAAATAATTTATATTTAGAGACAATAATAGGAAGGTAATTGAGCATAGAAAACATACTAGAGAACTCTCTAAATCCCGAAAAGTCATGCATTACCTTCACCTCTACGCTACATTGTGTAAGTGGTTGGGACACATCATGCACTTGGGTGCCATGCCATAGTATCTCAAGCTCCTCGATCAAAGGTTCAAGGTACACATTCGTGCACTTGACCTTGTCTTTGCTGGGAATGAGAAGAACTAGCATCACATGACCCTTCTTTATTGAATTCCAAGGAGGGATATTGTAGTTCACTACTACCACTGGCCACGTGGTCCATGATATTGATTTGAGACCAAATGGATTGAATCCATCCATACGCAGCAATCCAAGTCGTAAGTGACATGGCTCGTCCTTGAATTTTGACCACTCCTCTTTTATGTGTTACCATGCTAGTGAATCCATAGGGACTCTCGTCATGAAATCATGGGAATGATTATGTGCATGTCATGTCATGCGTTCGGCAATAGACTTGCACACTGAAACATTTGTTGAATGTGGGGTATGATAGGAAAATGCCACAACGCCTTTCATTTTACCTTGAAAATCACTTCGTAACAAGACTCACCACGTTTTAGACATTTACATCTTTATGAGAACCCCTAAATAGCACACACTCATTGACACACACATGTATACGATTGTAATTCATGCCAAGTGCCGTCAATACTATTCTAGCATGCACCCTTGTGTTTGCTATCTTGTTGTGAGAAGGAAGCATATTTTTCATGAGCACAAAAAAGGTTTGAGAAAATTTCAAATATTATTTATAAAGGATATGTCCAAATGATAAATTTATAACCATTAATGCTAAGGAATCAGCGAAAGAGGCTTGGAACACTAGCACTGCTCCAACCATACATAGTTTGCAAGTTTAGTAACTTCAAGGTCACACAAAGAGTGGAGTATGCACACCCCTCGTATCGTGTAGTGTAAGAGGCTTATTGCAGTTGATCTTCATCAAGTGTGGTTTCAAGATCCTCCTCTCTTTCTTTCTCAAAGAAATCGTCAATCATCTCATCCATGCCTAAATCTTCATTGACTTCATGTTCCATTGATGGAGGCATTTCTTCCCCACCATGATGAGCACGTGGGCTCACCCCAATTGTAGCATGGAGGTCTCTAAAGCATCTATGTAGTCATCCACACGTGTCACAAAGTAATGAGGCATAGATTCCCTCATTCTATGACTTGTCCCCTCCTCGTCCTCATCATAAAAAACATGGACTACCTTATGAATATCTAAATCATGTGCATAAGAACATGCGATAGTGAATTTATATACTCACCAGAGAATCTTTGAATCGATTGTAATCTTGCATATGCTTTATTGTGATTCATCTTAAATGCACGATTTCTCCTTTACATCTCTCACATGGACATGGAATATTCTAATGCAACCACTCATGCTGACTTTGCATGGGTACCATGACGATTGTCTATGCATGGTGGTGAGTGCCTAGTTCTCAACATCCGGAATACAAAAGGGAATAACAGTGTCATGAAAAACAACAAAAAAATCATGCAAATGACAACTCAACTCCATTTTTGGAAAAATATACCTTTTTTTCAAATTTATGGAGACAAAAGACACTTTCATGTCAAACATTTAAAAAAAACACTTTTGTGAAAAAAGAATGCATAAAACATTACTTACATTCTACTCTAAAGATCCAAACAATCAAATTTAGATCGTACTGAGTACTATAATTTATCAATTTACTTTATTTTGATCTAATATTTTGATTTAGAGTTATAGTCTTTGTAAAAACACAGTTTTTAGTTTATAACAATTAGATTTTGAGCCATGAAAATGACAACAATTAACATTTTGAAATAATGATGAAAATTTGGATTCTAGATTCTACTTTGTTGACAAAGTGGAGTCTAGAATCCAAAATTCCATTCAGATTGACATTTTTATTGTGATATCAAAGTTTTTGACCAAAAAATGAGAATTTTTGGTCCATAATAAATGTAAATTTTCACTTTTATTACATGAAAATTTTAGTTCTTTGATGGAAAAAAAATTTGTCAAAAAAATTCTGTCAACTGATTGAAATTTTCATCAATGATTTTATTGCCCGTCGATGGCAATTTCAATCCGTGAATGGAAATTTCAATACATTGACGTAAATTTGGATTCCATATTCTAGAATCCAAATTTTTATCGACGGAGTTTTTTTTATATCAATGGACTAACTTTTTCGTCCAATAAAAGTAACATTTTCTTTCATTATGAATCAAAATTTTTCTTTTTTCGGACAAAAATTTCACTCTCACAATAGAAACATCAGTGTGTCCAAAATTTTGGATTCTAGAATCTAGTGTGTCAACAAACTGGATTCTGGAATCTAAATTTTCATCAATTTTTCAAAACGACAACTGTTGTCATTTTCATGGCTCAAAATCTAATTGTTATAAACTAAAAATTGTGTTTTTGCAAAGATGATAACTCTAAATCAAACTGTTAGATCAAAATAAAGTAAACTGATAATAAATTGTAGCACTCATTACTGTTTAAAAGTTAACCATTTGGATCATTGGTTTTCTATTTGACTCTAGAGAAATCGTTTCTTTCAATAAGCTTCCACTACAACAAAATGAGGGTTTAGCAATGAAAATAGTAGCGCTTTTATAACTAGAAGGGTACGGAGATGTTGGGCCTATATCACTGCTAAACATGCTACTATGTTTGCTGCACAATGGGTTTGTTGCTTAGCAGCAAAAGTACTCCATAATAATAAAAAGCTAGGGCAAATTGGGGAGTTTGCACAAGACTCCTCAATTTGGCCCAGCTCTTTTTTTCTAATGTAGACACAGTAAAACTAACATAACTTCACATCATCATCATGGATAAGTATAATGTAAAACTTGACAAATACCAAAAAGAAAACACATTTGCAATTCATGGTTTTAGGAATGTAAAAATTCAATTACAATACTTAGCGGAATTACATAAGTGTATGATTCCAAAACACTCATATACAAGGTAAGGCATAATGAAAACCTATGGAGCTAGGAGCTATCTAGATCTCATGCTGTGCGATTATTATCGTTTCTCACATTTTCATTTCTACTGGCATGGATATTTGCACCACCGTTTCTAGTTACATGATCGTAAAACACAATAAAACTAATACAAGTGAGAATCAGTTTTGCAAAAACAAAGAGGCTTACTGACCTTAGGCACTTTACATGTTTCCCTGTTTGCTTTTCAACCATAACTTTGAAATTCTGAAAATGAGTAAACACCTCACTCTTCTACTTCATGAAGTAAACCCACACTTATTAATAAATGTCACATAATACCTACTGCCTCCCATTTTATAGGACCCCATACATCTGAATGCACAACATCTAGTGCATTTCTATTCACATTTCTGTCACGTGGAGATACATGCTTTGTTTGCGTTCCAAATTGGCATGCTTCACATATTTTCTGCATACCTTCAACTTTGAACTTTGGCAGCCCTATCACAATTCCTTTAGTCTGCATAGACTTCATTCTGTGCACATTCACATGTCCAATTCTTTTATGCCAAATGTCTGTGTCTGCAACAATTCCTGAACCATTTGCAAACATCACAACACTCACTTCAGGCGTGTTTACATTCAATGTAAACATTCTGCCCACTCTGTTGCCTTTTTGCCACCAACCTGCACTTTTCTTTAAAGTCTTCAACATAACAACCATCACGGTTAAACCGAACCTGTAAACCCTGCTCAATCATTTGGTCAACTGAAACCAGATTCTTTGTTATGTTCAGAATAACATGAAGTATATTTGCAAGATACTTTACTTTACCCTGCATAGACAATGGCACATCTCCAACATGGGCAATTGGATGAGTAGTGTCATCCCCTGTTTCCACAAAACATGGTCTTTCAAGGTTTTTCATCTCCTTGAACCACTCCCAATGACTTGTCATGTGGTTCGAAGTACCTAAATCAACGTACCATACATCATCTTTATGTGCTGCTTCAACATTTTCAGACATGGCATCAACGACATGCTGCATAACAAACAACCTTTCATTATCCTCATTGTTTCTGCTCGAGGATGCATAGTTGTTTTGGTGCAATTTCCCATTTTTCATGTCAGCCTGCTTCTTATAACAATCTGCCTGCACATGTCCAGGCTTACCACAATAAAAGCATCCACGTGTATCATTATACTACCTTTGCCAATTTCCACGACCTCTTTGACTCCCCCTGCCTATGAATTGGCCTCTTCCACCTACGTGTTGTTGTTGTGAATTCTAGGACTGTTGTTGTTGCAACTGCTGGCCATAATTCTGATTACCTGTTTGGCCACCTCCTTGGCCGCGTCCACGGCCTCCTCTACCTTGTCCACTTCCTGAACTTGTGTAGAAGGATTGTTGCTCTAAATTGTTTTTGTTTTGTGGAGACTGTTGGTCTTCACCCAAGCTCTTCTCTTCTATAATCAACATAGACACCAAATCTGTGAAATTGGGAATGTTTTCCTAAGTCTAAATAGACGTCTTAAACGCCTTGTATTGTGGCCCGAGACCACGTAGACAGACTTCCACCTTATCATCATCATTTACTGAAACGCCAATAGATGTAAGGGATTCCACAATACCCTTGATCTTCAATGCATAGTCATTCATACACATACTCTTTTTCTCCACAGTATGAAGTTCATTCTTCAACTGTATCTTTCGTGCCTTTGTTTGTTTCATAGAGTTTTACCAAGGCTGATGTCAAGGTTTTGAAGCTAGTCCTGATCGCCAGAATCAATGTGATGAACCATCGACTAGCTTTTCCTTCTAAGCATACGTTCAACGCATGTACCTTAGTGGGGCAGTTGGGATTTCCAAAGGCTTCACATCTCTGTTTAAACATTTGAATGAATTGAACAGGATCTGTTGTTTCGTCATATTTGCCCATAATTTTAAAAATTTGTATGGCCGTATTTCTCTATGAGTCACTGAGGCCGTATGTGAGTGCTCTTGTTGGAAGAGACTCGCTGAGTCCTTAGGCCACCCCCTTCCTAGACTAGTCAGTATGTCCAAGGTGTGGGTATTCAGGAAAGGGTTGGTACTTATAGGATTTGCAGGAATATTAGGCAAGGGACCAAAGCCTGAAGGAATCAAAGTGATAGGGGGTGTAAAACCCGATGACACATTTGTTATAGACATGGCCAATGGCATTGGGAGGTAAATTTGCAGCATAGATCTCAATGGCTCGAAGATGTCAGCCATTAAGTTCAGTCCTTGTGTAATCCCTCGCAATCCCTCTATCGTGGCCATGTCAGAGTGCCTAAATGCTCCTTAATGTGAGAAATCACAGTTTTTTTAGGGTTTTTTTTTACTTTATATATTCTCCCATATCTCGTTACAGCCTCAAGAGGCTTGGTACTCTTCATTGGATCAAACGGGTGTCTGTTTTTCTTAATTAGCTTAGGTGCTATACGCTACTAGACCTGAGATATTTTTCCTGAAAAAAGCGTATGCCAGGAACTTCCCAGATGGAAGAGGAGGTTCTAAAACCTATTTTCCATCACTATCTCAAGACGAGAAAATTTTTCGATATTGTTTTCCCTGTTTCGCAGCATGTTTTTGAGGGTGTTCCAAAAGGAGTTTTGAAAAACTCTGTATGATGGAGTTGTAGTATTTTTGGAGTACTACAATTTTGTTTCCTTGAGTCATCCATGATTTTATCATTTAGACCCTCAAAAAGTAGCCCAAATATGGCTTGTCATCATTTTTCGCTGTTTTTTTGTGATTTTTCGTAGTTTTTAGGTTGTTTTTTGCCTCAATTTTCGAGTCAAATTTTGAGGATGTTGGTCGGAGGCCAAAATGGTCAATTTTGACTTAGACAACTAGTCCAAAGTCAAAGAGCTCAATGTCAACTTTTTGATGAGCCCTAGAGCGCCTTCATCGGTTTAGAAGATACGGGCCTCCAAACAGGGGTGGTTTCCAGAGTCCTTTTCACATCGACGGACCCCTTTTCACGTCCACGGACTTCACGAGTTTTATAAATTATCTTTTTTTGTGAAACCTTAGGTTTTCATGCCCTGAAACGTTCACTGTTTCACGCCGTGAACCGGACTCCATAGAATATTAAAATCGATTTTATTTTTTTTATTTTTATTCACATATGAAACATTAGGTTTTCGCGCCGTGAAACATTCACTGTTTCACATCGTGAACTGGACTCCACGAAATATTAAATTTGATTTTTTTTCACATCTGAACTTTTACAACCTGAACTTTCACGACCTGCACTTTCACAGCTAGAATTCCTTCATGGCCGAATTTTCGTTCACGGCGGCGAGATTTTTTTTTATAAGTCTAGTGGAAAATATGAATTTTCTTTTTTTTAAAGAATATTTTTTAATTTAAAATGAAAGGGGTATAGGCATTTTCCCAACAAAGTAAGTGGGACTAATAAAAAGTCTACCTTTTGAGATGACACCCCTTATACCCCTCATAAATGACCCCCAAAATGGACAATTTTGACAACTCACAAGCATCTACTCATTGAATGCTCATTAGCCTTAATGAGTTATGTAAAAAAGTGATTAAGAATCAATCCAAGATTAATCCTTTCACTAATCTTTTCCTCTTTTACACTAATCAAGGACTCTAATTAACCACTAATGCCTAATTAATTCACAAGATTGAGCACATCCTTGGATAGAGCAAGAGAGTGCTAATCTTTGTACATCAATAATTATGTAAATTAATCTGAAATAGGAGATTAATTATACTCTTAATTATGGTCTCCTCTTTTAAGGCAAAATTAAGCAAAGAGAGTCAAATTTCTCCAATTGATGAAAAAATTGATGTGATTAGGTATTTTGATGCATCTAGAGGCTCTCAAAACACTCAAAAACACCAATCTCAACTACTCCTATGATCCATTCAGAACCCAATTAACACATTTTCTAAATTTTTGGCCTCTTGAACAAGATTAATCACCCTTAATGACAAAAACCAGTCCATTAAGAGAAATTAGTCAAATTCACGGATTTTTTGATGGTTTTAATTTTTTTTTGAAAGATTATGCTACTCCTAAAGCTTGCTAACACTCTAATCCAAACAAATTCAAGGGTTTTTTGATGGTTTTAATTTTTTTTTGAAAGATTACGCTACTCCTAAAGCTTGCTAACACTCCTAAAGCTTGCTAATGTGAGAAAGAAGAGATGAGAGAAGAGACAATGTACTCAAGTACTCATCAATGAACCACTAGCCAACTTGATTAGAAATGAACTACAATGCCTCATATATATAGGAAAGTTCCTCCACCCTTTCCTCCACCCAAAAATGTGTAAATAGGAAAAAATGGAAATGAATGCTATAAATCCCAAAAATGCCTAGAGGCTAAAGAGTGTGCCACTAGCGTGACACCATCTAGAGATGACACCTATCCAACACCTCCTCTTCAGGTCCAGGTGGGAGGACCAACGCCAACGCGCTGAAGAAGATAATCCAAGGTAGGTCGAGGAAGAGGCTTAGTAAACAAATCAGCAACATTATCTTTGGTAGGACAATACTCAAGCTGAATGCGACCTTCAGAAATCCAATCACGAACAAAATGAAAATGAACATCAATGTGTTTGGATCGTCCTCGAATAACTGGATTTTTGGCTAAAGTAATAGCACTCTGTGAATCTGAGTAGATGAGTGTCGGAGTAGATGAACATCCAAGGTGATTCAGAATTTGCTGAAGCCAAAGTGCTTCAGAAGTGGCTAAGATATGACTTGTACTCTGCTTCGGTCGATGAAGAAGAAGTAATTCGATGCTTTTGACATTTCCAAGAAACAAGTCCTTTACCAAGCATAAAACAATAGCCTGACATGGAACGCCTAGTATCAATACACCCTGCCCAATCAGAATCTGAGTAACCAATAAGTGTATCTCCACCTGCATAAGAAATGCCATACTCAAGAGCTCCATGAAGATATCGAAGAACCCTCAAAGCTGCCTGCCAATGAGATCGACGAGGCTATGAAGAGAATTGGCTGAGAATACTCATAGCATAGGAGAGATGTAGCCGAGTGTTAACCAAATAAAGTAGAGAACCAATAAGTTGGTGATACTCTGTAGAATCAACCTCAGGAGAATCAACCTCAGGAGAATCATCATCTTTGGATAATTTGGAATTAGGATCCATGGGACAAGTGAGTGATGCACAATCATGCATGCCATATTTCTCAAGCAACCTTAAAGTATACTTCTTATGACAAAGAAAGATGCCAAAAGCAAATTGCCACACTTCTAAACCAAGAAAATAGTGGAGTAGTCCAAGATCAGTCATGGCAAATGATGTTGTGAGTTGAGTTTGAACCCATTTGAGTAGATCCAAATTAGAGCCAGTGAGTGTCAAATCATCCACATAAAGCACAAGAATGCATATATCATCATCCACAATAAGCACATAAAGATTAGGATCTTTCACCACCATCGAACACCGAGTGGACGGGAGGGTGTGTTGCCATCTCGCTATTTTTTTGCATAGTGCCCAAAGGGTCCCCTATGCAAAAAATGGTTTCACCACTATCAGACACCACCGAGTGGATGGGAGGGTGTGTTGCCTCTCCCACTATTTTTTTGCATAGTGCCCAAAGGGTCCCCTATGCAAAAAATGGCGAGTTTGTGTGGGGCATCATTATCATATGGTGTGAGATGGTGGTGAGAATTTGCAAGTGGTTCCATGGGATTGCTACCCCACCACTCGCAAAGTTTCACCACCATCGGACTCTGGATGGGTAGAACGGTTTGTTGCCATCCGCTATCTTTTGGCATGGTGCCCAAAGGGTCCCCTATGCAAAAAATAGCGGGTTTGGGTTGGGCATCATTACCATTCAGTGTCTGATGGTGGTGAAATGTGAGGTCCCTATCCCCACTGCACAACGAGTTCAGGGGTTCTAGCGACGGAAGTAGCACTTCTTACGTGGGGCAAGGTCTCACACTCGGGGCCTCACCCACGGATATCCGGATAAGAGACTAGTCCATCGGTTCTTCCAAAACCGATCTCGAAAAAACTTCCCTTGCCAAAAAAGCACGGGCGATTCCTCCAGGATAACTTTTCTCTAATGTAGTCAAAAGCCTTAACTAACTGAACTAATCTGACCGAACCCATAAGTCCCAAGTCAGATCAGGGAAAAGATTGCACTTGGATCATAGAGACCAATGCTTTTTTCCTCATTGAGAGGCACAGCCGTTGATTCTTTTCCATAGAACAATTTTTGTCTAGGATTTACTTCATCTATCGTACCATAATAGAATTGAGTCTCAATTTAAGGATCCATCAGTCCAGCCTAACCCCATCTAGTCCCGTAGGTTAGCAAACTGTCCAACCACTGTAGTGATGGAGTCCAATTAAGAATTTGGTTAGGTTTTTTCTCAGGTACTAGGGAAAAGAGTTCCCAGGCCCCCTAGCTGGATATTCATGCAAACTTAAAACTAGTCACACCACTTACACACCCAATATGAAATTGCCTTTTTCTCAGCATCAACTATCTTTAAAACAATCATTTAGTGAAACCATTGTGTCACTGATCATAATCCTCTAAAATCTCTGGTTGAATCCTTATTTCCAATCATTCCTTCATCGGCGTACCTATGGCATCATTGGCAACCTCCTGAACGCTCACCACCTATTCACTCAGGGGCCTTTTCGATGGTTCGTAGCTCATAGTAACCGGCAATATATTCACATATCAAAATGGAATCTCCATTGAAGATCAATAAGATCAATCAACGGATCCATATAAAAGAGCCATGGACTCATCCATTGAGGACCAGCAAGGTCAACCAACCAGATCCACGCCTGAATTCTGAAAACAACTCTTACTCCTTGTTCCAATATCTTCCCTGACATACGTGTGGGTATCTTCGGCGACCCAGAGCCCGAACATCGTATGGTCAGTACCCTCTAGGATCCTTCGCAGGTCACCTAGCGCTTCACTCATAGGCTGCTTCCTTGGTCCCTCATTCACTGTACCGGAAGCTCACCATTTAAATCAAACCAAGGCTCGATAAGACCTCGGCCGACCTTGCTACAGGAGACGTCCTCCGTTGACTCTCCGCCGTCAGCAGTTGCAACTTTAATAGATAGGTCTCTACGACCTCATTCACACAAGACGGTCAAAATTCTTCCCCAGCATTCTTGACATAAAACAGTCATTTAAAAACAGATTTCACATACAAATACAGTCCCAATAATATTTCCATTTTTTCTCATCACTCCACATCCTTTCACATTAGTCTCCATCTTTTCTCATCTTCCCATAATTTTTTTCTTCTTCTTCATCGATCCCTATCACATCATATCATTCCCACATCAAATCACATCCATCATCCACACATCATCCATACATCCATCCACACCAATCCACATCATCCATACATCCATCCACATCAATCCACACATCCATTCACATCTTCCATACCCATCCACATCAATCCACACGTCAATCCACATCATCCATACATCCATCCACATCATTCCACATTATCCACACATCAATCTACATCCTCCATACATCCATTCACGTCAATCCACATTACCCACACATCAATCCACATCATCCGTACATCCATTCACGTCAATCCACATTACCCGCACATCAATCCCCACATCATCCATACATCCATTCACGTCAATCCACATCAATCCCCACATCATCCATACATCCATTCACGTCAATCCACATTACCCATATATCAATCCATATCATCCATACATCCATCCACATCAATCCACATTATCCATTCATCCATCCACATCAATCCACATGTTAATCCACATTACCCACACATCAATCCACATCATCCATATATCCATCCACATCTATCCACATTATCCACTCATCCATCCACATCAATCCACATTATCCATTCATCCATCCACATCAATCCACATTATCCACTCATCCATCCACATCAATCCACATTACCCACACATCAATCCACGTCATTCATACATCCATCCACATCATCCACATCAATCCTCATTATCCACTCATCCATCCACATCAATCCACACGTCAATCCACATTACCCACACATCAATCCACATCAATCCACACTATCCACTCATCCATCCACATTACCCACACATCAATCCACATCAAACCACATTCATTTTATAAGTATTCCCATTCTCATCTAATCACATCTTTTTCTAACTCATCACTTATTTCCTCATTTATCCTCATCAGATCACATCTACTTGCATCTACCCATACATCTCATCACTTCACATACATTAACATCTATCCAATTTACATCGCATCTTATCACATCCATTTCACATCACATCTCATTCATTCACATCCCGATTCATATGCTAACGCATTCATTCACGTTCCTTATCATTCATTCACGTCCCGATTCACATGTTATCACATTCATTCAAGTCCCTTATCATTCATTCACATCCCGATTCACATGTTATCACATTCATTCACATCCCGATATCATTCATTTACATCCTAATTCACATGACATCACATCTCATCTATTCATTCACATTTATCTTATTCTCATCACATATCAATACATCTATTTACCTCTCATTCTCATCACTTCTATTCTCATCACATCCATCCTCTATTCATTCTCATCTATCTGATTCATATCACATCTATTTATAGAATGTAAGAGAATTCTTATTTTTGATATAAAGATTCTTTACGCATCTATTTATGCATAAGAACAACTTCAGTGGAAAATAACACTTTTATAAAAATCCGTTTATGCATCTATTTATGCATCAATTCAATTTTCAGGAGAATAACACTTTCAAAATAAAAATAAATATTTTATATATCTTTCTATGCATAAATTCAATTTTAATGAGAATAACTCTTTTGAAATAAAAATAAATTTCTTTATGCATCTTTCTATGCATAAAATCAAAATTGATGAGAATAACTCTTTTGAAATAAAAATAAATTTCTTTATGCATCTTTCTATGCATAAAATCAAAATTGATGAGAATAACTCTTTTGAAATAAAAATAAATTTCTTTATGCATCTTTCTATGCATAAAATCCAAATTTGATGAAAGTAACGCGTTTATAAAAAAAATATTTTATGCATCTATTTATGCATAAATTCAATTTTAATGAAAGTAACACTTTTATAAATAAAAATTTTCTTTTATGCATCTATTTATGCATAAAAATCAATCAATTTTGATGAAAGTAACACTTTTATAATCAAAATATTCCCAATATGCATCTTTCTATGCATAAAAAATAATTTCAATGAAAATAACACTTTTATTATAAAAATATTTATAATATATATTTTTCTATGCATAGAATAAAAATAACACTTTTAGAATACACAAGCGGTGGGGATTACTCTTTTTGAATAATAAAAGATAAAACTTATTTCACAAAATTTAAGAAAATTGTACCATAACCTCCTTTGTATGGCTGACCATTTTTTAATTTTTTTCATTCTCAAGTTACTTAGAAATTATCCCAAATGGTTTAAAGCATTCTAAACTAATCAAATTCCACTTTTTTAAAGAGAAACAATATGAAAAGTTTAATTCTAACAATTTGATTACACATCTAGGATAAAGAAAGGCTGAATTCAAGAATGAAGAGAGGGGGAAAGCCTTTCCAACAAGGCATAGCATCATTTTTCATTTTAAAGAAAACAAAAATTAGAAAACCATTAAATGGAATAAAGAAAAAGTAGGATTTCTAGCTTACATGAATTTTTGTGAGCTTTCCTTTGGCTTGATGGTTTGAGGGATCTACTCTTGTTTGCAACAAGAGTAGCCACCAATTCTTTTGAAGAGAAAATGGTCAAAAACTAATGAATTATCAATAAATTCACTGTTTTTGGCTCTGGGGAGGAGTAGAGTAAAAGTGCATAAAACACTATTAGCCATTTACAAAGGGGGAGACTTCATTTATAGGAAAAAGTGAGCCTCTAACCAAGCAAACTTATTCTAGAACTTTTGAGATCAGTTTGGTCAATTTTTGACCATTTTTAGGTCACTTTAGCTTACTTTTTGGATCTAGTTAAAGCAGGAGAGAGGAGAGATGAAAATATCTCATTTGTGAGTTTAAAACTCAACCACACATGTGAAATAGGTGCCTCCTTCATAAGGGAAATTCCCCCACACTGAGGTGTCAAAAATGCATAATTTCTTCTAAATATCTCTTCTTTTTTAACTAATAACCTTGTCCTTGGTCAACTCTTCATCTTATGTGAGTATTTACTCATTTTTGGAAGGATTTCCTTTTATTCTTCAATTTATCTCCTCCCTACATTTCGATTAATCTAATTGGTCCATAGGAACCTTAATTCAAAAAAATTAGAAAATCTGGACCCTTAGGCTAAGGTCCTTTTTACCTGATTTCAATTTATTCCAATTGCACATTGGAAATTTCTTTTTGAATATCTGTTTCAGGGGAAACCATTTTAAACACTAGGGAGATTTTTATATCCGAAAATATCTCAATTTTGAATTACCTCTCTCTAGACATTTTCTCTCTCTAGGCCAAAACAGGGTAAACAGGATTTTTCTTTTATTTCAGACATGGGAATAATTATAAGATCAGAAGGGGAGGTTTTTACACCTGCACACCTCAAAAGCCGGAGGGAGGAATCTTACATGAAACTTTCAGAGCGGTTCCAACGGGTTGCTACCCCACCACTCACAAAGTCTCACCACCACCATCGGATACGAGATTTGTGGACGGTGTGTTTCCACACGCTATTTTTTCACATAGTACCCAAAGGGTCCCCTATGCAAAAACAATAGCGGGTTAGCGGGTTTATGTGGGGCATCATTATCATACGGCGTCTAGTTGTGGTGAAACTTTGCAAGCACGTTCACGGGCTCCTACAACTCCACTCGCAAAGTTTCACCACCATCGGACACTGGATGGGTGAGGACGGTGTGTTGTCACAAGCTATTTTTTGCATAGTGCCCAAGGGGTTCCCTATGCAAACAAAAGCAGGTGTGGGTGGGGCATCATTATCACATAATGTCCGATGGTGGTGAAACTTTGCAAGTGGTCCATGGGGCTACTACCCTACCACTCGCAAAGTTTCACCACCATCGGATGCTAAATGGGCGGAACGATGTGTTGCAACCCCCGCTATTTTTTGACATAGTGTCCAAAGGGTCCCCTATGCAAAAAATAGCGGGTTTCGGTGGGGCATCATTATCATACATTGTATAATTGTGGTGAAACTTTGCAAGTGGGTCCACAGGGATCCTACCCCTCCACTCCCAAAGTTTTACCATCATTAAATGCCGGATGGGTGGGAGAATGTATTGCCATCCGCTATTTTTTTGCATAGTGCGTACAGGGTTCCCTATGCAAAAAATAACGGATTTGGGTAGGAAATCATTATCATACGATGTCTGATGGTGGTGAAACTTTGTGAGAGGGTCCATAGGGAGGCTACTCCACCACTCACAAAGTTTCACCACCATTGGATTCCGGATGGGAGGGACAGTGTGTTGCCACCCGCTATTTATTTGCATTGTGTCCATAGGGTCCCCTATACAAAACAAAAGTGGGTTTGGGTGGGGCATCATTATCATACGATGTCCGATGGTGGTTAAACGTTTTGAGCGGGTACATGGGATTTCTATCGCACTACTCCATAAATTTTCATCATCACCATCGATATCGGATGGGCGGGATGGTGTGTTGCCACCTGCTATTTTTCACATAGTGCCCAAAGGATCCCCTATGCAAAAAAAGAGGGCTTAGGTGGGGCATCATTATCATACGACGTCTGATAGTGGTGAAACTTTGTGAGCAAGTCCATGGAGCTCCTACCCCTCCACTCATAAAATTCCACTACCATCAAATGCCAGATGGGTGGGAGGGTGTGTTGCCACCGCCAGCTATTTGTTTGCAAAGTGCCCAAAGGGTCCCCTATGCAAAAAATAGCAGGTTTGGGCAAGACATCATTATTATACGGTGTCTGATGGTGGTGACAGTTTGCGAGCAGGTCCATGGAGCACCTACCCCACCACTGGCAAAGTTTCACCACACCATTGGACACCGGATGGGTGGGGACAGTGTGTTGCCACCCGCTATTTTTTCACATAGTGTCCAAAGGGTCCCCTATGCAAAAAATAGCAGGTTTGGGTAGGGCATTATTATCATACGACATCCGATGGTGGTGAAACTTTGCGAGAAGGTCCACGAGGCTCCTATCCCTTCACTCGCGAAGTTTTACCACCATCGGACGTCGGATGGGTATGACACTATGTTCCCACTCCCCATTTTTTTAATAGTGTCCAAAAATCACGATATGTCAACCTGTCAACTGGATACCTGACCCTTTGGGATCTCCGCAATGCATGTGGATCACTCTGAACACCTGTCACTCTAGCATGTGGAGGCACATATCTATCCTACCTTGCACCAGGTGTGCGTAAAATTGGTATGCCAACTTCCTCATCCAAACTCTCTGAACTTGAAAACTCATAACCTGTAATGCCAATTCCTTCAACAATCTTTTTCCCCTTATCCACAGCACTACTCCCAGTGCTGCTCACACTCTCATGTCTCAAGCATCCTGACCATGGACGTATAGTGCTACTCTCAGACTCTGCTGGCCCAGACATAGAAATAGAACTTGCTTGTGGCAAGTTCACATGCACATTAGCATCAAGGGAATCAATGACACCCTCATCCTTTGCTTTGTACCAACTAGCAAGTTCATCGAACACCACATCTCGTGAGATAACCACTTGCCTAGTTTGTGGATTGTAACATTTATATGCCTTGCGATCCTATGCATAACCAACAAACACACACACTTTTCTGCCTTAGGATCCAACTTACTCCTTCTCTCATCAGGCACATGTACATAAGCTATGCAACCAAACACTTTGAGGTGTCCAATGTCTGGCCTAAAACCTGTAAGCCGCATCTCTGGAGTACTTCCATGTATGGCTGCTGTGGGTGTCTTATTAAGTACATACACCACGGTGGCACACGCTTCTGCCCAATAATAATCTGGCATGCTCTTTTCATTGAGCATTGCCCTAGCCACATCACAAATGACTCTATTCTTCCTCTCAGCAACACCATTTTGCTGAGGTGTATACCTGCAAGTTAACTGCCTTCTTATGCCATGCTTTCTCAAGAAATGCTCAAAAGCATGTGAGGTGTATTCACCACCTCCATCTATCCTCAAACATTTTATCCAAGAACCATATTGCTTCTCTGCAAAAGAATCAAGTACATGAAGATACTATTCAACAGGAATCTCAAGAGGAGAAACAAAGGAAAGAATCCAATGAAAGAATCGCCCTTCCGGATCTAGCTACAACACATAGGAGCTCCATCCCAATTTTCTTTATGGATACAGTCAACGAAATCAATCCTAAAATGATGCAAGTTTCCTAGAGATACATCTCGCAGTGTGTAGAAAAAATGGTAGCTCTTTAGCATGGAGTGGAATCAACAAAGGAAGAGCTACGTAAAGAAAAAAAAACCTGTGAAACATGTCCACAGTTCAATAGAATTCAACTCCAGGCTAAGGAATTATCAGGCAAAGCAAGATAAAGTGAAGATGCAGCAAATCCGAGATTTGCAAACAGAAACATACAAATGCTGAGCTACAAAGCCAACACCTATTAAGATAGCATATTTTTGTGATGTAGCAACATGAGTCTCAAGAAAAAGAGGATCGAGCAACTTTGCAAGTGCTCCAAAGCAGAGTTAGTTCTCTTGAAGTAGATGATGATGTAGAAGTATATGAGCTATCAGCAAGTGAAGTGGATACATATGAAGCTCAGATCTAGGAGCTTATGGACAGCTTATATGTCAGGTATATTGAAGAATTCAAGAAGATTATTGAGATGGCATGCCTCCCAAATGAGATCTGACAAAGACCAAATATTGATAAATCCGACGCAAGCAGTTCCGGTGGAGGAGATGGACCTATTAGACCTATTCACAGCAGCTAGCAAAATAGAGTACACAGAAGGATTAGGGTTGGTCTTCTCTTCTATAATGAGAAGGGCAAGCATGTGGGTCCATCTGAAGATTTGATTTTCACTCAACTACAAATGTAGTATATTTTGATTCACGAGTAAGCTCATGCATTTCATCACAATGCCAAGCAAATTAAAAATGAATTTAAGGTATTAAAACTAGCAAATCAACCCCCATGCTCAGCTGAAAGATGAGAAAAAACACATGCTTTGCGATTGGTGGGGTAGCAGCCATATGGACCCTCTCTCAAAGTTTCACCACCATCAGACACTGTATGGTAATGATGCCCCACCCAAACCCACTATTTTTTGCATAGGGGACCCTTTCGGCACCATGCAAAAAATAGCGGGTGGCGATACACCGTTCTGCCCATCTGGTGTCCGATGGTGGGTGGTGAAACTTTGCGAGTGGTGGGGCAGTAGTCCCATGGAACCATTTGTAAATTTTCACCACCATTAGACACTATATGATAATGATGGCCCACACAAACCCTCTATTTTTTGCATAGGGGACCCTTTGGGAACTATGTAAAAAAAAAGCGGGTGGCAACACACCCTCCTGTCCATCTGGTGTCCGATGGTGGTGAAACTTTGCAAGTGGTGGGGTAGGAGCCACATGGACTTTCTCACAAATGTTCACCACCATCATATATTTTATGTTAATGATGCCCCACACAAACCTGGTATTTTTTGCATAGGGGATCGTTTGGGCAGTATGTGCAAAAATAGCAGGTGGCAACACAGTGTCCCACCCATCCGGCATCCGATGGTGGTGAAGCTTTGCAAGTGGCAGGGTAGCAGTTGCATCATGAATCTTCTTGCAAAGTTTCACCGCCATCGGACATTGTATGATAATGATTCCCCACCCAAACTTGCTATTTTTTGCATAGGGGAGCCCTTGGGCACTATTCAAAAAATAGGGGGTGGCAACATAGTGTCACACCAATCCAACGTCCGATGGTGGTAAAACTTTGCAAGTGAAAAAATAGGATCCTCGTGGACCTTCTCACCAAGTTTCATCACCATCGGATGCCCTATGATACTGATGCCCCACCTAAACCTGCTATTTTTTTGCATAGGGGACCCTTTGGGCACTATGTGAAAACATAGCGTCCCTGCCCATCCAGTGTCCGATGGTGGTGAGACTTTGCGAGTGGTGGAGTAGCTGCCCCATGGACCTGCTTGCAACACAACATAATAATGATGTCCCGCCCAAACCTGCTATTGTTTTATAGGGGACCCTTGGGCACTATGCAAAAAAATAGCGGGTAGCAACACACCCTCCCGCCCATCTGGCGTCTCATGGTGGTGAAATTTTGCGAGTGGACGGGTAGGCACCCCATGGACCCACTTGCAAAGTTTCACCGCTATCAGATGCCGTATGACAATGATGCCCTACCCCAACCCGCTATTTTTTGCATAGGGGACCCTTTGGGCACTATCTGAAAAAATAGTGGGTGGCAACACACCGTCACGCACATCTGGCATCCGATGGTGGTGAAAATTTGCAAGTGGAGGGGTGGGAGCCCCATGGATCCTCTTGCAAAATTTCACCACCATTGGACACCTTATGACGGTGATGCCCCACCCAAACTCGCTATTTTTTGCATAGGGGACCCTTTGGGCACTATATGAAACAATAGCGGGTGGCAACACACTGTCAAGCCCACTAGGCATTTGATGATAACTTTGCAAGTGGTAGGGTCGTTGTCCCATGGACCTGCTCAAAAAGTTTCACCACCATCGTAAACCGTATGATAATGATGCCCTACCTAAACTCGATATTTTTTCCATAGGGGACCCTTTCCACACTATGCAAAATAAAAAGCGGGTGTGGCAACACACCCTCCCACCCATTTAGCGTTTGATGATGTGGTGAAACTTTGTGAGTGGAGAGGTAGGAGCCCTATGGACTTGCTCGCAAAGTTTCACCAGCATCAGACGCCGTATGATAATGATGCTCCACCTAACCCACTATTTTTTGCATAGGGAACCCTTTGTGCACTATGACAAAAAATAGCAGCGGTGGCAACACACCATTCCGCCCATCCGGCGCATCGATGGTGGTGAAAATTTTTGAGTGGCGTAGTAGAGGCCCCATGGACCGCTCAGAAAGTTTCACCACCATTGGACATCATATGATAATGATGCCCCACCCAAACTTGCTATTTTTTGTGTAGGGAACCTCTTAGGCACTATGCAAAAAATAGTTGGTGGCAACACACGATTCCGCCCATCCAATGTCCGATGGTGGTGAAACTTTGAAAGTGGAGGGGTAGGAGCTCCTAGATGTGCTCGCAAATTTTCACCACCATCGGACACCATATGATAATGATGCCCCACACAAACCCGCTATTTTTTTGCATAGGGGACACTTTGGGCACTACGTGAAAAAATAGCGGGTGGCAACACACGGGTGGCAACACACCGTCCCACCCATCCGATGGGGGTGAAACTTTGGGATTGGTGGGGTAGTAGACTTATGTATCCGCTCTCAAAGTTTCACAATCATCAAACATTGTATGGTAATGATGTCCCACCCAAACTCGCCATTTGTTGCATAGGGGACCCTTTCGGCACCATGCGAAAAAATAGCGAGTGGGTGGCGACACACCTTTTTGCCCATCTAGCGTCCGATGGTGGTGAAACTTTGCAAGTGGTGGGGTAGAAGTCCCACGGAACCACTTGAAAAGCTTCACCACCATCGAACACCATATGATAATGATACCCCACACAAACCCATCCGATGGGACCCTTTGGGCACTATGTAAAAAAATAGCGGGTAAGACCGTATTAGGTAAAGTGGGAAAAATCCCATTCCCACATTGAAAAATTGTATGCATTTAATCTAGAATCTACCTTCTTCAACCTAGTATAAAAAATTTAAAAATGGTTTGCTTTATCAAGTGCGAACCTAGTAGCTTGATCTTAGAAATAGAAAGGTTTCAAGATTTTTCAGATCCACCACTTGAAGGTATCCTTATATACACAACCACTACAAATTAACATTATTAAGGATAGAAAGAGTCTCCTTGGAGTAGGATGCACTTTGTGAAAATTACGATTATAAATTTTCATTTTGATGAAGCTAATTCTACTAAAGAAATAATAAAACTTTTGCATTAACAACCAAAAGATAGCTGGATAAAAGGAGTCCCCTTAAAGTAGGATGCACATTGTGGATGCATAAGAGGAGTCTCCTTAGACTAGGATGCACTCCATCTATGAATTTATTTATTGTATTAAAAATTGTTCAATGCATTGCAAAGATACACAATTGAACAGTCTGCTCCCAAAGTTGGCCAAATTACAAAGATCCTCTATATTTTGTTATAATAGAGACCATATTCAAAGACCATTTACATTCAATTATAAAATGAAGTAACAAAATGTGCTAGTATCATGGGGGTGTAATTTTGATTTTAAGGGGTTCTAGCTCCACCACATGGTAGAGCTAGAATTTTGAGCTAGCTCTACCATGTGGAGCTACAACACATTGAGGAGGATTTAAAGATTTTTAGATCCACCACTTGGCCATTCTACAATCCATAAGAAACCAAGATATAACATTTGATTGATCTAGACCCCCAATTACAAACATTGATACAAGAGATTGTATATTGAGAGTCCCCTTAGAGTAGGATGCACTCTCCAATTTTAAAGCTTCATTGTAACGAACAAGACAAAATGAACAAGATTTTATAAATTGAGGTGGTGAAGGTATTATACTTATATATACAATCGCTACAGATTAACATTATTAAAGATAGAAAGAGTCTCCTTGAGTAGGATGCACTTTGTCAAAATTACGGTTAAAAGATTTCATTTTGATGAAGCTTATTCTACTAAAGAGTCCCCTTAAAGTATGATGCACTTTGTCAATAGATAAAAGGAGTCTCCTTAGAGTAGGATGCACTCCATCTATGACTCCATTATAATAAAACATTGTAAATGAAAATGAATTTATTTTTTTGTGTTAAAATATGTTCAATGCCTTGCAAAAGGCACACAATTGAACAGCACGCTCGCGAAGATGGCCAGATTACAAAGACCCTTTATATTTTATTATAATAGAGACCATTTACAAAGACCATTTACATTCAATTACAAAAGGGAGTAACAAAATGTACTAGTGTCATGGGGGTGTATTGGTTGAATGAGGTATTGAGCTTCTTTTTAAGCATGTTCATTTTGTGTACTCACAAGATTACACACTTAGATTATTCTCTCAATTATTATCTTGATTATCATCTTGATTGCAAAAGCTATCATCGAGTTTCAATGTATTCTTGTTGTTGTACAAAACATGGAGACCCCAAAAGAAATGAACTTTTTTGAAGAAAACTCGTGTAGTTATTTATCTGAAATGGACAATGTAGCGAGATATTTGCCTTGTTGCTCATATTGAGGTGTCTAGCTAGCATGGCTAGCAGTCCAACGTCAATCACTTTATCTCTTCACTTTAGATCTAGCACTTGTCTATTATAGAGCTGAAAAGGATTTCTTGATCCATGACTTATCCATTCTAGATCCTGTTCCACCACTTGGACATTATAGAGCTAGACTTCAGTGGATGCAAGCTCCACCAAACGGTAGATCTAGACTCAAAATTCTAGTCGTATTTTATGACTTCCAAAGGTTTAGGTCTACCACACATGGATACTAGCTCCACCATGTGGTAAGGCCAAAATTCCATGAAGAGACCATGGCTACTACCTCCACCACATGGTGGAGCTAGAGCTCAATAAGATACCACATGGTGGAGCTAGCTAGCTCCATGAAATTATACAGCTAGACTTCAATGGATGGTGGATCCACCACATGGTAGATATAGACATAGAATGCTAGCTCTACCACGTGGAGCAAGAACGCATTAAAAGAACCAAGATCTACCATTTGTTCAATCTAGACCCCCAGGTAAAAACATTGATACAAGAGATTGTATATTGAGAGTCAGCTTAGAGTAGGATGCACTCTCCAATTTTAAGACTGCATTGTAATGAACAAAGACTAAATAATTTGAAACAACAATTTATAATTTAACATGGTGAAAGTTTCCTTATATACACAACTACTACAAATTAACATTACTAAAGATAGAAAGAGTCTCCTTGCAGTAGGATGACCTTTGTCAAAATGATAGTTAAAAGTCTTCACCTACTCTTACTAAAAAAATAATAATTTGCAAAGTTTGACCAAAAGATAAAAGGATAAAAGGAGTCCCCTTAGAGAAGGATGCACTCCATTTATGACTCAATTATAATAAGACATTGTAAATGAACATGAATTTATTGCTTGTGCTAGAATTTGTTCAATGCTTTGCAAAGGCAAACATTTGAACAGTATGCTCCATAAGAGGCCTGATTACAATATCATATTTCAATATATGGCTTTTTATTACATTAAAAAAAGGCCAAAATACTTGCATCCTCTACATTTGATTATATTACGGACAAACAAAATGAGCTTCATGGTGGTGTATTACTTTCATGATGCCTCCTCTTGTTGCTTTGCTTGATTTTCACTCTCTACTTGCCTCTCTGCCTCAGCTTCAGCCTCCTCTCTTTGCTTTCTTTGAATTTCAAGTTGTTCCTGCCTCTCTGCCTCAGCATCAGCCTCCTGCTGTTGCTTCCACACCTCTGCCTTTTTCCTATTCTCTACTTCCCATTTCTCTTCTTCAAGCCATTTCTTCATCACATCATCTGAGAATTGGTTAGGTTTTTCTTCAAAGGCATTATCCCATGTATACTCTTGCCGATCTTCATTCTGTAGCCATAAAAACAACCAATTTCTTAAATCTTCTTTCAAAAAACTATACCTTTCCTTGGAAGGTTGTTGGTATAATTCTCGGACTATTAACCAGGTTCCTCGTTCATTCTTAAACACCTTATAGTAGCTATCATCAATTATCAATGTATTTTTCTTGTTGTACAAAGGATGGAGACCCCAAAAGGTCTCAAGCTTTTTAAAGAAAACTTTTCTATTCTGCACAACCCATGTGGATTTTGAACAATGCTCTTGTGAGAGAACACCTGCAAACTTGGGCTTTTGTTGTGGAAATATTGTGTCAATTATTCCAGAGAACTTAGTTCTCCTACATGCGCTCCAAATAAAAACATAAAAGAATTGAATACACCAATCTAAGAACGCATGTGCATCCTTGTGACATAGGACATAACGATATTGGTTAATTGGGTATTTTACCAACTCGTTGCTGTAAGGAGGATCCTTCTCCTCATATTGGGTTTTGACAACATGGCACAACAAACCATTAAGGTTTAGAATAAAAGCCCTCCTATCATCCTCTTTGCGTAGGGGTACGCATATTGGGTCTAACGAATACCATGTCAGTATGATAACCCCCTCAGAGGGATGCACAAAGCGCAACCTTGCATCAATTTCTCATAGACGGTCAAGATGGTGCTGAACCAACTGTCTTCGTACACTCTGGATTTTCTTGGACATGTGACGTACTAATGCTGTGTGACGAAGAAGTTGCCTCTGCCAATTAGAATCAATCACATGACCTGGAAAAAAATGAGCATGCTTAATGATAAAGGTGGGCATGTGGGGGAAGGCATGTTACAACTACTTTTATGCAAAGATAGATTTTAAACAATTACAAAACAAATGTGACTATGCACGCTAACATTAAACTATATACTGTTCTAAAATGTTGACTTTTGTTGCATTACAAAATGACCCAAGATGCAAAGACTCTTTCCATTTGATTCTAAAAAGACGCGACAAAATGTGCTAGCAGATATCAGAATGTGGTGAAATTAGAATGCATTGATCTAGATCAACCACTTGGTAGAGCTAGAATGCACTGTTCTAGCTCAACCATGTGGTAGGGCTAGAATATTTTGTTCTACCATGTGATAGAGCTATATCAAAGTATTCTAGCTCGATCCCATGGCAAAATTAGAAATAATATTTGAAGTCCAGCTCTAGCATGTGGTAGAGCTGTATCAAAATATTTTAGATAGACCCCATGGTAGAACTAGAATGGTTTGAAGTCCAACTCAACCATGTGTGGTGATTTGGAAGAGCTAGAATGCATTGATCTAGCTCTACCATATGGTAGAGCTAGAACGCTTTCAAGTCTAGCTCTACCATGTCGTGGAGGTAGAATGCTTTGAAGTCTAGCTCTACCATGAGGTGGAGCTAGAAGGCATTGATCTAGCTCTACCATAGTCCATATATGTAGGAATTAAAATCATAAGACAAAGATCAAGCTTCCATACATTTTTAAATTAGGAGGCCCCTTATAGTAGAGTACACTCCAACATTTATAAAATTATTTGAAGAGTAATACATTTGCCACTACTTTAAAAATAAGACAAAATTTCTTGTCAATTCATGATTACAAAAAGATAAAATTCCTCCAAAAAAATACAATCCTTCGTGACAAATGGCTTCTTTAAGTGAATACTCCTTGGAACAATATCCTTGAAATAAATCTGCAAGAAACCATCATAAATGAAGTTTCTTCATTGTGAATACACAATTGTTGTATAAAATCATGTATTTAGTTATAATTATTATTTATGTTGGGTAGTACCTTAGTTATTTCTATCCTGTTGGAGAAGATTGTACTCATTTAACACCTTGTTTATGAAAGCCCTTGCATTGGCTGCCTTCAACTGCGTTGTGGTAGAACCCAATTTTCTAGCTAGAGAAATCACTTGTGGTCCCCTCATGCTAGCAATACTGACTCGTTCTTTTGCCATAATTTCTATTATCTCTTCTCTTTTGTTTTCATATTGTCTTGCTAATACCTCTTGATTGTCGACATACTTTTGTATAATCTCTGATAGTGGTAGCCTATCAGTGTAGATTGTCTTCTGTGACCAATTTAAATTGCGCTTTCTCTAAAAATCTACCACACCTCTGTATTCATTTTCATTGGATATTGGAGGTTGTCCGTAGCGATTAGAGCCAATGATCTCACGCACATCTTCACTCTCATCAAGCTGCAACAATAGGTAAGGGAGCAGCTCATCAATGAGAATATTGTCGACCATCTTTTCTTCATCAAACTTTGCAAGATATATACAATTATTATCAGGAGAAGCACATCCCTTGTATGGAGAGTCATCAATAAGAACCGTTCTACGAGCATCACAATCAAAACATGAAGTAATTTTTGACAATGGCTTGAACATTGCCTGAACTGTTGGATTATCAGGTCTAGCTATTTAGACACTTTTATCCTTCTCGCAAGCCTCTTGAGCCCAAACTACAAAAAAAGGCAATATCTCTCCTACTCTGTCTTGTAATATTCTCAATATTTGAAGAACATTACTCTCTGTCGCTGTTGACCAGATCCCAACATTAATATTTTTTAATAAAATCTTCAAGAATTAGATACATCCTGGCCTTAGTACAATATATCGTTTTGAATCCATTTGAATAGTTTCATGTATTGAAGATGGTTGTTGTTGACAACGTTTCAGTAGTAGACCATTCAGGTCCAACACAATTGTCAACACTGATTTCTTGGAGATAGCAGTGTCGGTACTTCTTGGTACTTCTTCTTCGGGCTGGAAACTCACCCATTGCTTCATTTATTGGAGATTTAGGTACCCCAATTTCATTGTCAGCATTTGTCTTTAAACCTTTTGGATGGACATCACTGAATGTGTGGGAGAAGCTCTTATCCACAGTTTGATTGTGGCATTCCGTAGCTACTTCACTTGGTGCTACTATCTCAATTTCGGGATCTAAAAGAAAAAAAAGTAACATTGACTCAACAATCTTTCAAACTAAAAGAATTTACAATTGTAACACTCACTCTTAACACATGTTTATTGGTGCAATCTAAAAGGAAATCATGTTTGGATACCAATTATCAATTCTAGTTACTCACTCTAGAATTGGAGGGTTTAAAATGGATTTCCAAATACACCCATTATTCTAGCTCTACCGTTTGGTAGAGCCAGTTTGCAAGGGAGCTCTTGTTGGAAGTAGGCCTTGAGATCCACTCTTGAGCTCCAAGAGTAGGTGGAGGTGAGAAACACAAAACCACTCAACTATCCACTCTTGAGCTCCAAGAGTAGGTGGAGGTGAGAAACACAAAACCACTCAACTATATGGTAAAGCTAAAATTTTAGATGTTTTAGATTTTCCATATGGTAGAGCTGAAATTTATAAGTCTTGCTTTACCACGTGGTTGAGTTGGGGATCAAGATAGCTTCTTTATGGGTGGAGCCAGTAGACTTCCATAGGTTCTAGGTCTAGACTTCAATGGGTTCTAGCTCCTCACATGTGACAAGAACCAAGGAGCTAGAATTGCATTTGAACTAGCTCTACCATGTGGTGGAGCTAGAAATGCATTGGCCTAGCTCTACCATATGGTAGATCTAGACTTAAATGGATGCTCTGCAAAAACTGTCTTTGGGGGGGTGCATTGGCCTAGCTCCACCACTTTGAAGAGGTAGCTAGACTTTAATGGGTTCTTGGTCCACCACTTTGAAGAGGTAGCTAGACTTTAATGGGTTCTTGGTCCACCACTTTGAAGAGGTAGCTAGCTCCACCAAATTGTAGACCTATTGAAATCTAGATCTACCACACAGGGTAGGATTGAAGTAAATGAGAGGATCTCTAGCTCTATCATCTTAGATTTATAAGCAAGATTTTCAGATTCACCAACTGGCCATTGTGCGACCACTAAGTAGGCTTTCCAAATTCACCAATTGGTTATGTAAAAAGTGAATTTGTCAATGAACATGTTAGGATCCATAACTTGGTGATTCTAGATTCCAAAGCCCAATTTGGAGAGAGCTACAAAAATACTACTAAAAAATGAACCAAGGATATAACAAGTCAAAACATCACCAAATCAAAGTATTGAAGATACAAGGAAAGCCCATTAAGAAGTTACATACTGTCTTCAAAATCCAAAAAATCTCGAGCTGAACGAACTTCACCATGGCTCGATCTTTCCGTGGTATTCCTTGGATTGTTAGTAATAGGCGGTACTGGTTGCTCATTTCTTGACTTTGCAAAGTCAAGAAGCCTTGTTCCCATCTTTCTTTGATCTTCAATACTCTCCACTAGGCAAATCACTTCCTTATTTAGTGCTAGCCCTAGCTCGATGATGTAGCCATTACTGAAAAGATCAACAAGCTTGCAGCCTTCTCTGCAATACTTTCGAATACATTGCTTGATCAAAAGATTCTTCTTGATTCTTAGAAACTCAATGTCTGGGATAGTTTTAACATCTTCATTATCTATATCAAGAAGTCCAGTATCCAATATTGTCGCTTGTGTACCTGGATCAGGAACATCTGCTAGTCCTTGAAAGGCATCTCCCTTGCTGAAAAACACTAAGGATGTGAAGAACTCTATTGCACCAATGCATCGGTTGTCACGTCGAAAATGAAATGCCCCATTATACTGTTCCTTTGCTATGCCACTTAAATTTTTTAAAGCATTTTGCAAGTGAATAAAATCTGTAATATTTAGAAAGGTAAGCAACACATATTGGGATGGCAAAGATCTACCAGCTGCTGTAATGATCATAATGCCGTTCAAAAGATTGCAAAATGATTCCACATCCCAATGCATATTTCTTTCCAAATCTTCAGTGTTATCCAAAACACATAACCCAATGGAAATTGGATTGTTGAGGTGGCGCTTCAAGTAGTAACTCCCATCGAATGGAAGACTCACAGCATAAATACACCAAGGAAGATCCAAGGACAAGGTTGAACTTTCTTTGCTAAGGCTGATATTCCACTCCACATATTGCCTTGCTTCTACTGGAAAATCAATCTTCTTTGATCCAACCTGTGGCTTTGACTTTATATACACATCACATAACTTCAAAAGAACTGAGTATACAACCTCATTGATGCTATAGGTGATAGTCAATTCTGACCAATCTTGACATTGTTTGTCCTTGTTCAGAGTGTTGAACTCTACAAGCAATGCATCTTGAATAATTTTATCTTGCTTGAGCTGCTTGATACGCTCTGGCATGTCAATCACATCTACATCCTTAGTACCCTTTGAAAGAACAACTTTTCTAGACCTGATTTCTGATTGTATTTGTTTGACTTCTTGTTCATCTAGCCCAGCAAGACATCTGAAAACTGTGATAGTTGGTTTCTTGTTTTTCTTCTCTATGATTTCAAGCCAGCCTTTGAAAACTTCATCAGAGTAAATGACCATGTGAGACTGCTTTGAAATGAAGGATGCTCCCACCGTAATTCTAGCCATTCGTAAAAATTTCTGCAAAGAAATAAAAGAAAAAAAGATCAAAATCAAGTATTTTTTTCAAAACATATAATTATAAGAGAGCAAGGGATATAGACATACATCCCAGTCTACACGAGATGATGAGCCCTCTGTTACTCCAGATGCTGGCCTTGACGGAGAATTATTGAAGATCCACTGACTCCTCAAGTGCTGCAAGACATCATAGTATGGTTGTTTGACATATAATGATTGGGCCTCTTCATTAGCTATAGCAGATATGGCCATCGCAACTTGTGGCTCTGGATCTACAACAATTCGAGCCTTCCTTTTTTCATACACTTGTATCAGGTCTTGAGCACGACCATCTTTTTCCATTTCTTGATACCGTAAGAATTTTGCAACATAGATGTAATGTTGGCCATCAATAATCCAATATGAATACTCAGTGAGTTTCTCCTCTGTTACCTCACTTAGTTTCATTGGAATTCCTTTCTTCTTGCCAGCATTCTTTACAGGCATTAAGTATGCACACGCTCTTGGCCTGTTTGCACTTGCACCAAAAAATAACACGCATTCATCCACACGGTGAGGTTCTATTTGACGGGAGTTATAGTGATCAGGAGCTAGCCAGCATTGATCTACAGGGATCTCATACTCTTTGTACTTGAATGAAAAATACTTAGAGTATTTTTCCATACCCCCTGTATCACTCTTTTGTGCCTTTTGCACCTCATTTTCCAAAACTTTGGGATCCACAAATCTTATTTTTGTTGAATTTTCCAAGCCTGTTTTCTCTACTGTAGATTTAAGAACTGCTTCATCTATATCCATAATACCTGTACTACTTTTTGCCTTTTTTTGAACTGGATTTTTAGAAGGCGTTTTCTCTTTTTTTTGTTTGCCTTTAACACAATAAGCAATGGAAGCTTGCAACTCCTCAAGAGTTATTTCTTGACTTACACAATCTAACTTCCACCCTCGAGAGAACATAGTATCTTGTTTATCTCTTACTATTCGTTCAATAATGAATGCCTTGGGATCTAGTTGATACTCATGGATCCCAGGTACCCCAATATTTATGCATTCAATATCAGGATGAGAATTAACTACAAAAATATAAGATAGAGTCATTGGTCCTAGATCCTCAAAAGTATCCACGCCCACATCACTAGCAACAAATAGATGAATTTTGTTAAATTGTGAACCCTGAAGACCCCAAATATCTAAGTACCACTGTCATCGTTGATCAGCAGAGGCAAAGTTAACACTGTCCGGAACTTCCACCACTTTTCTTTTCTGAGACATCTTTCACCTACAACAAAAACCATTATCAATTGTTAATTATAGTTATTGTATTCTTACACTTAAAATATCATATTCAAAAATCACAATATATATCCATGAAAACACTCTGAAGGAGATGAAGAGTATTTCCATCTTGGAGATCTCAATACATTTGTTAGTCTTGCTCTACCACATGGTAGACCTAGATAAATGCATTCTAGCTGGACTTCAAAGTATTCTAGTGCTGGTTTTTCAATGGATATTATCTCTACCGGGTGGTAGAGCAAGATTAATAAATGTATTGACCAGAATGCTTTGAAATGTAGCTCTACCATGTGGTGGAGCTAGAATGCATTCTTCTAGCTCTACCATGTGGTAGAGCTAGACTTCAATGAATGTAACCGGTTGAGCTTGAATGTAACTGTGGTAGAGCTGCATTCTACCTAAACCGTACTGTAGAGATAGAATGCTTTGAGGTCCAACTCTATCATGTGGTGGTTCTAGAATTGCATTTGAGGTCTAGCTCTACCATGTGGAGGAGCTAGAATCGTAGAGGTAGAAAGCTTTGAGGGCTAGATCTACCATGTGGTAGATCTAGCATGTGGTAGATCTACCATGTGGTAGAGCAAGAATGCATCGATCTAGCTGTCTTCCATACACATCAACAAAACCAATTACTCCAAGAAGAGACCTACTTCTCATGACAAGAATCAAGGAGCTAGAATTTCATTTCATCTAGCTCTACCACGTGGTAGAGCTGTATTTTGCCTAGACCACATCGTAGAGCTAGAATGCTTGAGGTCCAGCTCCACCATGTGGTGGAGCTAGAATGCATTCTTCTAGCTCTACCATGTGGTAGAGCTAGACTTCAATGAATGTAACCGGTTGAGGTTGAATGTAACCGGCTGAGGTTGAATGTAACCGGTTGAGGTTGAATGTAACCGGCTGAGGTTGAATGTAACTGTGGTAGAGCTGTATTCTACCTAAACCACATTGTAGAGATAGAATGCTTTGAGGTCTAGCTCTACCATGTGGTGGAGCAAGAGTCGTAGAGGTAGAAAGCTTTGAGGTCTAGCTCTACCATGTGGTAGAGCAAGAATGCATCGATCTAGCTGTGTTCCATACACATCAACAAAACCAATTACTCCAAGAAGAGACCTACTTCACACAACAAGAACCAAGGAGCTAGATTTGCATTTGATCTAGCTCTTCCACGCGGTAGAAATGTATTCTAACTAGACCACATCGTAGAGCTAAAATGCTTTGAGGTCAAGCTCCACCATGTGGTGGAGCTAGAATGCATTCTTCTAGCTCTACCATGTGGTAGAGCTAGACTTCAACGAATGTAACCGGCTGAGGTTGAATGTAACTGTGATAGAGCGTATTCTATCTAAACCACATTGTAGAGATAGAATGCTTTGAGGTCTAGCTCTACCATGTGGTGAAACTAGATTTGCATTTGAGGTCTAGCTCTACCATGTGGTGGAGCTAGAATTGCATTTGAGGTCTAAAGCTTTAAGGTCTAGCTCTACCATGTGGTAGAGCAAGAATGCATCGATCTAGCTGTGTTCCATACACATCAACAAAACCAATTACTCCAAAAAGAGACCTACTTCACATGACAAGAACCAAGGAGCTAGAATTGCATTTGATCTAGCTCTACCACGTGGTAGAGCTGTATTCTACCTAGACCACATCGTAGAGCTAGAATGCTTTGAGGTCCAGCTCCACCATGTGGTGGAGCTAGAATGCATTCTTCTACCTCTACCATGTGGTAGAGCTAGAATTTAATGAATGTAACCGGCTGAGGTTGAATGTGACATTGGTAGAGCTGTATTCTATCTAAACCACATTGTAGAGATAGAGTAATTTGAGATCTAGCTCTACCATGTGGTAGAGCTAGAAGTGCAATTGAGGTCTAGCTCTACCATGTGGTGGAGCTAGAATCGTTGAGATAGAAAGCTTCGAGGTCTAGCTCTACCATGTGGTAGAGCAAGAATGCATCGATCTAGCTGTGTTCCATCCACATCAACAAAACCAATTACTCCAAGAAGAGACATACTTCACATGACAAGAACCAAGGAGCTAGAATTGCATTTGATCTAGCTCTACCACGTGGTAGAGCTGTATTCTACCTAGACCACTTCGTAGAACTGAATGCTTTGAGGTCCAGCTCTATCATGTGGTGGTTCTAGAATTGCATTTGAGGTCAGATAGCTCTACCATGTGGTAGAACTATATTCTATCTAGACTACATCGTAGAGCTATAATGCTTTGAGGTTCAGCTCCACCATGTGGTGGAGCTAGAATGCATTCTTCTAGCTCTACCATGTGGTAGAGCTAGACTTCAATGAATGTAACCGGCTGAGGTTGAATGTAACTATGGTAGAGCTAGTCCTCAAACCTTTCTACCTTCATGATTCTAGCTCCACCACATGGTAGAGGTAGACCTCAAATGCAATTCTAGCTTCACCACATGGTAAAGCTAGACCTCAAAGCATTCTATCTCAATTACTCCATCTTGGAGCTCTCAATACATTTATTAGTCTTGCTCTACCATATGGTAGAGCTAGATAAATGCATTCTAGCTGGACTTCAAAGTATTCTAATGCTGGTTTTTCAATGGATATTATCTCTACCAGGTGGCAGAGCAAGATTAATAAATGTATTGACCAGAATGCTTTGAAATCTAGCTCTACCATGTGGTGGAGCTAGAATGCATTCTTCTAGCTCTACCATGTCGTAGAGCTAGACTTCAATGAATGTAACTGGCTGAGGTTGAATGTAATCGGTTGAGGTTGAATGTAACCGGCTGAGGTTGAATGTAACTGTGGTAGAGCTGTATTCTACCTAAACCACATTGTAGAGATAGAATGCTTTGAGGTCTAGCTCTACCATGTGGTGGAGCAAGAGTCGTAGAGGTAGAAAGCTTTGAGGTCTAGGTCTACCATGTGGTAGAGCAAGAATGCATCGATCTAGCTGTGTTCCATACACATCAACAAAACCAATTACTCCAAGAAGAGACCTACCTACTTCACACAACAAGAACCAAGGAGCTAGAATTGCATTTGATCTAGCTCTTCCATGTGGTAGAAATGTATTCTAACTAGACCACATCGTAGAGCTAGAATGCTTTGAGGTCAAGCTCCACCATGTGGTGGAGCTAGAATGCATTCTTCTAGCTCTACCATGTGGTAGAGCTAGACTTCAACGAATGTAACCGGCTGAGGTTGAATGTAACTGTGATAGAGCTGTATTCTATCTAAACCACATTGTAGAGATAGAATGCTTTGAGGTCTAGCTCTACCATGTGGTGAAACTAGATTTGCATTTGAGGTCTAGCTCTACCATGTGGTGGAGCTAGAATTGCATTTGAGGTCTAAAGCTTTAAGGTCTAGCTCTACCATGTGGTAGAGCAAGAATGCATCGATCTAGCTGTGTTCCATACACATCAACAAAACCAATTACTCCAAAAAGAGACCTACTTCACATGACAAGAACCAAGGAGCTAGAATTGCATTTGATCTAGCTCTACCACGTGGTAGAGCTGTATTCAACCTAGACCACATCGTAGAGCTAGAATGCTTTGAGGTCCAGCTCCACCATGTGGTGGAGCTAGAATGCATTCTTCTACCTCTACCATGTGGTAGAGCTAGACTTTAATGAATGTAACCGGCTGAGGTTGAATGTGACATTGGTAGAGCTGTATTCTACCTAAACCACATTGTAGAGATAGAGTAATTTGAGATCTATCTCTACCATGTGGTAGAGCTAGAATTGCAATTGAGGTCTAGCTCTACCATGTGGTGGAGCTAGAATCGTTGAGATAGAAAGCTTCGAGGTCTAGCTCTACCATGTGGTAGAGCAAGAATGCATCGATCTAGCTGTGTTCCATCCACATCAACAAAACCAATTACTCCAAGAAGAGACATACTTCACATGACAAGAACCAAGGAGCGAGAATTGCATTTGATCTAGCTCTACCACGTGGTAGAGCTGTATTCTACCTAGACCACTTCGTAGAACTGAATGCTTTGAGGTCCAGCTCTATCATGTGGTGGTTCTAGAATTGCATTTGAGGTCAGATAGCTCTACCATGTGGTAGAACTATATTCTATCTAGACTACATCGTAGAGCTAGAATGCTTTGAGGTCCAGCTCCACCATGTGGTGGAGCTAAAATGCATTCTTCTAGCTCTACCATGTGGTAGAGCTATACTTCAATGAATGTAACCGGCTGAGGTTGAATGTAACTGTGGTAGAGCTAGTCCTCAAAGCTTTCTACCTTCATGATTCTAGCTCCACCACATGGTAGAGCTAGACCTCAAATGCAATTCTAGCTTCACCACATGGTAAAGCTAGACCTCAGAGCATTCTATCTCAATTACTCCATCTTGGAGCTCTCAATACATTTATCAGTCTTGCTCTACCACATGGTAGAGTTAGATAAATGCATTCTAGCTGGACTTCAAAGTATTCTAGTGCTGGTTTTTCAATGGATATTACAGAGCAAGATTAATAAATGTATTGACCAGAATGCTTTGAAATCTAGCTCTACCGTGTGGTAGAGCTAGACTTCAATGAATGTAACTGGCTGAGGTTGAATGTAACCGGTTGAGGTTGAATGTAACCGGCTGAGGTTGAATGTAACTATGGTAGAGCTGTATTCTACCTAAACCACATTGTAGAGATAGAATGCTTTGAGGTCTAGCTCTACCATGTGGTGGAGCAAGAGTCGTAGAGGTAGAAAGCTTTGAGGTCTAGGTCTACCATGTGGTAGAGCAAGAATGCATCGATCTAGCTGTGTTCCATACACATCAACAAAACCAATTACTCCAAGAAGAGACCTACCTACTTCACACAACAAGAACCAAGGAGCTAGAATTGCATTTGATCTAGCTCTTCCATGTGGTAGAAATGTATTCTAACTAGACCACATCGTAGAGCTAGAATGCTTTGAGGTCAAGCTCCACCATGTGGTGGAGCTAGAATGCATTCTTCTAGCTCTACCATGTGGTAGAGCTAGACTTCAACGAATGTAACCGGCTGAGGTTGAATGTAACTGTGATAGAGCTGTATTCTATCTAAACCACATTGTAGAGATAGAATGCTTTGAGGTCTAGCTCTACCATGTGGTGAAACTAGATTTGCATTTGAGGTCTAGCTCTACCATGTGGTGGAGCTAGAATTGCATTTGAGGTCTAAAGCTTTAAGGTCTAGCTCTACCATGTGGTAGAGCAAGAATGCATCGATCTAGCTGTGTTCCATACACATCAACAAAACCAATTACTCCAAAAAGAGACCTACTTCACATGACAAGAACCAAGGAGCTAGAATTGCATTTGATCTAGCTCTACCACGTGGTAGAGCTGTATTCAACCTAGACCACATCGTAGAGCTAGAATGCTTTGAGGTCCAGCTCCACCATGTGGTGGAGCTAGAATGCATTCTTCTACCTCTACCATGTGGTAGAGCTAGACTTTAATGAATGTAACCGGCTGAGGTTGAATGTGACATTGGTAGAGCTGTATTCTACCTAAACCACATTGTAGAGATAGAGTAATTTGAGATCTATCTCTACCATGTGGTAGAGCTAGAATTGCAATTGAGGTCTAGCTCTACCATGTGGTGGAGCTAGAATCGTTGAGATAGAAAGCTTCGAGGTCTAGCTCTACCATGTGGTAGAGCAAGAATGCATCGATCTAGCTGTGTTCCATCCACATCAACAAAACCAATTACTCCAAGAAGAGACATACTTCACATGACAAGAACCAAGGAGCTAGAATTGCATTTGATCTAGCTCTACCACGTGGTAGAGCTGTATTCTACCTAGACCACTTCGTAGAACTGAATGCTTTGAGGTCCAGCTCTATCATGTGGTGGTTCTAGAATTGCATTTGAGGTCAGATAGCTCTACCATGTGGTAGAACTATATTCTATCTAGACTACATCGTAGAGCTAGAATGCTTTGAGGTCCAGCTCCACCATGTGGTGGAGCTAAAATGCATTCTTCTAGCTCTACCATGTGGTAGAGCTATACTTCAATGAATGTAACCGGCTGAGGTTGAATGTAACTGTGGTAGAGCTAGTCCTCAAAGCTTTCTACCTTCATGATTCTAGCTCCACCACATGGTAGAGCTAGACCTCAAATGCAATTCTAGCTTCACCACATGGTAAAGCTAGACCTCAGAGCATTCTATCTCAATTACTCCATCTTGGAGCTCTCAATACATTTATTAGTCTTGCTCTACCACATGGTAGAGTTAGATAAATGCATTCTAGCTGGACTTCAAAGTATTCTAGTGCTGGTTTTTCAATGGATATTACAGAGCAAGATTAATAAATGTATTGACCAGAATGCTTTGAAATCTAGCTCTACCATGTGGTAGAGCTAGACTTCAATGAATGTAACTGGCTGAGGTTGAATGTAACCGGTTGAGGTTGAATGTAACCGGCTGAGGTTGAATGTAACTATGGTAGAGCTGTATTCTACCTAAACCACATTGTAGAGATAGAATGCTTTGAGGTCTAGCTCTACCATGTGGTGGAGCAAGAGTCGTAGAGGTAGAAAGCTTTGAGGTCTAGGTCTACCATGTGGTAGAGCAAGAATGCATCGATCTAGCTGTGTTCCATACACATCAACAAAACCAATTACTCCAAGAAGAGACCTACCTACTTCACACAACAAGAACCAAGGAGCTAGAATTGCATTTGATCTAGCTCTTCCATGTGGTAGAAATGTATTCTAACTAGACCACATCGTAGAGCTAGAATGCTTTGAGGTCAAGCTCCACCATGTGGTGGAGCTAGAATGCATTCTTCTAGCTCTACCATGTGGTAGAGCTAGACTTCAACGAATGTAACCGGCTGAGGTTGAATGTAACTGTGATAGAGCTGTATTCTATCTAAACCACATTGTAGAGATAGAATGCTTTGAGGTCTAGCTCTACCATGTGGTGAAACTAGATTTGCATTTGAGGTCTAGCTCTACCATGTGGTGGAGCTAGAATTGCATTTGAGGTCTAAAGCTTTAAGGTCTAGCTCTACCATGTGGTAGAGCAAGAATGCATCGATCTAGCTGTGTTCCATACACATCAACAAAACCAATTACTCCAAAAAGAGACCTACTTCACATGACAAGAACCAAGGAGCTAGAATTGCATTTGATCTAGCTCTACCACGTGGTAGAGCTGTATTCTACCTAGACCACATCGTAGAGCTAGAATGCTTTGAGGTCCAGCTCCACCATGTGGTGGAGCTAGAATGCATTCTTCTACCTCTACCATGTGGTAGAGCTAGACTTTAATGAATGTAACCGGCTGAGGTTGAATGTGACATTGGTAGAGCTGTATTCTACCTAAACCACATTGTAGAGATAGAGTAATTTGAGATCTATCTCTACCATGTGGTAGAGCTAGAATTGCAATTGAGGTCTAGCTCTACCATGTGGTGGAGCTAGAATCGTTGAGATAGAAAGCTTCGAGGTCTAGCTCTACCATGTGGTAGAGCAAGAATGCATCGATCTAGCTGTGTTCCATCCACATCAACAAAACCAATTACTCCAAGAAGAGACATACTTCACATGACAAGAACCAAGGAGCGAGAATTGCATTTGATCTAGCTCTACCACGTGGTAGAGCTGTATTCTACCTAGACCACTTCGTAGAACTGAATGCTTTGAGGTCCAGCTCTATCATGTGGTGGTTCTAGAATTGCATTTGAGGTCAGATAGCTCTACCATGTGGTAGAACTATATTCTATCTAGACTACATCGTAGAGCTAGAATGCTTTGAGGTCCAGCTCCACCATGTGGTGGAGCTAAAATGCATTCTTCTAGCTCTACCATGTGGTAGAGCTATACTTCAATGAATGTAACCGGCTGAGGTTGAATGTAACTGTGGTAGAGCTAGTCCTCAAAGCTTTCTACCTTCATGATTCTAGCTCCACCACATGGTAGAGCTAGACCTCAAATGCAATTCTAGCTTCACCACATGGTAAAGCTAGACCTCAGAGCATTCTATCTCAATTACTCCATCTTGGAGCTCTCAATACATTTATCAGTCTTGCTCTACCACATGGTAGAGTTAGATAAATGCATTCTAGCTGGACTTCAAAGTATTCTAGTGCTGGTTTTTCAATGGATATTACAGAGCAAGATTAATAAATGTATTGACCAGAATGCTTTGAAATCTAGCTCTACCGTGTGGTAGAGCTAGACTTCAATGAATGTAACTGGCTGAGGTTGAATGTAACCGGTTGAGGTTGAATGTAACCGGCTGAGGTTGAATGTAACTATGGTAGAGCTGTATTCTACCTAAACCACATTGTAGAGATAGAATGCTTTGAGGTCTAGCTCTACCATGTGGTGGAGCAAGAGTCGTAGAGGTAGAAAGCTTTGAGGTCTAGGTCTACCATGTGGTAGAGCAAGAATGCATCGATCTAGCTGTGTTCCATACACATCAACAAAACCAATTACTCCAAGAAGAGACCTACCTACTTCACACAACAAGAACCAAGGAGCTAGAATTGCATTTGATCTAGCTCTTCCATGTGGTAGAAATGTATTCTAACTAGACCACATCGTAGAGCTAGAATGCTTTGAGGTCAAGCTCCACCATGTGGTGGAGCTAGAATGCATTCTTCTAGCTCTACCATGTGGTAGAGCTAGACTTCAACGAATGTAACCGGCTGAGGTTGAATGTAACTGTGATAGAGCTGTATTCTATCTAAACCACATTGTAGAGATAGAATGCTTTGAGGTCTAGCTCTACCATGTGGTGAAACTAGATTTGCATTTGAGGTCTAGCTCTACCATGTGGTGGAGCTAGAATTGCATTTGAGGTCTAAAGCTTTAAGGTCTAGCTCTACCATGTGGTAGAGCAAGAATGCATCGATCTAGCTGTGTTCCATACACATCAACAAAACCAATTACTCCAAAAAGAGACCTACTTCACATGACAAGAACCAAGGAGCTAGAATTGCATTTGATCTAGCTCTACCACGTGGTAGAGCTGTATTCAACCTAGACCACATCGTAGAGCTAGAATGCTTTGAGGTCCAGCTCCACCATGTGGTGGAGCTAGAATGCATTCTTCTACCTCTACCATGTGGTAGAGCTAGACTTTAATGAATGTAACCGGCTGAGGTTGAATGTGACATTGGTAGAGCTGTATTCTACCTAAACCACATTGTAGAGATAGAGTAATTTGAGATCTATCTCTACCATGTGGTAGAGCTAGAATTGCAATTGAGGTCTAGCTCTACCATGTGGTGGAGCTAGAATCGTTGAGATAGAAAGCTTCGAGGTCTAGCTCTACCATGTGGTAGAGCAAGAATGCATCGATCTAGCTGTGTTCCATCCACATCAACAAAACCAATTACTCCAAGAAGAGACATACTTCACATGACAAGAACCAAGGAGCTAGAATTGCATTTGATCTAGCTCTACCACGTGGTAGAGCTGTATTCTACCTAGACCACTTCGTAGAACTGAATGCTTTGAGGTCCAGCTCTATCATGTGGTGGTTCTAGAATTGCATTTGAGGTCAGATAGCTCTACCATGTGGTAGAACTATATTCTATCTAGACTACATCGTAGAGCTAGAATGCTTTGAGGTCCAGCTCCACCATGTGGTGGAGCTAAAATGCATTCTTCTAGCTCTACCATGTGGTAGAGCTATACTTCAATGAATGTAACCGGCTGAGGTTGAATGTAACTGTGGTAGAGCTAGTCCTCAAAGCTTTCTACCTTCATGATTCTAGCTCCACCACATGGTAGAGCTAGACCTCAAATGCAATTCTAGCTTCACCACATGGTAAAGCTAGACCTCAGAGCATTCTATCTCAATTACTCCATCTTGGAGCTCTCAATACATTTATTAGTCTTGCTCTACCACATGGTAGAGTTAGATAAATGCATTCTAGCTGGACTTCAAAGTATTCTAGTGCTGGTTTTTCAATGGATATTACAGAGCAAGATTAATAAATGTATTGACCAGAATGCTTTGAAATCTAGCTCTACCATGTGGTAGAGCTAGACTTCAATGAATGTAACTGGCTGAGGTTGAATGTAACCGGTTGAGGTTGAATGTAACCGGCTGAGGTTGAATGTAACTATGGTAGAGCTGTATTCTACCTAAACCACATTGTAGAGATAGAATGCTTTGAGGTCTAGCTCTACCATGTGGTGGAGCAAGAGTCGTAGAGGTAGAAAGCTTTGAGGTCTAGGTCTACCATGTGGTAGAGCAAGAATGCATCGATCTAGCTGTGTTCCATACACATCAACAAAACCAATTACTCCAAGAAGAGACCTACCTACTTCACACAACAAGAACCAAGGAGCTAGAATTGCATTTGATCTAGCTCTTCCATGTGGTAGAAATGTATTCTAACTAGACCACATCGTAGAGCTAGAATGCTTTGAGGTCAAGCTCCACCATGTGGTGGAGCTAGAATGCATTCTTCTAGCTCTACCATGTGGTAGAGCTAGACTTCAACGAATGTAACCGGCTGAGGTTGAATGTAACTGTGATAGAGCTGTATTCTATCTAAACCACATTGTAGAGATAGAATGCTTTGAGGTCTAGCTCTACCATGTGGTGAAACTAGATTTGCATTTGAGGTCTAGCTCTACCATGTGGTGGAGCTAGAATTGCATTTGAGGTCTAAAGCTTTAAGGTCTAGCTCTACCATGTGGTAGAGCAAGAATGCATCGATCTAGCTGTGTTCCATACACATCAACAAAACCAATTACTCCAAAAAGAGACCTACTTCACATGACAAGAACCAAGGAGCTAGAATTGCATTTGATCTAGCTCTACCACGTGGTAGAGCTGTATTCTACCTAGACCACATCGTAGAGCTAGAATGCTTTGAGGTCCAGCTCCACCATGTGGTGGAGCTAGAATGCATTCTTCTACCTCTACCATGTGGTAGAGCTAGACTTTAATGAATGTAACCGGCTGAGGTTGAATGTGACATTGGTAGAGCTGTATTCTACCTAAACCACATTGTAGAGATAGAGAAATTTGAGATCTAGCTCTACCATGTGGTGGAGCTAGAATTGCAATTGAGGTCTAGCTCTACCATGTGGTGGAGCTAGAATCGTTGAGGTAGAAAGCTTCGAGGTCTAGCTCTACCATGTGGTAGAGCAAGAATGCATCGATCTAGCTGTGTTCCATACACATCAACAAAGCTAATTACTCCAAGAAGAGACATACTTCACATGACAAGAACCAAGGAGCTAGAATTGCATTTGATCTAGCTCTACCACGTGGTAGAGCTGTATTCTACCTAGACCACTTCGTAGAACAGAAAGCTTTGAGGTCCAGCTCTATCATGTGGTGGTTCTAGGATTGCATTTGAGGTCAGATAGCTCTACCATGTGGTAGAACTGTATTCTATCTAGACTACATCGTAGAGCTAGAATGCTTTGAGGTCCAGCTCCACCATGTGGTGGAGCTAGAATGCATTCTTCTAGCTCTACCATGTGGTAGAGCTAGACTTCAATGAATGTAACCGACTGAGGTTGACTGTAACTATGGTAGAGCTAGACCATAAAGCTTTCTACCTCTATGATTCTAGCTCCACCACATGGTAGAGCTAGACCTCAAGTGCAATTCTAGCTCCACCACATGGTAAAGCTAGAACTCAAAGCATTCTATCTCAATTACTCCATCTTGGAGCTCTCAATACATTTATTAGTCTTGCTCTACCACATGGTAGAGCTAGATAAATGCATTCTAGCTGGACTACTTCAAAGTATTCTAGTGCTGGTTTTTCAATGGATATTATCTCTACCAGCAGGTGGCAGAGCAAGATTAATGAATGTATTGACCAGAATGCTATGAAATCTAGCTCTACCATGTGGTGGATCTAGAATGCATTCTTCTAGCTCTACCATGTGGTAGAGCTAGACTTCAATGAATGTTGAATGTAACCGGCTGAGGTTGAATGTAACTGTGGTAGAGCTGTATTCTACCTAAACCACATTGTAGAGATAGAATGCTTTGAGATCTAGCTCTACCATGTGGTGGAGCAAGAGTCGTGGAGGTAGAAAGCTTTGAGGTCTAGCTCTACCATGTGGTAGAGCAAGAATGCATCGATCTAGCTGTGTTCCATACACATCAACAAAGCCAATTACTCCAAGAAGAGACCTACTTCACACAACAAGAACCAAGGAGCTAGAATTGCATTTGATCTAGCTCTTCCACGTGGTAGAAATGTATTCTAGCTAGACCATATCGTAGAGCTAGAATCCTTTGAGGTCAAGCTCCACCATGTGGTGGAGCTAGAATGCATTCTTCTAGCTCTACCATGTGGTAGAGCTAGACTTCAAGGAATGTAACCAGCTGAGGTTGAATGTAACTGTGATAGAGCTGTATTCTATCTAAACCACATTGTAGAGATAGAATGCTTTGA
Source organism: Cibotium barometz (assembly GCF_041138505.1). Lineage (NCBI taxonomy): Eukaryota > Viridiplantae > Streptophyta > Polypodiopsida > Cyatheales > Cibotiaceae > Cibotium > Cibotium barometz. The sequence goes on along the minus strand of NC_141071.1, from coordinate 47,711,092 downwards.
GGTCTAGCTCTACCATGTGGTGAAGCTAGAATTGCATTTGAGGTCTAGCTCTACCATGTGGTGGAGCTAGAATTGCATTCAAGGTCTAAAGCTTTGAGGTCTAGCTCTACCATGTGGTAGAGCAAGAATGCATCGATCTAACTATGGTCCATACACATCAACAAAACCAATTACTCCAAAAAGAGACCTACTTCACATGACAAGAACCAAGGAGCTAGAATTGCATTTGATCTAGCTCTACCACATGGTAGAAATGTATTCTACCTAGACCACATCGTAGAGCTAGAATGCTTTGAGGTCAAGCTCCACCATGTGGTGGAGCTAGAATGCATTCTTCTAGCTCTACCATGTGGTAGAGCTAGACTTCAACGAATGTAACCGGCTGAGGTTGAATGTAACTGTGATAGAGCTGTATTCTATCTAAGCCACATTGTAGAGATAGAGTGCTTTGAGGTCAAGCTCCACCATGTGGTGGAGCTAGAATGCATTCTTCTAGCTCTACCATGTGGTAGAGCTAGACTTCAATGAATGTAACTGGGTGAGGTTGAATGTAACTGTGATAAAGCTGTATTCTATCTAAACCACATTGTAGAGATAGAATGCTTTGAGGTCTAGCTCTACCATGTGGTGAAGCTAGAATTGCATTTGAGGTCTAGCTCTACCATGTGGTGGAGTTAGAATTGCATTTGAGGTCTAAAGCTTTAAGGTCTAGCTCTACCATGTGGTAGAGCAAGAATGCATCGATCTAGCTGTGTTCCATACACATCAACAAAACCAATTACTCCAAAAAGAGACCTACTTCACATGACAAGAACCAAGGAGCTAGAATTGCATTTGATCTAGCTCTACCATGTGGTAGAGCTGTATTCGACCTAGACCACATCGTAGAGCTAGAATGCTTTGAGGTCCAGCTCCACCATGTGGTGGAGCTAGAATGCATTCTTCTACCTCTACCATGTGGTAGAGCTAGACTTTAATGAATGTAACCGGCTGAGGTTGAATGTGACATTGGTAGAGCTGTATTCTACCTAAACCACATTGTAGAGATAGAGAAATTTGAGATCTAGCTCTACCATGTGGTGGAGCTAGAATTGCAATTGAGGTCTAGCTCTACCATGTGGTGGAGCTAGAATCGTTGAGGTAGAAAGCTTCGAGGTCTAGCTCTACCATGTGGTAGAGCAAGAATGCATCGATCTAGCTGTGTTCCATACACATCAACAAAACCAATTACTCCAAGAAGAGACATACTTCACATGACAAGAACCAAGGAGCTAGAATTGCATTTGATCTAGCTCTACCACGTGGTAGAGCTGTATTCTACCTAGACCACTTCGTAGAACTGAATGCTTTGAGGTCCAGCTCTATCATGTGGTGATTCTAGAATTGCATTTGAGGTCAGATAGCTCTACCATGTGGTAGAACTGTATTCTATCTAGACTACATCGTAGAGCTAGAATGCTTTGAGGTCCAGCTCCACCATGTGGTGGAGCTAGAATGCATTCTTCTAGCTCTACCATGTGGTAGAGCTAGACTTCAATGAATGTAACCGGCTGAGGTTGAATGTAACTGTGGTAGAGCTAGACCATAAAGCTTTCTACCTCTACGATTCTAGCTCCACCACATGGTAGAGCTAGACCTCAAGTGCAATTCTAGCTCCACCACATGGTAAAGCTAGAACTCAAAGCATTCTATCTCAATTACTCCATCTTGGAGCTCTCAATACATTTATTAGTCTTGCTCTACCACATGGTAGAGCTAGATAAATGCATTCTAGCTGGACTACTTCAAAGTATTCTAGTGCTGGTTTTTCAATGGATATTATCTCTACCAGGTGGCAGAGCAAGACTAATGAATGTATTGACCAGAATGCTATGAAATCTAGCTCTACCATGTGGTGGAGCTAGAATGCATTCTTCTAGCTCTACCATGTGGTAGAGCTAGACTTCAATGAATGTAACCGGCTGAGGTTGAATGTAACCGGCTGAGGTTGAATGTAACTGTGGTAGAGCTGTATTCTACCTAAACCACATTGTAGAGATAGAATGCTTTGAGGTCTAGCTCTACCATGTGGTGGAGCAAGAGTCGTAGAGGTAGAAAGCTTTGAGGTCTAGCTCTACCATGTGGTAGAGCAAGAATGCATCGATCTAGCAGTGTTCCATACACATCAACAAAACCAATTACTCCAAGAGGAGACCTACTTCACACAACAAGAACCAAGGAGCTAGAATTGCATTTGATCTAGCTCTTCCATGTGGTAGAAATGTATTCTAACTAGACCATATCGTAGAGCTAGAATGCTTTGAGGTCAAGCTCCACCATGTGGTGGAGCTAGAATGCATTCTTCTAGCTCTACCATGTGGTAGAGCTAGACTTCCAGGAATGTAACCAGCTGAGGTTGAATGTAACTGTGATAGAGCTGTATTCTATCTAAACCACATTGTAGAGATAGAATGCTTTGAGGTCTAGCTCTACCATGTGGTGAAGCTAGAATTGCATTTGAGGTCTAGCTCTACCATGTGGTGGAGCTAGAATTGCATTCAAGGTCTAAAGCTTTGAGGTCTAGCTCTACCATGTGGTAGAGCAAGAATGCATCAATCTAACTGTGTTCCATACACATCAACAAAACCAATTACTCCAAAAAGAGACCTACTTCACATGACAAGAACCAAGGAGCTAGAATTGCATTTGATCTAGCTCTACCACGTGGTAGAGCTGTATTCAACCTAGACCACATCGTAGAGCTAGAATGCTTTGAGGTCCAGCTCCACCATGTGGTGGAGCTAGAATGCATTCTTCTACCTCTACCATGTGGTAGAGCTAGACTTTAATGAATGTAACCGGCTGAGGTTGAATGTGACATTGGTAGAGCTGTATTCTACCTAAACCACATTGTAGAGATAGAGTAATTTGAGATCTATCTCTACCATGTGGTAGAGCTAGAATTGCAATTGAGGTCTAGCTCTACCATGTGGTGGAGCTAGAATCGTTGAGATAGAAAGCTTCGAGGTCTAGCTCTACCATGTGGTAGAGCAAGAATGCATCGATCTAGCTGTGTTCCATCCACATCAACAAAACCAATTACTCCAAGAAGAGACATACTTCACATGACAAGAACCAAGGAGCTAGAATTGCATTTGATCTAGCTCTACCACGTGGTAGAGCTGTATTCTACCTAGACCACTTCGTAGAACTGAATGCTTTGAGGTCCAGCTCTATCATGTGGTGGTTCTAGAATTGCATTTGAGGTCAGATAGCTCTACCATGTGGTAGAACTATATTCTATCTAGACTACATCGTAGAGCTAGAATGCTTTGAGGTCCAGCTCCACCATGTGGTGGAGCTAAAATGCATTCTTCTAGCTCTACCATGTGGTAGAGCTATACTTCAATGAATGTAACCGGCTGAGGTTGAATGTAACTGTGGTAGAGCTAGTCCTCAAAGCTTTCTACCTTCATGATTCTAGCTCCACCACATGGTAGAGCTAGACCTCAAATGCAATTCTAGCTTCACCACATGGTAAAGCTAGACCTCAGAGCATTCTATCTCAATTACTCCATCTTGGAGCTCTCAATACATTTATTAGTCTTGCTCTACCACATGGTAGAGTTAGATAAATGCATTCTAGCTGGACTTCAAAGTATTCTAGTGCTGGTTTTTCAATGGATATTACAGAGCAAGATTAATAAATGTATTGACCAGAATGCTTTGAAATCTAGCTCTACCATGTGGTAGAGCTAGACTTCAATGAATGTAACTGGCTGAGGTTGAATGTAACCGGTTGAGGTTGAATGTAACCGGCTGAGGTTGAATGTAACTATGGTAGAGCTGTATTCTACCTAAACCACATTGTAGAGATAGAATGCTTTGAGGTCTAGCTCTACCATGTGGTGGAGCAAGAGTCGTAGAGGTAGAAAGCTTTGAGGTCTAGGTCTACCATGTGGTAGAGCAAGAATGCATCGATCTAGCTGTGTTCCATACACATCAACAAAACCAATTACTCCAAGAAGAGACCTACCTACTTCACACAACAAGAACCAAGGAGCTAGAATTGCATTTGATCTAGCTCTTCCATGTGGTAGAAATGTATTCTAACTAGACCACATCGTAGAGCTAGAATGCTTTGAGGTCAAGCTCCACCATGTGGTGGAGCTAGAATGCATTCTTCTAGCTCTACCATGTGGTAGAGCTAGACTTCAACGAATGTAACCGGCTGAGGTTGAATGTAACTGTGATAGAGCTGTATTCTATCTAAACCACATTGTAGAGATAGAATGCTTTGAGGTCTAGCTCTACCATGTGGTGAAACTAGATTTGCATTTGAGGTCTAGCTCTACCATGTGGTGGAGCTAGAATTGCATTTGAGGTCTAAAGCTTTAAGGTCTAGCTCTACCATGTGGTAGAGCAAGAATGCATCGATCTAGCTGTGTTCCATACACATCAACAAAACCAATTACTCCAAAAAGAGACCTACTTCACATGACAAGAACCAAGGAGCTAGAATTGCATTTGATCTAGCTCTACCACGTGGTAGAGCTGTATTCTACCTAGACCACATCGTAGAGCTAGAATGCTTTGAGGTCCAGCTCCACCATGTGGTGGAGCTAGAATGCATTCTTCTACCTCTACCATGTGGTAGAGCTAGACTTTAATGAATGTAACCGGCTGAGGTTGAATGTGACATTGGTAGAGCTGTATTCTACCTAAACCACATTGTAGAGATAGAGAAATTTGAGATCTAGCTCTACCATGTGGTGGAGCTAGAATTGCAATTGAGGTCTAGCTCTACCATGTGGTGGAGCTAGAATCGTTGAGGTAGAAAGCTTCGAGGTCTAGCTCTACCATGTGGTAGAGCAAGAATGCATCGATCTAGCTGTGTTCCATACACATCAACAAAGCTAATTACTCCAAGAAGAGACATACTTCACATGAGAAGAACCAAGGAGCTAGAATTGCATTTGATCTAGCTCTACCACGTGGTAGAGCTGTATTCTACCTAGACCACTTCGTAGAACAGAAAGCTTTGAGGTCCAGCTCTATCATGTGGTGGTTCTAGGATTGCATTTGAGGTCAGATAGCTCTACCATGTGGTAGAACTGTATTCTATCTAGACTACATCGTAGAGCTAGAATGCTTTGAGGTCCAGCTCCACCATGTGGTGGAGCTAGAATGCATTCTTCTAGCTCTACCATGTGGTAGAGCTAGACTTCAATGAATGTAACCGACTGAGGTTGACTGTAACTATGGTAGAGCTAGACCATAAAGCTTTCTACCTCTATGATTCTAGCTCCACCACATGGTAGAGCTAGACCTCAAGTGCAATTCTAGCTCCACCACATGGTAAAGCTAGAACTCAAAGCATTCTATCTCAATTACTCCATCTTGGAGCTCTCAATACATTTATTAGTCTTGCTCTACCACATGGTAGAGCTAGATAAATGCATTCTAGCTGGACTACTTCAAAGTATTCTAGTGCTGGTTTTTCAATGGATATTATCTCTACCAGCAGGTGGCAGAGCAAGATTAATGAATGTATTGACCAGAATGCTATGAAATCTAGCTCTACCATGTGGTGGATCTAGAATGCATTCTTCTAGCTCTACCATGTGGTAGAGCTAGACTTCAATGAATGTTGAATGTAACCGGCTGAGGTTGAATGTAACTGTGGTAGAGCTGTATTCTACCTAAACCACATTGTAGAGATAGAATGCTTTGAGATCTAGCTCTACCATGTGGTGGAGCAAGAGTCGTGGAGGTAGAAAGCTTTGAGGTCTAGCTCTACCATGTGGTAGAGCAAGAATGCATCGATCTAGCTGTGTTCCATACACATCAACAAAGCCAATTACTCCAAGAAGAGACCTACTTCACACAACAAGAACCAAGGAGCTAGAATTGCATTTGATCTAGCTCTTCCACGTGGTAGAAATGTATTCTAGCTAGACCATATCGTAGAGCTAGAATCCTTTGAGGTCAAGCTCCACCATGTGGTGGAGCTAGAATGCATTCTTCTAGCTCTACCATGTGGTAGAGCTAGACTTCAAGGAATGTAACCAGCTGAGGTTGAATGTAACTGTGATAGAGCTGTATTCTATCTAAACCACATTGTAGAGATAGAATGCTTTGAGGTCTAGCTCTACCATGTGGTGAAGCTAGAATTGCATTTGAGGTCTAGCTCTACCATGTGGTGGAGCTAGAATTGCATTCAAGGTCTAAAGCTTTGAGGTCTAGCTCTACCATGTGGTAGAGCAAGAATGCAT